>NW_019154104.1:9524190-9758888 GCF_002288905.1 Enhydra lutris kenyoni | reverse complement strand
TCCTTCCTTCCTTCCTCCCTCCTTCTTTCGTCCTTCCTCCTTCCTTCCTTCCTCCCTCCTTCTTTCGTCCTTCCTCCTTCCTTCCTCCATCTTCCCTCCTTCCTTCCTCCTTCCTTCCTTCCTTTCTTCCTTTCATCCTTTCTTCCTTTCTCTCTCTTTTTTCTTAAACAGCCAGCTTGTTAAATGCAAAGGATTAAGATATGTTTTAGTCTGTTACACTGTAAGTTGTTACCTTATCACAGAGGGTCTTTCAAAATTCACAATTCCTTTTAGAATTGAAGAACACCACATAAGCTAAAGTGGAGAGAGAACCCCTTCTTTTTCATGAGTACAAGGTGTGTGCTGGATTTATCACAGAACTCTGGGAACCCAGATTCTCTCCTTGTTGATTCATTAAGCCTGAGTCAAGGGGGGCTTAGTCCAAACAAACAAACAAACAAACAAGACCAATATATGTGTGCATGCACATGTTAGAAAGGAAATTGATTTGTCTCATTTTGTAGAATATACTCTAGAAATGAACCCTTATTAGCAATGAGTAGAGTTACTAAAGAGTAGTTGCCTATGATTTTCTGAGGAAACATATATTTTATTTTAGATTTGGAGACCTCCAACAGGAATGAAACTTCATTCACAAATGTGACTCAGTCTTTCACTGAAAACAATCTTTTCCTTTTTGAAAATTTAAAAAAAAACATTCCATTTTCATTATATTCTTTCAATTCCACTGGGAAGCAGTGCTGTGGAAGTATATACTTATTTTGCACATTGCCTTATCAAGATCATGTTTCTGCAATATCTTTCACACCAAAGGATCGTGGAGTATTTGAACTCATCAAATGGCTCAATTCCCTCATTGCATTCTGGTGAAGATGAAGCAAGAGAACTTGTTATCCTGGTAGTTAAAGAGAGTTCAAGCAACACAACTCCTTGCAAATGTTAAATCTCTCAGCTCAGGCACTCGATGAGCTTAGTGTCTGATCCTGTCTGATCCTGAGTTCCAGGCTCTCTGAGCAGAAGGTTGATTCCTGGATTCTTGGCAGCCCATCTCCTTTCCGTGCTACCCACACCTGGTTCACTGCACCCTCCTGCACACGCACACCTCTCTCTGAGCATTATGTAAGATTTTGAAATAGGCCTTTTACTTGCATCTACTCATCAAATCTCATCTGACTTGTGTCTCATTATTTTTAAATACTATCAAGAGAAGATCAAATAACTGTTCACTCTTCTCAGTTTGGGCATCAGAGTACATTTGGAGAATCAATCAAATGGATGAAAGCCAGACTTGTGCTTGGGAGCTCAGAGGGTATCTTGGTAGAAAGAACTCAGAATGATCAGAAGCAAAGAGAAATAGAGGACCAATTGTTTTACACTTCAGAACATACCAAGGACCAAACTGCTAGGTCAGAATCTTCCATAGGTGAAAGGAGCTCATGTAAATCCAGGAAAAGTAAGTCAAGTGGCCAAAAATGAAGATGAGGCACTAAAGCAGGAATGGACTGGGTGTAGGATATTTTGACATGGCCAAAAGTGAGGTTGTTTTTTACCAGTTTCTGCTTGTATGGAGCTTTGTGGAATCTATCTGGATAGAAGATCAGAATGGCTCCAGGATTCCCCAAAAACACAAACATAAAAACAAAACATACTAAAGACATATGGTTCAATATCAACACATTTCCTGAAGCTCTCTCACCTATACTCTTCCCACAAACTTTAAATATTCCCCTCCCATGGTAATAATCTCAATATCTATTTCTCTCTTTCTCTTTCTCTTTTCTAATTCATCTGATACTTCAGTTAGAATGTGTGCCCAGGATGTTACCTCTCTGTCTGCAATATCTACTACAGTACACAGCAGATTTGCTTTAGTGTAGCAAGCTGGTCATCTGGAAGAGATTTCCAAATCCTGAGCCAATAATAAAGCAAAGTGACCTGGATAGTGTAAGATCAAGTCAGGAAAATGCAATTGCAAAAAGGGGTGAAAAGGTCTAAATGCATCATTTTAGAAGATCCAGTTGCATTCATTTAACAAATATTTATTGTACGCCAAATATTATTGTCAGAGAGATGAGAAGATATTATTAGCCATGTTGTTTTCATGTCAGTAGTTGATATATTCTTCCTCCTATAAGAAAAGTTCCTGAAGCCAGGAATCAAACTTCACCCAACATTTCTAACAAGTGAATATCACACCTTTTACATTGCATTAGAATTTTTAAGACTGGTTTATAGCAAAGATTAAAAACAAGCAAACAAACAACAACAACAAAAAACCTTCCTGTTAATCATTAACATTGTTGTCAACTATTCTTTGGGGAGACATTGAAAAAAAATGGATTATGGAAGAACTTAAAAATGCTTGGCTTTAAGATACTTGGGATACAATTGAGTATATGCTGAAAATCATTAAGTTAACCTGTAGTTAATGGTAGAACAAAATTTATACTATATTTTAATTTAGACAGATCTTAATAATCCATGTTTTTAAAAATAACTGGGGAAGACTACCACGTAACAGTGTAGGTTTGAGAGTCTGCATGGACCAAATCTAGACTCTTCCTTGTTCACACATCCTTCTCCAGCTTCTAGCTATTTCTTAGCTCCTCTTCACAGGAAAGCTCCTCAAGAGCTATATTTTCTTCCTATGTCTTTACGGGCTGGCATGGAAGCCCTACTCTGTATGGAAACCATACCTTACGTGGAAGGTCAGGTGACCAGAGCTTGCTGCTTTTCACTGTTTCCCACTCAGATGGGCTTCTGTCACTGCTCTACTGAAAAGGCTTCTATCGAGGTCAACAACTATTCACAATTTACCAAGTAGCGATCACATTCAAAGCAGATAACAATTATCTCAAACCAAATACTGGCCTTAACTTTGAAAATCCAATGATGTGCTAACTGTGGGCTGCTGAGAAAGAAGCTGCCTACTCCCTTATAGATGCTGTTCTCTACAAATAGCCAGTGGAAGCATTGACATTTCATATTATGGATCAGATTCTAAAGCAAGATGCCACCCCCCACAGAACAAACAAAGCCTGAGAATGAAGTTGAATGAGCAAATATGCAATAGGCTTCAAATGTAAACTATCTTTTAGTCAAAACTATAAAAAAAAAACTTTAAAAATAAAAAAAACTATAAAAAATAGGTAAACAGCAAATCGGATATTCATTTGCAGTATAGAAGGCAGAGTGTTAATATTTGTATAAAGAAGTTTTAGGAAGAAGAAAGACAGAAAGAAGCCTCATTAGGAGGTTAGGCAAAGAATGCAATTGAACAATTCACACAGACAAAAGCGATACGAATAGTCCTTTAAAAAAAAAAAAACAAAGTAAATTAATAGCAGGATGCCAAGGTTTGCCATTTATATTGGCAGTGATTTTAAACCTCTAAAACTTCATATGAAGAAGACAGAGTGGAGAGAATGCTTTCTTTCACTGCAAGTGGGAATGGAAAGTAGTAGAAACCTCATGCTTGGGAATTTGTAATATATACCAAAAACCCTAAAATTATTCATTTCCTTTAACACTGAGATTTTATTTCTGGAAATTTATCTTAAGTAAATTAATTATAAATGTACATAAGTATAGAACTGGAAGAATGTTTGTGGTAATGCATTTTTACACAGCTGTAGGCCACCCAGGTTTCTTGGAATACTAACAGGACACCAACCAACTCAAGGCAGAGCCGGATATATACTACATAGCATCATTCAGTCTCCAGCATGGAAGTCTTACTTTACATGAAGGGCTGGTGACCCGAGCTTGCCTGCTTCTTGCTCTCCACCAACAACATGGCTACCACACACACTGTAACACAGCAGCCACCCCCAACTATTGAGCAAGAGGGAAATAAATGCTCAGCCCAGCAATACAGCCATCAGGGTTCCTTCTCATTTGGAATCCAGCTAAATTCCATGAGCATACCTAATGTTTCTAGAGACTACAGAGACTAAATTCTTCCTCATAATCCTTGCCAAAAGTGTAAGCCTATCCCTACATCTGTACTTACCTGACTTTTAGTCCCAGGATGCACTAAGCATTCTTTACTTTGATGCACCTTTCTACCCTTCCTTTTTCCTCCAGATCTTTTTATCAAGCCATTGGAACACACATCCAAAAACTCTCTAGGTCTTCTACCTCCACGTTTCAGCTAAAATGGACTCTTTTTGAATCCACACTGCTTCTCCTGCATTTTACCCAATATATTCTATCTTCTGTATTCTGGATGGAAGGTTAGTGTTCTCTTTTTGTAATATAGGCACTTATCTTACTCCTGAGAGAGAAATTCTCACTCCTTGCTATATGCCACCTCTATCCCTTCTAACTGTTGCCATCTTCCAACTCCTATAAACCATGTCTCATGCACAGCAATCTTTGTTATTTGGATGACTGTCTTTATCTCTGGCTTTCGAATCAACATTAGAAATACATCAACACTCTGGTCTCTCACAAATTCTCCTCTCCCACCACCTCTCCTTTCTAAGTTGCCTACTAGAACTCACCATGACTCAACATGGCTCCAACTTCACAGTCCCAACCTTCTGGTCCATCCTTCATTTCTGCTGATCATGTTCTTTGGTCTGCAGACTGCTCCAATGCTGTCCATCAGCCCCTCGGGTCTCTTCTCCCCAGACCCAGCTTTATTCTAATCCTTCTCTTACCAATTTCCTAAATCCTCTGACCTCTTTGACCCCTCATTGTACATGCTTGGGAAAACATCCACCCTGCATGAATTAAACTTTGACTTCAGGCAGGGGGAGCCTCACAAGGCAGCACTTTGGTACTTCTATAAAATCAGGGGCCAACCTAAAACCAAGCTCCACAGTGCTTACAATCCTACCATGCTTCCCATTGGCTGGATCTTCCTCTCTCAACAGTGACTTTAAACTTTTGAACACTCTTTAAACTCCTTGTCTGTCTCCCAACTTTTACCAGGTGACCTTATAACTTTCTTTGCAAGAAATATATAATTTTTTTTTTAAGGCGATTACTTTGTCTTCTGAACTAAAATGTCCAAACCTGCCTACATCTGCTCTCATTGGACCTTCATATGCTTTTCGGTGGAGATGTCCCTCCTACTCTACAAGGTCAGCCCCCTCCTGTGGGTGCTCTGCTCACATCCACCCAACCTCTCAGGAAACTAACCCTACCTAATGATTATCCCTATAGTCAATTCATGATTATTTCCTCTGTGTGCCCTAGAGGAAATAATAGAAGTCCAAATCTCTTGCTTCTTCTTTTTTTTTTTTTAGATTTTTATTTATTTATTTGACAGACAGAGATCACAAGCAGGCAGAGAGATAGGCAGAGAGAGAAGGAGGGGAAGTAGGCTCCCCGCTGAGCAGAGAGCCCAATGCGGGGCTCAATCCCAGGACCCTGGGATCATGACCTGAGCTGAAGGCAGAGGCTTTAACCCACTGAGCCACCCAGGTGCCCCTCTTCCTTCTTTAGAAAGTGAAAAAACTAATCCATTCCTTCAATCTTCTTCTTGACCATATCCTCTATCCCCACCTTCACAAGCAGCAGAGACAGTTTAGGGTTCCACACATGAGCTCCAAAACCAGTTGGACATGGTATCAAATCCTAAGTTTGCCATTTATTAAGTGGGTGGCCTGGAGTAAAAACCGAACTTCTCTGAGGCTCAGTTTCTCATCTCAGAAAAAAAAATATACACGTGGTTCCGGCTTCATAGGGATATAGCAGTGTTAAATATGTCAGTGTCACACAAAGCACCATCCAGACTGTCTGAGATCTGGCAAATGCTTTAAATACTACTTATAATTGTTATTTATAGCCAAATTTCTGGAAATAGTTGAATGCACTTGCTATCCCCATGGTCTTACACCTCCTTTACACCTCAATGAATTGCAATCTGTATTTCATTCCAATGTTCCATAGAAACTCTTCTTCTTAAGACCACCAATGACAATGACCTTCAATTCCTTTGATTCAGTGAGTACTTTTCAGTTTCCATTTAATTCGATTTCTCAGCAGCCTTGAATACATTACTTAAATATGTATCCAATGGAGGTACACACACACACACACACACACACACACATTATATAGATATATATAAATATATAATTCCCTTGCCTTGTCCCCCATGATCCCTAACACTACCTAATCTTTGTCAGAGTCTCTTACCAGACATGGAGATATTTTTTAAAATACATTTTTTTTTCAAATTTCACTTCCATGCTCAAAACTTGTAGTTCTGTGAAATAATTTTTATAATTGACCTCAAGGTAATAGGATACTGCATTTTTTTAGTTATAGAATGAAGTCCTTAATGCTATAACTTAAGGAACAAATTTTAAAAGAGATCAACTCTTAAATTATTGATAAAAATTTCAAAAAAAAAGTTTAAAAAAAAATCTGTCATCTGAAGACCTTTTACCCAACTAAATGTAACCACTTTAACAGTTTTCTTTTTTTTGTGAATTACTAAATAAAAAAACAAAGGAAATTTTAAGGAAAAATATCTGAACCAGAGTTACCCAAATGACAAGAACTCCAGGTTCTGATACATAGAGAATTAAGCCAGAAGACGGGGTACACTGCCTCTGTTTTGGAGGCAGGTTCTTAATTTGGGAGACCATGGACACATTTCACAGTCAGATGGAGCCCAACCTGTTTCAGCTGTGTCATGCAGCCTAACAAATCATCCCAACATGTCGTGGACCCAAAAATACTCATTGATTTGCTCAAGATGATGTGGGTTGGCAGTCTGTGCTATGCTCAACCAACAGACCTCCCGTGGGTCTCTCCTGGCATCTCTTATGTGAGGACAATCACCAAGAAGTTCAACTGACATGAGATGATAGGAGATGTCCTTACTTACACGTCTGGTGTTGTTGCGGTCATCAACAGAGGTTCTCCCTCCACATGGTTTCCTATCCTAGAAAAGATAAAGCCATGGCATCTACACAAGGAGAGAAGGGGGCAGCAAAAGAATGAGAATGGAAACTGCAAAGGTTCACAAGACAAGGCTCAAAAGTCACATCATAGCTGCTGCATTCTGCTCATCAAAGCAAGTTGCAAGTCCAGACCAGATTTAAGGGGAATTAAAAAATTTGCCTCTTAATGGGAGAAGAGACATAGTCACAGTGCAAAGGAATGCGCCCACAACTATGGGAGAAATGGCAGCCATCTTTGCAAACACACTATCTCAACACTATTTCTTAGAGTAAATTTTTTAAGAGCATAAAATAAATTGCACAGAATTACAAAGGAAACTAATTATAGATTTTTGAACTAGATTTTTGATGTAGTAATATGAGTTCTTTATTTTTATCATTAAAAATACAATATGTAGTTGTGAGTCTAATAAATACCATCATTTTCAAATTAATAATGAGCATGATGGTATTTTAAGAACCTGAAATAACTGCAATGTAGTTTTTTTCTTTAACTATGAGTTTTGATTGATGACAAACACAACTTTTATGGTTTGTGTCTTACATTCATAACTGAAGGAAATGCAAACTTTCAATGAGAAGTCAGGGAAGATAAAAAGGTAATGTTCCCATCTAAATTCATTAACCCCTAATGTCCAATGATCCTGGAAAAGTAGCTTGCTTTTGGTTTGTGATTTGCTTATATGTATGTGTGTGTGACACTCTGTGTCCCTGCAGTAGAAGATATAATCTGAGTATACCCAATGCTCATATCTATAGGATCCATACTCAAACTGTTCATTGCTGCACCCACCAAATATTGCTCAGATATTCATGATGGGTCAGGCTTTACATGTGTTATATCCAAAGCTCCCAGTATAGAGTAATGAACTAACTAGGCAAAATCCCTGCTCTTGCAGAACACACATATATTCTAGTATGTGTTATATTGTCATGAATAAATGAATCACCCCTGCTGTGACTTCTATCACTGAAGGACTAGCTATAACAGAGTAATTTTTTTGTACTATAAACAGACACGTTGCACATGATCTAGTACAAAGCCCTCATGCACTTGGCAGATGTTGGATAAGTATTTGTTAAATGAGTGAAGAGCTGTTCTTTATGTTCTAGTAGTAATGATAACAAACTTCAGAAAGCATTATTGGGGGTCTTTTTCCCACATAGAAAAATTCAAATTATTTGTCTCTATGATAACTTGATCAGCAATGAAAACAAACAAGATAAAGTATCTTAAGAGGTAAAAGTTTATCTGGGCAGAGATGTTTTTATGAATGCCTTGTGATTAGACATAATGCAGGCATACCCTTTAATGATGTTAATGTGTGAGAGTGTATTCAAGGAAATTATTTAAATGGGTGCTGGGAGCACAATACTACTTTTGAAGCCAATTTTTAAATTACTGTAGAATATAAGACTGCACCTGTTAAAATAGTAATTTTCTCTAAGGCAGTTTCTATGTTTACCATAAAATAGTACTGGCTTGATCTTTGACAGAAGATGAAATTGGGTTTCCATCCAAAGAGGCAATAAATAGTTGCATGCTCATTCTAAGCAGGTTTCTGCAGTTGACCTCATTCCTACACACTATTCCTAGAGAGTAATAATAGGAAGATTTTTTTTTTATTAATCTTGCTTCTTTCTTATAGGAGAGTAAAGTACATGAGACAGTAAAGTACAATAAAAATTCTGTTCTATCGTTAAAAGCTTGACAACTTTGCAAGGTAAATGGAAAGAGCATGTAGGAGATTAGAGTAATTAGCCTCCTTTATCTCTCAATTACAATAGTCAATCCCGTCATTTAATTCTGGCTTAATTATCCACCCACTTGACCCTCTTCCTTTTATTACAACCCATTGATGTTCTCCCAGATTTATTATCTTTTCTATCTCTTCAGGATCCCATGGCCTAACACTCTACCTATGTCCTTAGTAACATAGCACACCAAATTTTGCTGCTACCGTTCCACAGTTTGCATCTTAGAGAAATTCCTCAATGTTGATTCGGTCTGGCATCGGCCTTCCTTCCTGCTATGTCCTAACTGGTGGAAAAAAAAGATAAATATTGTTATAAATATTTATTTATAGAAATGTGTGATGTATAATATTTGTATAAATACAAACACATATATAAATATGTGCATATACACATAAAATATGCAAATACATATATGTATATGTACACATACTTATACATACAATCTAGACTCCGAACTATATCTATATACAGGCTTCACTTTTGCTGGATCTTCAGTGTCTCTTGGGAATCTCCTTCTCCCATTCTCCCCAGCATATATTCTGAGTGTTTTTCAAGCTCATCCAATGTACAGCATAACACTTCCACATTTAAGCATGGCTTTTCAATCATAGAAAAAATAGAAATCGTTAATCAGAACTTCCTTTTCCCTTTCCTGAGCCCCTCAAAAATGTATCAGTACATGTTTTCTTTACCTCCTTTTATTGAATATCTGGGAACAGGGATCACATTGCCCCCCCCCCCAATCTTTTCACTTCTCATCTAGATTTCTAAACCTTCAGACTTTTCTGGAAACTCTCTCCATCGGTGATTCTCTATTTTCTCTATTCTTCAATCTTTCTTTCTCCACAGGAAGATCCCCCATATCTCATAAACAGAATAATTTCCTCCTTTATTAGCAAACAAAGCAAAACAAAACAAAACAAACAGAAGAGGTAGAGGAGGAAGTGGAGGAGAAAATGAAATAAAAGAATAAAGAAAATCTGTTTTTAAAATTTGTGTATTTCTAGCTCCAGATTTTGCTCCAACCTTCTCTTCACATCCAAGCTTCTGGAAGGCATAATCTGTCCTCTGTATCTGGTTGTTTGTCTCTTCATTCTGTCCTCCACATATTGTAAACTGACTCCTGTCCTATGCCCTCCACTATTCCACTCAAACCGCTCTTATTAATGTAATCAAAATTCCTGATTCTCAGCTCCAATTCACACCACACTTTCTCTCCTCTCTCTTAACCTGTTACATCAGATACCATTAATCCTGTTCATCTCAAGATTCTCTCTCATCTGACAGGCTCATATCAGCTTTTGGCCTTTACTCTAGTCTTTCCATTGCATTCTCTTGCCTGAACTCTTATATCTCTGTCCACTTATTAAACGTAGTTTTACCCCATTTGCCCTTCTTCTGCATGCCCTTGAGTCGATGTTCCCACTTGGGCTGATGACTTCAATGCTCATTTGATATCGCCAGGTTCCAAATAAATTTCTCTCATTTACCTCTCTCTTGAGCTTCCTACTGCTTACTTTAAAGTGGACATCAAATAGAAACATCAATATCATATTCAAATGGAATACATTGCCTTCTCTGTCCTTCCGATACATGTATGAGACACTAAACTGGTCCTCCCTCTGTCCCTGTGTTACCCACAAGAAAGGTACACAATGTCAAAAATGTGGGTGTCGTCCTCAGCTCTGACTTTGCTCTCATTCCCAATCACTTTCCCCTCCCATTTGTCTCTGGAATGCATCTCAGGTTCTCTTCTACCCTTGGCATTGCTCTAAGTTCAAGCCCCATTATCTCTTGCTTAGATCAGACAGCTAATAGTGCCCCAGTCCTAATGGTGTAATTTCCAATCTCGTTGTTATTCTCTGACACAGTATCCTACACCTCAGCCCTTCCAAAGTACTTGAATTTCTCTACAAAGTTGATGTTCTCATGTGATTTCCCCCATACCTCAGTGCATGGTTCTGTCTGCCTGGAATCACCTTGCCACTCTCTCACTAGTTGGTCCTTTGGGCAGTACTCATCTTCTTGAGGCACATTTAAAACATTACCTCCCTCTTGAAGGCCTCTTTCAAAGTTTCACTCAGCAGAATTGTGCACTTACACTGTAGAAAATAACTTTCATATATAACTGTTTTGGACCTCTTACTGATTTAATATTTTCATCACAGCTAGGCTATGAGCCAAATAGAAGAAAAAGCTATTCTTTTTTTTCCCAATGCCTTGCACAGTGTCTGAGCCACTGTAGACACTGTTGATGAACAAATGAATGAATGAACGAATTTGGGGGCAGTACCATGGAAAACATAAACACATTTGTATGTTTCAAAGAGGACAATAACATTGAATTGGTCCTTAACACAAAAAGCAAGTAAAGAAAAGGTGGGATTTTATAACAAATTTTCTATAGAGTGTGTCTTTGTTACCAGGGCTCCAGAGCTCTAGAGAAAATCTGAGTGAGTGACAATCAAACCTTGAACAACAAGATGATTAAAAGAGCTGAATAGGGGCACCTGGGTGGCTCAGTCATTAAGAATCTGCTTTCTGCTCAGGTCATGATCCCAAAGTCCTGGATTAAGCACTGCATCGGGCTCCCTGCCCAGCGGGAAGCCTGCTTCTCCCTTTCCCTTTCCCTTTCCCTTTCCCCCTGCTTGTGTTCTCTCTCTCTATCTGTCAAATAAATAAATAAAATCTTTAAAAAATTAATTAATTAAATAAAGGAGCTGTAATAATTTTTCAACTATTTCCTCAAGATATTGGACACTGCTGCAACCATTATTCTTATTCTGATGATCTTGGTTTCTATTAAATTCTATTAAAATTTCTATTAAATTCTATTAAAATCTATACCCCATTCCAAAGGTGAAGAAAGTGAGGACAAAACTAAGGAGTAAGTTTATGAGCAATTTTAAGCTCATAGTTGCAACACTACTTCTTTCCCTCACTCCAAAAAGCATTCCACAATGCAAGAGAGAATAGATTTACTATTAGAATAACCTTTCGTTCAATTCAACTTATGAATACACAAACTGTTCACAAACTTCAGTACGCTATTATAAGCAGCACTTTGCTCGTGAATACATCCCTCCCCTGATCAAAATGCACCTGTGTGTCTTGACAGTAAAGTTGGAAATCATCCCATTAGACTATTGATTGGCTCACCAAACATCTTTCCTTTACTGGCAACCTCAAAAAATGTAAAGAAATGGAAAAGATCTCTGTGGTGTAGTGTTCAGTTGCATTTATAGTCTTGCCATTAGCAAACATATATTTCTTTAAAAAATAGTCTTTTAATGCAATGTGATATCTTGGATTAGATCCTGAAACAGATATTAATGGAAAAGAACTGTGGAAATCTGAATAAATTTGTAGGTTATATAGCTCTATGATACCAACGTTAACTTATTTAGGAGAAACGTACCATGTTTATGCAAGTTATTAACATTGGGGGAGCTGGGTGAAAAGCATGTGTGAACTCCTGTACTATATTTGCAACCTCCTGCAAATCTAAAATTATCTTAAAATAAAAAGGTTTTTTAAAATGTTACCTCATGCTTACAGAGATGCTTTTTTTGAAATTATTATTACTATGAAAAAGCAAGTTCATTGGTTCTCATACTCTGTGTATTTATCATCTGAAAACATGCAGTGCATACAACAACAAAAAACGTAGGTTAGTAAATTCCCAGCAAAGATCAGCATCACATCCTACAATAAGTAAACATGAGCTTACAGCCGTTCCCACATTACTGCCTGGTCATTGCAGGGAAAGGGAATGAAGTGCCAGGAGATAAAATTGATTTTTGCTCCTTCTGCTAGATAATAATGCCTAACATCTATCTTACTTTTAAGATCAAGGCAAGAACTAAGGCACAGCCTATAGGGGAAAAATATCAAAATCAATATCATGCATTATATCCTAGCCACATATGATTCATGCTAAAGTTAATACAATGGATCTAGGACAGAGCTAATAATATCAATTCAGAATTATTTTTCAAGATTAGAGTTTGTGATCATTTTCACGTGCCAAAGTTATGTTTCTGCTACATTAAAAAGCATGTGTGTGTGGGGGGGGGGAAGTGGGGGTATTGTACTATAGATTGGGCCAGAAATCAAAACAGAATACAGGAATACAGGAGATGTGAAGAATGGCTTTGTTGCCTCCTTCAAATATTTAACTGGGTACAGATAGTGATGGTCAGAGTCTAAAGGACATATAACCAGCATTCATTTAGGCACAGTAGATGAATATCTAATGAGCACACACTGAACACCTACTGTGTGCTTAGAGAAGGCTATTCAAAGGAAAGAAATCTAATACTGCAAGGTACAAACACAGAGCAGTGAACTGAAATAATCTATTTTTTCCTCTCTTTTTTTTTTTTTGTATCATACACAATTCTCACTGACATTAGTAGGATTTAAGATTGAATAGGAATGAAAAATTGTGCTTTATTTCCATTTGTGTCCTATCCTTACTAGAATCTGCCCAGTTTAAATGCAGTTCCATGATTCACAGCCTTAATGCGGGTATAGTGGCATCAGGAAATATTAGAAATGCTTGTGTCAGAGCCTGCATCTTAAACTGATATGATTCTTCTCAGCATGCTTACATTTTAGATGGAAATAATATAATGATAATGTTCAGAGTGAGGTTTAGAATTTTTGAACACTAAATGTGCTTTCTATATTCAAAGACAGAGATGAAACCCCTTCTTGGTATCACAGTTTGCAAACTTTCAGAAACATGACTATAAGTTCTTGTTTTGAAGTTCATATTTCAATTACAATGCAAACCTAAAATTCTTAAAATAACTACTAATACCCATTGAGTACTTACTACATGCAAAGCATTTTGCTAAGGGCTCATGGACTTCTTGGTAATAATATAATGTCTTAAAAGAATTATTGGCACCCCATTTGTTACATGAGATACCAAGTCTTAGAGACTTAATTACAATGCCAGAATTCATTTGCTTCTAAAATAATTAATAAAAGTGTTATTACTTGAATAGAGCTTATTTTTTTTCTTCTACAAGATAAAGTTTTTAGCTTTCATCATTAAAAAAGAAGTAAATGTTTAAGTCATAAAAGGGAAAGGGGTCAGAAGAAAAGTTGAGCATTGCATTGGGAAGAAGAAACTTCAGAGCTTAATGGTACAAAAGGGACAGCCAACAAAGGCATGGGGATAAACTTTGCCAGTCTGCATCATTCGCAGGGACCCAATAATGCTGTGTCAGTACCACAAATGTTATAGAGAGAAAATGCAGAACAAATGAGTCCTTGAGACCCCATAGAACTATAGGGATCCTAGTAGGCATGTGGCACCAGAGCTGCAGCAGAGACAAAACGAAGACTTACCCCTGCGCAGAGAGGAGGTATGAGCAGGGACGGCCACCACCAACACGGAAACTGGCTCTGACATGCACCCAGCCAGTTATGTGTTAAAAAGGGAAAAAAAAAAAAAGTGTCATATTCTGAGTCAGGCTGGGCACGGGTTTCTTCTTCTGGTGCCCAAAGTGCTATACTTGCAAACTGAGGATTATTGAGAGGGTCATGGATGCCTCCAATGAGGGGTGCTGTGCACTGCAGCGTTCTCAGTGATTGTACATCAGGGTGGCAGTGAGATCCCGAGGGAGAGGCTAACCTGGCCCCTAAGGAGGAGAAGATTTTCAGCAAAAAGTAGTGTAAGAAATGTCATGGGGAGCCCCGGTGGCTCCAATGGTTAAGTGTCTGCCTTTGGCTCAGTCATGGTTCCAAGGTCCTGGGAAGAAGTCCTGCTTCGGACTCCTTGCTCAGCAGGGAGTCTGCTTCTCCCTCTTCCTGCTGCTCCCCCAGCTTGTGCTCTGGCTTTTTCTCTCACCCTCTCTCTCTGTCAAATAAATAAACTCTTATGAAGAAAGGAAGGAAGGAAGGAAGGAAGGAAGGAAGGAAGGAAGGAAGGAAGGAAGGAAGGGAGGGAGGAAAAGAAAGAAAAAGAAATGTCAGAAGAAATGCAATGAAAGGGGAAAGAATGCCTCCTGACAAGGCAGCCCCTGTAGGGCAAGCCTCAGTGAGCATGCCATGCAGGGCCGGTCATTATGGTCCAGGCAATGCCTCCACGTGCCTAGATGACAAAGAACTAGAGCTCTACCTAAGGAAGGTTAAGGTTGGGAAGACAAAAACCCTTTCTCCTTCTCACCCTAGCTTCTATGAATATGGTGCTTATTATTTAGTAATTATTAAGCATAATTATTAAAGCATTCAGGCACTGAGAAATGATTGCAGAAAGTTGAAATGATTGCAGAAAGTTTGTTTGCTACTTAACCTCTAAAACCATCCCTTTCCTCTACAAATTAGCGGTCTTGTCAGCTGGCACATGGAAGAACCCTTGTCATGTCCCCATTGTGCCCACATCTATGTTTTTGAAGGCTAACAATCCTTAGCTTTCTTAAAAAGAATAAGGAAAAACATATTCCTTCCCCTTTAAGCTAAGAGTGCTCCTTGGCAAATGTCGTTAGTTCTATTATGTGCTATATGACGTTTTATGTGACAAGTATCCCAAAAAGGGCTGAAGAGAGGAAATGCACCCTCCAAAGGCAAGCAATCAGGGGAGAATGATTCCAGTACAGCACGAACACCCTCTGTCTCAATACCGTTATTAATAGCGGCAGTTTGGTTGACATTCCTAGGCGGCTTCTCTTTCCGTGGAACTGGAAGTGAGAACTGCTTCAGGGAGAGGCCTTTCAGGCACCTCAGTGCTGCTGGAAGAGCTGCATCCACAGCTCTGAACAGTGTCACAGCCCCCATCTGGGGACACAATGTGGAGATGTCATCTGCTTCTCTGCCGGGTCCGGATATGAATGTGTGGAATCTGATACACATATGTCAGCTTTTCCTCCGGAAAAGGAAGGAGAGCCCATGGGGAGTGATGATAGGGGTGTGTGTGTGTGTGTGTGTGTGTGTGTGTGTGTGTATGTGTGTGTGGGAGCTGATGAAACAAAATTCTAGTCAATCCTTTGGACGTTTTTTTTTTCATTTGTATCCAAATGTTCTTGCTCTTCCTTCTTATATTATCTTGATGATGGACACCTCTCACCTTTTTTTTTTTTTTTAAGATTTTATTTATTTATTTGACAGACAGAGACACAGTTAGAGGGAACACAAGCAGGGGGAGTGGGAGAAGGAGAAGCAGGCTCTCTGCCAAGCAGGAACCCGATGCGGGGCTCAATCCCAGGATGCTGGGATCATGACCTGAGCTGAAGGCAGATGCTTAATGGCTGAGCCACCCAGGCACCCTGACTTCTCACCTTGTTGAATATGGTGTTTTACTATTACTGCCATTCCTATGGTTTCCATTAATTATGTGGAGGGCATGTGGCACTTAGATTCAGTTCCCATGGAAGGAAAGTGGGCTTCAGGATCACACACACACACACACACACACACACAAACACACAACAGGGTCAGAGGCTGCGCCTGCCCCGTTACTGCTCTTTCGGTGACACACACTGAGCACATACTGAAATACCTGCTAGTTAACAGATGACCCCTGAATAAATACCCCCTGAGATGTGGAGTCAAGAGCCATAAAGCAAAGGAAAGGTGGATGAAGGGTGGGATGAAGGGTGGCAGGGTAGGTTGGCTACAAGATGACACGAACAAAAACTTGATGAGAAGGAGGGAGCCACACAGACTTCAGAGGAAAGGGAAGGGTGTGCCCTGAAGAGCTAAGGGTAAGTGCAGGGGCCGGAATGGGAGTGTCCCCTTGCAGAGTAAGCCAGTATGGAAGCAGAGATGGAGCCCAGAGGAATGCACACAAGATGAAGTCACCTTGATAAATGATCTCCTCTAAGCTTTAGCGTTCAACTAAATATGGGACTAATAATGTAGAACTTTGGGGTAGAGCAAAATTTTCCAAGGGGCTTATTACACATCTGGTTCAAAGTAGGGATCCAGTTATTCTCCATTTTCACGCTTTCCCTCTTTGCCCCTCTGTGACTGGCTCTGTGCCAGGAGAGTCCAACCACTATGAAGGACGCCACCCAGCCTCCTTTGTGGGCCTGCTCAGAGGCCAGGAAGAGAGAGGTTGAAATATTTCCTTTCCACTTACTTCCTGCTTTAGTGTTAATATTTCTTTCAATAGCTGCATTTGCCCCAAGAATATATATATATATATATTCTATATATATATAGCTTCATGAAACTGTGATTGATTGATTGATTGATTTTGTGATTCATAATAAGAAATATATATTCAGTATTCACCCTGTTCCTGGCACAGAATTCCTAAAACCCTTGGGATTTTCTAAGTGATGAGAGAGATAAAGGTGTCCCTCTTTATGAATAACAAGCCCCTTTCAACCACATCTGATTTTATGTCAATTAGGTGAGTTTTGGAAAGCCCCTAGGTCACGGAAGGATGGTGTCACCAGGTGAACCAACTATGTGATTGGAGAACTGGAACTTTCTTTCTTTCGTTCTTTCTTTCTTTTTAAGATTTTATTTATTTATTCAGAGAGAAAGCTTGAATGGGGGCAGAGGGGGAGGGAAAGAGAATCTCAAACAGAATTCATGGTGAGCTTGGAACCTGATGCAGAGCTCAATCCCAGGAACCTGAGATCATGACCTGAGCTGAAATCAAGAGTTAGATGAGATGCTTAATGGATGGAGCCACAGTCAGTCCAGGTGCCCTTGGAACTTTCTTTCCCACCCCCTGACCTCAGAGAGCAGTAAGACCCTGGAGATTGAACCAACTTTATGATTTAATCAATAGTGTCTATGTAATGAAGCCTTCATAAAAACTCAAAAAGACGCGGTTCAGAGAGCTTCTGTGTTGGTGAACATGTGGAAACTTGGAGAGTAGTGGCATACCTGGAGACAGTGTGGAAGCTCCTCATGCTTTCCCCATACCTTGCCCTATTTACATCTTCCATGTGGCTCTTCCTGAATTATATTCTTTTATAATCAACTGGTAATTTAGTGCATGAACTGTTTTCCTGTATTGTGAGCCACTCTAGCAAATTAATAGATCCTGAAGAGAGGGTTGTGGGATCTCTGATTCACGGCCCATCAGTAAGATGCACAGGTAACAACCTGGACTTGATATTGGCACCTGAAGTGGGAAGAAAGAGGCAGTCCCATGGGGCTGACCTTCAATTATGGGATCAGACGTTATCTCCAGGTAAATAGTGTTAGAATTGAGTTCAATTGTAGAATGTCCAGCTGGCATCACAGAATCCTTAATATGTGGAAAACCCACATATGTGGCATCAGGGATGAAACAGTGTTGTAGCAAAGTATTGAGAGTAGAGGAGACACACAGCAGTGTTTCTTCTGGCATTAGTGCCTTACAGGAAGTCCTTCCTCCATGGGTCCAGTCATCCTGGTCTCTGTCAACACTCTTTCCTCTCTGTGTCCTTTCAACCTTATGGGTGACAATTGTCCACAGTTGGTTGTCTCAGGCTATAGTATCATCCGTCATTTGTCTGTTTTTTGTTTCTCTAACTCTGATCATGCCTCTGGTGGTAGGGCAGTCATTAAAGTTTCTTAGTTTGAACCATTTGACATGGATGTTTTTCCTTGCTAGGACCAAACTGATAGAGAAGTACTCAATAAATATTATTATTGTTGCTGCTGCTGCATTCCTTATTTATACTCTTCTCACCAACACACTCAACCCACATGCAAACTATAATCACACCAGATTATAGCTATTACCAGAAGACATAAATCCCCCAGAACATGGTGTATGGGAGGAAAAAGAAAATTTCCTTTACTATTGTAGATTCTTGGCTGAGACCCACCTGTAATAAAACACAGATTAACAGGAGAATGATGAACAAGTTTAATAAAATGTGTACCTGCTGTGTACAGGGAAAACTCAGTAACTCCTCCAAATAACTCCTCCAAGACACCACCTTAAAAAAACATCTCCCACTAAAGAGAAAAGAAAATATTAGGGGTGGGAGCCTTAGGGTGGGTTTACAGGTAAAGCTCATTAACCAAGATTGTTATGTAGATTTTGGTTACTGACTTCTCCATTCAGAAGGGTTTCTAGAGATTCAATCATCCTGATAAGGAGGGAAAGGGAGATGTCTCTGCCAACTGATATTTCCCTTATAAATGTAATTACCTCTAACAAAAACATAACTTTCAGAACTTCTGTGTCTGCTGTTTCTTAAAAATGATCAGCCAAAATTAATCCTTATTAATTAATATTGATTATTAATTGATATTAATTATTAATTAATATTAATTATTAAAATTAATTCTTATGCCAAAGAGGCATATTTTGGCATGACAAATTCTGATCCCCTTCCATTGTCATGCCCAGATTACTGAGGTATTCAATATTTTTAAGGTGGGGGTTGGAAGGCAAAACAAAATATTCAGACCAAAGACGAGCAGAATACAGACTTTGGAATTTCTTCCAGTCTGGATTAGTTTCCTGTGACTGTTACAGCAAGTTACTACAAACTGTATGGCTTCACAGAAATTCATTCATTCTCTCAGTTCTGGAGGCCAAAAGTCTGAAATTAATGAAAGATAGTCAGAACAAAGGCGGGTAGGGACAAGCCCCACCCCCCACCCTAAGAGGAATCTACCCTTAAAAGGATTTTACACCACCTGGAAGAAGAGCTCCAAGTGAACAGCTACCTGATAGGTAGATGAGCACGTGGACAAAAACCTGATTGGGTGACAGGCACAGCGAGGGTTAATCAGATTGAACCGCCTGTCAGCAAGCCCACAAAATCCCCCGGATTTAGAAACTCTGGCAGCAACCCTATTGGGTCCCTTCCCTCTTTGGAAGCTTTATACTACTATGGCTCAATAAAGTCTGCCTTGCTGCCCACCACTCTTCCTCTGCTCTACCTCGTCATTCTTCCAAGCGCTGGTATGACCAAGAACCTTGGGCACCAAAAGAAAAAGAAATTCTGCAGCAAAATCAAAGTGCTGGCAGGGCCACAGTGTCTTCAGAGGTTCTACAGGAGAAACTTTCCTTGCCTCTCTCAGCTTCTGGTGACTCCAGGCGTTCTTTGGCTTGTGACCACATTGCCTTGTCCTCTTCTTTGTCTTCTCTCCTGTGTGTCTTTCTTAAAAGGATACACCTGATTCCATTTAAAGCCACCCAGATAAACTAGGATAAAGTTCTTTCTCTCAAGATCCTTAACTAAATCCCACTTTGTGTTATATAAAGTAACACTAGTAGATTCCAGAGATTAGAAATGTGGACCTATCTTTTGGAGTGGGGAGGGTCAGCATTTAACCCAGAACAAAATTCCTCTTTTGTTTTTCTATTTTGAGCTGCTCTACTATGACACAACCCTCTCTCATTTTGCAGCCTTTTTCCTTTGTGCCTTCCCTTACATTCCAGCTTTTTCCTCTTACCAGAATCTAAGTAATAGAATGACTTTCTTCATTTCTTCTACAATTTCTCCAAAACAGAGTAGCCCTACTCATTGAACCCACTAAAGAGTTCATTTTGTTTCTTTTGCCCAAAACAGTTTTCTCTGGCAATACAAAAGCTTCTCAAACAGTTCCTAGAATTTTCCTTGTGGAAGAAAGGAAACTGAAGGAAAATTGGTTCATTTTATCACCTGGAGAATTACACACATGGAAGTTCAGGGACTCTAAGATGTTCATTTATATTATTACCTGTGAAAAAAATACAAGTTCAACTTATCTTTGACAATATTTAAGGCTGATCTTTGTCAAGAGCCGTATTCACATAAAGTTCTGAAAATTCATTAAAACATAAAGAGTAATAACGTATTTCATCATAATGAAGAAAGAGGAATGTGCTATTGTCTGTACTTCTTTTCTGAAGCACCTACTTGATAGCCTTTGTTTGTTTTCAACTACACAGTGAAAAATTCAAGTACTGTGGTGTGGTGAAAAGAGAAGGATCTCATTTTGAGCATTCCCTTGGCCAAGAAGAAGGCAATAGAATCAGTTCATCTATGAACTTTGCGGATCTCAGTCTCTTGTTCAGTTAAATGCAAGAGCGAATAGAAGCTGTTCATTTTTCTCTCAAATGAAAAGCTTTTATTCAATTCTGACCTCATTGTTAATGCTGTTTCCCAAACTGACAAATGATGCTTTCCTCTATGGAAATGTTTTTATAAAAGTTCAAAATATTACAATGTACGAATAGTGATATTTAAAAAGCAATCTTAAAAAAAAAAAAAAAGAAAGAAAACACTACTATCTTTAGGCCCACATTTGTAAATTACTCTAGGTCTTCCTTTAGAATACAAAGGAGACCAAGATTGTTTCTTCTCCTCAGGTTCCATTTCGACCTCCCACTGTGCACAGTAGGGGTAAAGAAGCACCAAAAAAGAGAAGAAAAAATAAACCAGATGATCAATCAGAAAACTGAAGGTTTTTTGTTTTTTGTTTTTTTCTTTAACCCAGAAACCCTGGTGCTAAGTATCCTGCCAGCCTTCTCCCAGGTTGCACAGGAATAATCAGTGAGAGCAAAACCTAACACTGCAAGTTAAAGAAAGAAAGAAAGAAAGAAACGAGGATTTTTTTCAAAGTCCTTTATAATTTCCTTCTAAACCATATTGTGGACATGTTTCCATGTCTCTAATCCAGCATTGTTCTTAACCACTCTTTTTGAAGATGCCCTCGACTTTCTCATTTCACTTTTGCCTGTCCATCTACTCCCAGAGGCACCTGTTGCAAGGCTGCCCATTACTTCAGCAGAACCCAGAAAATGGTGCTCCTCCTACAAGTTTTTAAAATAACAGCTCCACTAATGCTAAACCTTTAGGGAGACTACGGATAGCCTTCTGGACTTAAAGCACTGTCATGGTAATTTCTCTCCAGAAAACAGATTTAAAACTGAGAAAGTCTGAGGTCTAATCTTGATTTGGTTTTTGCTGGGGAAGTGGCAGCCCTAGGGAAGTTATTTCACTCTCCTACATTCCTATTTTAAAACTGCAGTGACTGTATTTCTTTCTTTCACACATAAGATTATTAAATAAATGGATTCAGTTACGGACGGACCGAGGCCAGGGAAAATGCAGAAGGTGAGAGGGTAACATTTTAAATTGCTATCGTCCTTGGGCAGCGAGGACCAGCAGACTCTTTCTCTCCTTGTGTTACCGGCAGATACAGGAGATAGAAGATACCTAACAGACAGCTGTGCCCTGAATTATAGTTCAGACACCCCAAGGGGCCTGCTTCCCAACTCAGGAGAGACAGTCTTTATTCTGGAGAACTAGTGTGCTTATTGAAGCTGATCACTGTTTATTTTGATGTGGCTAACAAAATATTTCTATAGTCAGGAAAGGTATTTGTATCCCTGAGTTGGGTTTGTAGTCATATAAGCATCAGCCTTATACAGTACTTAGAATACTGCCGGGCATAGAGGATGTACTCCACAGAATTTATTACTCTTCTTCACTTTATTTTATTTATTTTTAAGATTTCATCTATTTATTCATCAGAGAGAGAGAGAGAGTGCAGGGGGATTGGCAGGCAGAGGGAGAGGGAGAACCCGGCTCCCTGCTAAGCAAAGAGCCCAATGGGGGACTGGATCCCAGGACTCTGGGATCATGACCCGAGCCAAAGGCAGAGCCACTCAGGAGTCCCCATTTTATTTTAAATTCGTTATACATCTGGTTTCCTTGTGTTGCCAATAAGGTCTTCTATTTGTGCTCCTACTGGCTATGTACATATTATGCCAAATAATTTCAATTTTACCTGGAAACCAGTACAGACAGCAATGTAAAATTAAGACTCCTGTGCAAAGGTAAAAGGAAGCAGGCACCCTTGTGGAAGATTTTATTCAACTCTTTAATTAATGAGGGAACCAGTAAGATACTAAGATCAGTTTAAAATCTGATTTATGGATCTAGGCATTTATAGTCAATATAATAGAGGAACATTACCATAAGATCAATAAATTAGGTACAAAATTGATTATTGTTCTATAGGGCAATAAGCTATGACTTTGGGACTAACTTTTTACTAGACAAATTTTTTTTTTTTTGGATCTCCACTGGTTAAAAATCTGCACGTCTGGATGTAACCTCACTAAACTGACATTTTAAACAATAGTAAACAGGGCCTTGGGCAGGTCCATTCTCCTACATAATATTGAGAAGATATCACTTACCAAGTTTTAAATATATTTTTCTCTAAACAAACATAACTTTTAGAAAAATCATTTTAAAACAATATTGAGATGTATATGTGGTTGTTCAATATACATTAGGTTGTTTTTTTTTTTTTAGCTTTTTGTTAACTTTTTATTATTATTATTTTAACCATCTTTAAAGACTCAGGAGATGAAGATCCTTACTCATTGAAACTTTGATCAAGTCAAGTAGAGTTCTCTTTCTCCCCAAAATAAACCTTTTTGTTGTAATAATCTCTTTTGTTTTGTTTAAACAGATCTGAGTTAGGATTTGTTTCTTTAGCTGTGAGCAGTCCTCACTAGTAACAAATCAGAGCTCTAGGGAATAGCTATTCAAGTTCATCGCATTCCAGCGTTTGATCCAGTTCAATGGATTGTTATTAGAAACAATCTACTTATTTCAAAGACATTACTTTGACCAGTGGTTTCTAATGCATAGGGATAATTAAGTCCACATAGACACCATCATATCAGAGATCCATGTTCTCTCTAGAGAAAGAATATAGGAATTCTGTGATTCTAATGAACAATTGTCAATGTCCCAGTTCCTCCCAGCTGTATAATGGAGGTGAAGAGAATGTAGGTGAGCTAAGCTTTTGTGTATGTGTGTCCATTTTTGAATTGCAAGAGCATTTCCCTTTCCTTTTGGTAATATCCATATGGCTGTTGCTTCCCGGACTTTAATGCAAACACAGGGATGAGAAACATTTCCCAACTTTTGCTTGTCAGGGGTTAGAGGGGTCACAAGTCTTCAGTGTCTTTTATCAATGAGAACACTTCCTTTCTCCCTCTCTCCCTTCATCAGATGCTTGCTTCATAGCTCATTGTCCAGATATCAAAGAGATGAAGATCATAAGGAAACAATTACCTTCCCATGACAGGGGGTTAAAAAGATTTATACTATTAAAAATGAGGGTAAACATTAATAATGACTCAAAATAAATTGCAATGCGAGTTTATTAATCTCTACTCTCCACGAAGAGCTATAAGCTTCTGCAAACTACCTAAATAGAGAATGCTAATTAGCTTAAACAGCACAATAAATTCCAGGGCCAGGGTAACTCCAACTCTTCTCTAGACACAGCTACTCTGTTCAATGAGGCCTCGATTTGTGCCCTGCAGCAGGAGCACTGCTCCTGAGGCATCATTATAAACCAAGCCTTATTTCTTTGACCGAGCTGCTCTATGAAGTCATTTGCAATCCATTTTCTTTTAATTGGAAACAAATTAGTACTGTCTGGAGAGAACAATGTGAACATTGAACCACAATCTTTTGGTGGAGCACACCACAAACAGTGTGCATATTTTTTTTTTTAACACTTCCTTTTTAGCTACAACTTTTGAGCCTCCTATTATTTTATGTGGCCTCTAGGGTTCCACTATAAGCAAGCCATTAATGCTAATGTGAAAATCTTGCAATGTTTGGAATAAATTAAGCACAGGCTGTACCCTCATTATTTTACAGGTATTACCATTTTGCTCGGTATATTGAGAGCAGGAAGTTAAGCTGGAAACTTTTTTAATCATCTGATAGACATTAAGCTGGAAGAATCTCCGTCTACGCCCATCGTTTAAACTCTGTTTAGTAAATAGACTGCACACAGCTAACTGCTTTGACTTCCCTTTGAAATGAGTATATAAATAAAAGGCCACCACTGCTGTGTATAGTTCCATTTATGAAGCTTATAACCACAGGCTCACGATGTCATTAAATACGTGTGCTTTGGAAGTTAGTGTGCTGAGGATAAATGTCAATTAGTGCCCATGGGAAGAAGATGAGTCAACTACCTACTGTCTTCAAGAACATCATGATCACTTTATAGCTTCTCTAACTCAAAGGTTATTTTTTAAAGGAAGCTGGGGTTAGATAAGAGATCAAAAGCCTCATTTGAGTAAAGCTGAACTCTCCCAGGGATGGCCCCCAGACCCCTGGCATCAGAATTACCAAAAGTCCTTGTTAGAGGTTCAGATTCCTAAACCTAATGCTACCCTTGACCTTTCTGAATCAGAATTACTGGGTGTCAGACACAGGATTCTGCATTCTTTTTTTTTTTTTTTTAATTTTATTTATTTATTTGAGAGAGAATGAGTGAGAGAGAGCATGAGAGAGTAGAAGATCAGAGGGAGAAGCAGACTCCCCAAAGAGCTGGGAGCCCGATGTGGGACTCGATCCTGGAAATCCGGGATCATGACCTGAGCAGAAGGCAGTCGCTCAACCAACTTAGCCACCCAGGCGCCCAAGATTCTGCATTCTCAAGCACCCTGGGTGATTTTGTGTCACACACTAAATTTAAAAAAACCACTAGGAGATGTCTTTTTCTGCCTCTATCCTCCCTACATATATGCCCCTGGGTCTTACATCAACTCCCAAATGTACCCTGGGGACAAGGAGGTTACTGTACTGTCATGTTTGAGACATATGTTTAAGGGTACCTTTAAGAGAAATGAAGCTTAAGCCACTTATGTCTATTAAACTAGAATTACCAAAGCCAGGTTGGTGAATCATTTAGAAAGGATTAAAAGACAGATCTCTTTTACCAGATAATTTTTGAATTGTCCTACCCAGTACCCTGAATGAATTAACACCATTCAGGGGAATGGGATACAGTAGTAGAAATACTGTGTGACTTTCATACATGCTAATGGACGGCTTACTTTGGCAGATCTACCGAAATTCTGAAAGTGCTATTTGAATTTGCCTGTAGCATGGCTCACCTTCTGGCTAAGACTTTGGGACCTGTTTGGGTTGCCTGAAGCAGAAGGGTGCCATGACCCTCAGGTCACATGCCACACAGGCTCTTTGTTTCCTTTTCCAGAAGCTATATACTAGCATCTAACACTCCCTACCTCTAGGATCTGAATACTCCAGAAAACTGCATTCCTTTTCATTTTGGTCTCGATTTAAGTTTTTGTTGCATCCTAATTATTAGAGGCATAATATTTGCTCAGTAAAACTTACATTGCTTAATTTTCCAAGAAGTTCAAGTTCTGAGAGATATCATTGTAATATGATGTTTTTATTTTATTTTAAAGTGAAGCATGTTTGTCAGCTACTGTAATAAAATTAAATTATTTCTTAATCATTACTAGGATATATTTCTTAAAAATTACACATGGTATGCATTATTTTGCTCTGTATTTATTACTGGAGCAGGACATTTTATAAGAAGCTTTTGTGATTTTTTTTTTTTAAAGATTTTATTTGTTTGTTTATTTGAGAAAAGGCTTAAGAACAGGAGTGGGGAGGAGGGTCAGAAGAAGAAGGACGAGCTGACCCTGTGATCAGGGAACTAGACTGTAGGCTCAATCCTGGGACCCTGAGATCATGAACTGAGTCTAAGGCAGACACTTAACTGACTGAACCACCCAGGCACCTCAGCTCTTGTGATTTTTAAACAACACTCTTTTCTGATTTCTGGTATATTTTCAGATATTTAATTGATTATTTATTAGGGAATATTAGTTCAAAGGATGTAGACTGATGATACTGGTTAAGATTTAGGATTTTAAGTACTTAGAAATGTAAGATGACACTGTAAATTGAAGGATATACATAGAACATCAAAAATCCATGACTTATGAAGCATACAAAGGACCTAATTTAATCACCATAAATTCTAGTAAAGCAAAAGAGCAGACACAAGAAGTTTCTTCCAGAAGGCGGGGCAAGATTTACTTAATGTGTCTATAACTGCTTTTGTGAAACAGTCTCTGAGGGAAAACCCTTCATGAATGGTAAGAATGCTTTCATTTCTGTTTTCTACAAACAGAGGGGTGTGGACCCTTGTTTGTTGGATTTGACTTTGGAACTCCTCGGAGATAATTGGGAAGTCTCTACTTTCTACCAGTATGTTTCATATGAATCGTGACAATAATTCCTAAGTAAATATTATCAATCATTGCAGAGTTCATAAAGATGTATCTTGAATTCTCTTATTCCTACTTAAACCTAAACACTGAATTAATGACTGTTATATGGGTAAAGAAAGGAGAGAATTGAATCAGTGCTTTTATGTTATTGCTATGAATTGAGCCCACCAAGATTATAGTCAAGATCCAAAAAGTTCCATTTCTCGTCATAACGTAAAACTAAGATATTTGGATGATGAGATTTTAAAAATACTTATGCAAATAAAATTATCTTAAACAGTAATTCTGTTATTCATTTTTGATTGAAATCCTCGTTGAAGAAAAATATTCTGTTTGGGTAGCAGGTCTTTGTCATTAACAGGTTTTGAAAATGTGAAGTTGAAGGATCACATTAAAAATAATTATAATAATAAGAGTGGTAAGAAATGTCATTTATCCTTGGCTTTGCCAAATGAAAAGATTATGGTGATTTAAAAAGACTCTCAAAGGAGACTTTATACTAAATTTTTATGAATTGGCATAATATTACAATTATGAATGGGCAGAACAATCTCTTTCATAAATTTTCTTTTCCTTGGTGCTTGGTTCCCAACACGAAAAGAGAAGGAACAACCAGCCATCAGGCAGTGAAACACCTAACCCGTTCCCCTGAAATGTATGTGTTCTTCCTGGGTCATGATCTCTCTCCTTGAGGGAGCTCAGGGTTCCAAGATTCCCAAGTCCTGCCTTGTCAGCTTCTGAGAGAGAAGGGAGCTCTCATATTGTCTGGTGCCAGGTTTTCAAATACAGTGTTTTCTTTCCCATGAGTTCAGTGAGTCCTGCGTCATTGAGTCATAGGTCCTCCAGAACACAAATAGGACTCATGAAGGAGAGTCCTCAGATTTCTTTTGTTGTGATGCATCCACTTTCCTCAGCTAAGTCATTTCTAGTTCATAGGCAGAAGCTGGCGGACCCAGGCTTGTACAGCCACACACACACCCCGAACTCACAAACGTTTTTTCTCACTAATCCTTGCTTTTTTGACTCTTAGTTTATTGTTGCTGTCAAAAGGAGATAAGCATATGTTTGTCAAGATTACTTCCTGAAAAAGATCCTATTTCAAAATCATTAAATACGTCATGATTTTGAAAAAATATAAGGCAGAGACTATTTGTGTTTCTCCCTTCCTCAGGAGAGTAGTTTGCATTAGTAGAACAGTTAATAGAACCACTTTAGAGAAGGTTGTAAGTGATTTTATATATGTATATATACATATATAAAATCTTATGTGATCTATATGATAAAGCCACTTCTATATTACACTTCCTCTCGGTGTCCCAACTTCTCATTATCACTAAATCACAGTACAACCTCCTACTAAGTCTGAACTTTAATTAGAAACATGACTGCTTCCTTATAAGCCCTGAGGTCCAGCTCTTAACTTTTACATCTGATAGTAGCTGCTATTACACTAGCCTATTTCAATTATTTTCAAAGCATTTCAATCGCTGGTTCAAAGGTCTAAATCACCACCACCACCACCACCAAAAAAAAAAAAAAAAAAAAATTTAAATCTACTATGTACCCAGAAATCTACTAGCTGATAAGAAAGGAAAGGTGAGTAAAAGATTCATTAATTGGTCTCAAGAATATTAAAATTAAATAAACCATTGAAATATTTAACAGATGGACTATGAGGTTATCTAAATGCAATAGAATTCTAGAGATTTTATTAATCTGCTTGGTATTCACAATGTCTGTAGGATTCAACTGAATTTTGAGATATTAGGATTTGAACCCATGGAATCATAGAAGACAGAAAATAGGATACGAGTCAAGGCCTGAATGAACAGGGCATGTATTAGAAACAACATCTCCAGCCTAGGTTAGAGACTGACTGCCTGCAAAGTTTGTGTGGGAAAGATCAAGGAACCAGCTTGAACAGGCATTACCGGTTATGTTTATGATGACTTCCAAGCCAGGCAAAGTACCTTAGATCATGCCTCTTTAACAGCTGGGTTCTATAGGGAGCAGGTACCCAGGCGTGGAAGTGCAGGGAATGCCTCTGAAAGATAAATGTGGATGGTGCAGGAGTAGGCAAGACAACCTCTTGACCATTGTAGGTCTGACACCTGAGAAAAAAGAGAGGGAAGGACAGAGAGTCGGTTAAAAATAGCCCTGACTGTAGTGCTTCCCTGAGGAAGTCCCAGTCAACCCAGTGAGATCTCTGGCCCAAGGATTGCCTGTGGCGTCTACCTCATGCGGAGATTGCCAGTCACTGCCACCAGGTACCGTTAGTGTCAGGGAGCTGGTCTGGGAGAGTGATGTTGATATTAAAAGGCCTCTGCATGCTGACTCCAGCTTACTTTCCCAAACTCTTGACACACAAGTGGATTTTGAAACGCCCCTTGCTCTTATGGTTCTGGGCAGGCTGTTTTATACCTAACTGCCAGAGGCCAACAAAAAATTTTGAAAAAGAAACATATTGGCTCAAAAATACAAAAATGACAAAACTGATTTGACATTAACAAATATTTTATTAAGTGCCTACTTTACAAGGCAGTTTTATCAACTATATTAAATTTTGAATTTAGTATCTATGACTATATCATTATAACTGAAAATTGTTTTATAGGCTAGAATTTCCTCATTCTTTAAACATTTTCAGAAAAAAAAGAGGCTATGATTGATGAGAAGTCAGAATCAACTTTACGTAGTTACTCATAGTCAATTACTTTTGAAGTCAAATTTTACAGCAAAAATTTATGTTTAATGTGGAATATGAGTACATCGAAATGGGCTTTATATTGAATGGTGGAGCTTCCAATGGGTCTGGGGATCAGAATATACTAAAGTGTCTCTAGTTCTGCCATGATTGTTTGGGACTGGTGAGTGGCAGGGTGGTCCATTTCCATGCATCCACATTGACTTTAACTAGAGTGACAACCCTTTTTGTTCATTTAATGTATTAGGATTTGACATATATACTGATATAAAATGTGCCAAGCATTGTTTCAGAGACTGGGGACATAGCAATAAACTGCAAAACAGATTTTTAAAAATTTAAAAAAAAAATTAAAAGGGAAAGACAGGAAAGAAAAAAGAAAGACATCTGTGTCTTCGATTAACTTTTTTGATGAGAGGGTTATGGGCTACAAATAAGTAAACGCATATAATAGGTAGCCCATTAGATCATGGTAAGTATGACTGAGTGAAGCCAGCCAGAGAAGGAGGGGAAGAAGATGTGCTGTTTTAAACAGAGAGCCCAGGGAAGGACTCACTGAAGGAGATGGGGGTGTGAGACAGAGAGGTGTCAGGAGAAAGATCATGAGTTGAGTTTTGAGCATGTTATATTGAGGTTTCTTCTAAATCCAAGAGGAAATACGTGCAGGATCTTTGGATATACTTATTTGAGTTCAGAGCAAGATCTAGGCTAAATATATAAACTTAAAGGTCATATATATGGTATTGAAAGCCATTTGTTTAATCAACAAATATATATTGAACATCAACTATGTGCTTTGGCAGCCACTCTAGTGCTAGGGATACATGGCAGTGAACAAAACAAACAAAAATCCCTTCCACACGGAACTCATTATTAGGTTAGAGATGGGAGAAAAATAATAAAACATGTGAATACATTAGATAATGTGGTGGTTAATTTATGTGTCCACGAGGTTGAACCATGGTGTCTAGATATTTGGTCAAATCCGGTCAAAAATTATTCCGGATGTTTCTGTGAGGATATTTCTAGATGAAATCAATGTTTAAAATCAGTGGACTTTGAATAGAGTAGATCATCCTTTATAATGTGTTTGTACCTCGTCCAATCAGCTGAAGACCTAAATAGAACAAAAGCCTAACTTCCCCAAGCAGGAAGGAATTCTGTAGCAGATGGCCTTTGGACTTGAACTGCAATATTGGCTCTTCCCTGGATCTTCAGCCTGCCAGCCCACCCTGAAGATTTTGGACTTGCCATCCTCCATAATTGCACGAGCCAATTCCTTAAAATAAGTCTCTCTCTCCCACACACTTTCTCTATATATATCTATACACATCCTATTGGTTCTGTTTCTCTGTAGAACCCTGACTAATACAGATAGTGATAAGAAAGAAAAGTTAAAACTGGAAAGCGACACAATGAATGTATGATGTATGTGTATGTAGTGAGGACAGAAGGAAACTCTCCTTAAAGGTGACATTTGCAAAGAACTGAAGGAGATACTCTCTCCTTAAAGATAAGATCAGATCCTCTAGGGCGAGAACCAGCCAAACTTTTTCTGCAAAAGACAAGATAGGAAATTTTCTTGGCTTTGTGGACCACTGGTCTCTGTCATAACTCTGCATTTGTGGCTGTAGCACAAAAGCAGTCATGGAGGAAATGAGTAAGTGTGACTGTGTTCCAATAAAATTTTATTTACAGCAAAAGGCGATGGTCAGGATTTGTCCTTCCAGTCATTGTTGCAGACCCTGACCTGGGGAACTAGTCTAGTGAGAAAAGACAGTTCTGTGTCACACCAGAGGTCACTAATCAAAGAAATTAAGAGGCATGAGACTAGGAGACTAAGGAGAAAAGCCTTGTGAAAGAATAGGAAAAGCTGGTGGAGATGATATCTGGAAGACAAGAACATAATGTAGGTTCAAGATAAAGGGATTGGTCACCTATGTCCAAGGTTTCTTATAGATCCAGTAAGATGAGAACAGACACTTGATTATTGGACTTAGCAACATGGCCGACATTGGTAGTACATAAGGTGTGCCCCGGAGCCCCTCTTCAGGGCTGGCATGAGCATCTTGTAGCCATTGGGAATATCAGCTGCTTGTGGCTTATAGTTGTGTCTTTCAGTGGAATTGTCCTTCTACAGGAAATTTCCTCACTCAGTGTTAGGCACTAATTCCCTCTAATGTGGGAACTAAAGGCTGGCCCCTTCACTTTAATTTGGAATCTCTATAAATATTAAATCCAGCTTCAGAGCTTTCTTATAGGATGGGCTGAGCCTCACTTATACTGAAATGGTCAATCAGCTTTCCCCTCTGCCTAATCCTGCTTTTCTTACTTTCTAACATGTGTACTCCCCCATGAACTCTCTGCATGGGACTCTCTATCTCAGCCTCTCTATCTGAGCCTCAGCCTTAGTATTCTCCTACTGAATACTATCTAAGACCCAGAGTTTACCAGTGGGCCACCTGGATATTTGCCCATTATCCTGATATAATTGTTAATGGCTGGTATCCGTTCACTCTTAAATGTGTCCCACTTTGAGTACTAACCTGTATAGTCACCCTAGTCATGGGTGACCTTCACAAGGGCAGTTTGGTAGCGGCATAGTAGGGGTACTGGTCTGATTGGGGTGGGGGCATTTGAAAGGGAGAAATCAGAAGAGCCGAACTATACACAGAGTACATAGATCATTTTTTAAGAGTTTTCTCCCAGTGTGGAGCAGAGTAAATTGGAGGGGCAATGCAATCACAAGAAGTGTTTGTTAAGATGAGAGAACATAGAGCATATGTTTTTGCTAATAGGAATGATTCAGCAAGAGGGCAAAGCAAATGCTGCAGGAGAAAGTGTGGCCATTAGTGGGGGCAGAAGCCTTGACTAGGTGGGTGGATAAGATCTAACCCACAGGTGGAAGAGCTGGCCCAAGATATGTTCATGGCCAGCTCTCCATCATAATACAAGACAAAGTGTTGCTTGGTACTAGCATGAGGAGACAAATGGAAATAATAAAAAGAGTGCTCACATCTCTTTTCTTGGTGAAATAGCAAAAAAAGACATTTGTTACAGCCCTCTTTGGAAGAGTACCTGCCATTCAGTCCCTGGCCTGATATTGAGAATTCAATAAACATAAACTCTTATTAATATTTTTTAAAGTAATTCTGCAACCTTCTTAATTTAGGTTTTTTTGTTTGTTTGTTTGTTTGTTTTTTGCTGTTTTGTTTTGTTTAGCAGAAAGGTACTTCTGTGAAAAGAAAATAAATAGTTTAACAATGCACCGCTCTTGCATAAATCCTGTGGCTGGTCATTCTAATTTGCTTGCTGATTTTCCTTCAGACAGAAAAAAGAAATAACCTTAAGTTTAAGTACTTTGGAAGCAGACATTTTCTTCTTCTGCTTGGGACAAGCTGAACTTGAGTACTCGGACTTAGTGTCCCCATTTTTTTAAAGAAAAAAGAAAAAAGTTGGTCCCTGTGAATTGTAGTGTGATTAATTTATGAAAATGGCTTAGCCCAGTGTCTCACACATAGTGGGTATGTTGGCAGAATGTGGCCAACGTCATTCCAGAAGCCTATGGTGTTTCCCAAATGAACTATTGGCTCACATTGAGTTGGTGATCAACTAACAGCCCAGGCTTTTTAAATCATGAATTTTTGTAGATTTCTCCTACTAAACATACACCAAGTATTATAAACTCAGAATGTTCAAAGTCTGTCTCATTATCATTCTTTCATATCAGCACCTTTTCTGACTGGTAGGCAAAGTAATGCCACTGCCTCCCCCAAACCCCAAGATGCCCCCATCCTAATCATTGGGATGCATGAATACTTTCTAGAATATGGCAAAGGGGAATTAAGTTTGCAGATGGAATTAAGGTTGCTAATCAGCTGATCTTAAAATAGGGAGATTATCTGAAAGGCCAATATAGTCAAATAGATCTTTAGAAGAAGAAAACCAAAGAAGTAAGGCTGTGAGAAGGATTTGGGAAGATTTTGCTGGCTTTGAAGCTGGAGGAAGGGAGCCATTAGCCAGGAGAACAGGCAGCTTCTAAATGCTTCAAAAGGCAAAGAGAAGTATTCTCCTCCTGAGTGTCCAGATGGGAACACAGCCCTGCCGACACTTGGTTCTAGTCCAGCGAAGACTGAGACTGTGTCATACTTTACTTGCGACCTTCAGAATTGCAAGATAAATCTGTATGGTTTAAAGCTACCAAGTTAATGATAATTTGTTGCAGTGGCAAAGGGAAACTAATCCACTGATTTTCCTATTGCTGCTTATTACATCTCTAGAATGCAAAGAGCCAAAAATCAGCAAGGACAGAACCCTTTTATCTTGGCTTCACTCTCATGTCTAATGAGTTTTCTGGGTATAGCACCCCCTTATCTACCAAAGGAAGTCCCCAGATTCACAACTCTCAAGATCCTTGCCAACCCCTGTTTCCGCCCCCCTCCACTCTTTAATTCTTGATGTTATATTGGACTAGAATTTCTTTTCTTTTCCTTTCCTCCACTCACCCATCCCTCTTTAAATTATATACCAAAAGCAGGTCTTATGTGACATTATGTGGCTTCTCCATCATTCTCTATCCTCACTTGCACTACTAACAGATGTATCCACTCCCATAGTATGCTGCCTAATACTAATAATAATCACTCACAAAAGAAGTGTTGAGTGAATGAATGCCAAATTTGCTTGAAAGATTCTTAGAGTTGTGTCCCCAAATCTTCCATACTAGATGTTATAAGCTTTAAGGTTTTCAGATATAAGCCTTGCACCACTATCTTAATGATTGTCCATGTGCTCTTCCAGTATGTATTTGATCTGGAAATCTTATTAGATAAAGTGATTTTCAGCATCATCTGGTCTGTAAGTGGTTAGAGTTAGGCTTGATTCAGTACCTTCATTCAAAGGCTTAAATATTATCCATTTTAGCAGACTCGCAAATGAAAACTAATCTAACAAAAAGAAAGATGATGTAATCATATGCTTGAAATAAACCTCAGGATTAAAATCCAGAACCACTGGAGAGAAAGAGTGGTAGGGGCAGGGGTGGTTGAGAAAATGAGCAAAATAATTAAAGTAAGCAAAATGTTGGGACTGATCTTTGTGGAGGTCCATGGTAGCAACCAAAATGACTTTCTTTCCTTTCCTGTTAGTAAAACTATACCTCCCAGGATGGTAAATAGAAATCCAATTATCATGATTGAGTTTGAATTTGTGGACATTTCCTTCTGTTTCTGCTAATAAACTGAGATGTTAATTTGTGTTCTTCAATATATTTAGCTCAAGTGTGAGATGCAGAATTTCCTGAATTTGGACATCTGAGAAGGGGCATAATTTAGAGTAAATCTAATCACAAGGCAGTTTAAAAGATTGGCTGGGTGTACTGTGCTGGGAGCTGAGATTATGTTGTTAATGGCAGATGCCTGGCTATGTATTCGTCACACCCTTTTGCATAGGGCCCTGGCCCACCTATCTTATACTGTTGGAAAGAGGCAGTAGTTATCCATCATTTCCTTAATTAGTTGATAATTAGGGAAGCCGTAGGACAAATACACTGTTTCATTCCAGGAGCATGTAGCAGAGACTTCAGATAAAAATAGGAACTGAGAACTGGGCTACTCTCCTTTTTCCTCATCAGGAACTGTCTTCTGGAACTCCCCTTCATTTGATCCTTCTATATTTGGATGTAATATCCCAGCAGTGTTAATGAGTAAGTGAACATTAGAACTCAACCTTTCCTTAGCCAACCCTTTCCCTAGGGAAGGTAGCCAATCTTTTCTTCAAGTCGTCATTGCCATTACCACTGTCGTCGTCATCATCATCATTGCCGTCATTATGATTTACAGAGTATGTACAGTGTGCCAGCAACCGTTCTTACAATTAGCTGAAGTCTGAATGATTTATACTGACAAGAAGTAGAGATACAAAACCATAAAGAGGACTGGCTAACAGCAAACTAAGTGAATGGCAGGCTCATGGACATGCTGCCTAGGTTGAGATGCTAGTTTTACCTCTTACTACCAGTTTAGATTGGGATGTTACTTCTTAGTGACTTGGGCCTTTCAGCTTTACAATGGGAGAAGGAATAGAGCCAACATCATAGACTTAATGGGAGATTAAAAGAATAAAAAGCCCAGAATTAAATGTCTGGCACATACCAAGTGTTTAACAGGTGCTAGATAATTTTCTTATTGTTATGGGCAGGGGCAAAGTCTTATGCAATTCTTTTTGTCACAAAAACCTAACAGATTCCTCACAATACTTTAAATGGAAGGAAGGAATGACTTATAAGTGCTTGACAGTTATCAGCTGATTAGTATGGTAGGCACAATAATGGCCCTCCAGAGATGTCCACATTCTAATCCCTGGACCTGTGAATATGTCACCTTACATGGTAAAAGGGACTTTGTAAATAGATTAGGTTAAGAACTTGTGGTGAGAGCATCTTATATCATCCAAGTGCATTTCATGTAATCACAGAGTCCTTAGAAGCAGGCAAGAGGATTACAGAGAGAAGAGATGCAAATTAGACAAAATTAGAGGTTGTACTGATGAGCTTTGGAGATGAAGGAAGGGGCCAAACCCCCAGTATGTGGGCGACCTCTAGGAGCTGGAAAAGGCAAGAAAATGGATTCTCCCCTAGAGCCTCCAGAAAGAATTCAGTCCTGCCAACACCTTGATTTTTGGGTTTCTTACCTCCAGAATGTAACATAATAAACTTACATTGTTTTAAGCTGTGAAGTTTGTGATAATGTGGTATAGCAGAAACAGGAACCAAATACAATAGGATTTTAGGCATCACGTGAAGATACATAGGAGTTAAGAACCACTCATCTCAACTCTTTGGGGGTAATGTTAGTCCTCTCATGCATCTTCTGGCCCCATTCACTGATATTAGAGCAGCTCATGAATCTTTGCATTTTATCACTGTTTTTTGTGTGGAAAAAATATGTGTTGTTGCCTCTTGCTTTTTTGATAGCTGTTTATATTCACATGGAATAACTTCTTTTACTTCTTTAACAATTTATGATGACATTTGAATTTGAGTCTTTATTTTCTTCAAAGAGAGTGTTCATTTTGAGAACAAAGGTGCTGGGATAAATGTGGGTGTTGATGGCTGGGCAGTTCTCCAGAGATTGGGTTGACAGGAGAAGCCTCAGGGAAGGAGATTTGCTGTGAATGACAAAAAGGAATGTACAGGGAAAACTTCCCTTAGCTAGTAACAGGGTCTGCTTATGAGCAAGTTGTAATCTGCAGGTATTTGATGACTGGGCCCCACCCTTCTATAAGCGTGATTTGGGAATTGGCATGTACCTGCTTGGCAGGATGCCTAACTGAATTGAACATGTTACCTCAAAAGCATCCCTCAGGAAAGTTATTTGACTCTGGGGATGAATCTTGTGTCTACCTATGTCTTTAGAATGAATTGCTCAAGAGCCCTAAGTGGTCTGTTTCAGCACCAATCTCAAGAACATTAGACCTGTGTTTGACACCAGGCATTTCTCATTGCTGGTACAAATGGTCCGTAGGACCAAGAACAAGGGGCTAAAGGTCATCTGTGTTCCCAATGAGCTCGACTCCTAGCATGCTCACCACCCCCCCCACATAACCACTTATGACGACAACCAAGGATTGAGACAATTCCAGACTTTTGTCTTTACTTGTAATCTAGCCACCCACTGACTTCCCCTCACCTCTTCCTTACCAAGAGTTACCAGCAAAGTAACTGCCTCGCATGCTTATATTGGCAATGCAGGGAGAGCAGCCTCCTCTCAAATGGCAGTGCCTACAATTCTGTTGCAATTACAGACTTGAGATCCCAAAAGAAAGAGCTGATACTAGCATATAATTATCATTCCTATTTAAAGACAAGGCAACTGAGGCTTAAAGAGGTTAAGTTAATTGTTGGAAAACCCAGAGTTTGAGAGTGTTATGTCAGGATTCAACCTGCAACTGGTCTGATTCCTGAATATAGCTAAGAACCTGCTCTCCATAATTGTCTTCTCTGGTGACCTTTAGTGGATGGTAACTATGGCAGGAGAAGGGGTGTTTTGGGAAGTACCCAGAGAACTCTCTAGATAGCGGAACAGCATTGTCTTCCACTGACCCATCTTTGTATTCTAATTACACTATAACCTTTCTATTAAATCTTACAGAAATTTTTTTAATTAATCAATCTACTTGATGTGTTTATTTGCGAGTGTGCAAGAGCAGGGGAGGAACAGAGCGCTAAAGAATCTCAGGCAGACTCCAGGCTGAGCATGGAGCCCAACTCAGGGCTGATCTCATGACCCTGAGATCACGACCTGAGCCAAAACCAAGATTCAGACACTTAACTGACTGAGCCACCCAAGTGACCCAAGAATTTCTTTTTTTTTTTTTAAATGACAAGGAATCCAAACTTTGATTTTTGGAATTTATAAGGCTGAATATCAAACCCCATGGTCCACAATGGAGGAAAGACTAAGACATTTCCCTGGGTTGAGACCCTCTTGCATATAGCCAAGTAAAATTAAAAATATGAAAACTGCTTTCAAGAGGAAATCTAACAAACATGCTCAGACCAAGGGTGCTATAGTAATGTGGTCTGTTTATCAAAGGAATAAAATGGCTTGGAATCCCAGAGACACAGGCTGAATCAAGTGCTATATTTAGGGCACAGTGAACTTGACATGTAGAGGATGATAGGGTTAGCTTTATGGCACATAGCTAGACGTGAATACCAGATTTGTCCTTTGGTAGCTTTTTGTCAGAAAACACATTATTTACTCATCTGTGCCTCAGTTTCCTCATCTTGCAGATGAGAATCGCAGTGCATACCATTTAGAGTTATTGTGAGGAGTAAAAAGTAAGCATGAATGTAAGGCACTTTAGCACACTCTGGGGAAGAGTAAGAATTAAGGAAAACGAAGCTCACATTACCATCTGCAAAGATGCCTAAGGGGTTCTGGAAGAGGCTGCGGCCATGCTCTGCTTTCAGGGCCTGGTGCTTTGCCTCCCTGCTGTCCTGCCTTGATCTCCTTTTAGTGCTTAGAACCATGTGGGGAAGCTCTAGCCAGGCACTTCCTTTACTACTATTTCACAGAAGCCTGGAGGACCTCAGAGAGTGTCAATTTTACACCTTTTTGAAACTCTAGATTCACTTAAAAACAACCCCAAACCAGGTGAAGTCACATAAATGTGTAAACTGCAAACCCCTAGTCGGTCTGTCTACAATGTAATGACAGGAGCAGATCAATACAGCCTTAATTGTGTTGCTGAGGTCCCTGGGCCCCAGAACACAGTGCACAAATGGAAACTGAAAATGCTACATCTGGTTCTTTTCCCCCAATATCTCACTCTACTTCTTTGAAAAGATCATATCTAATTTTAAGACATAAATAACTTGGATAAGAACTAAAATGCATCTTGCCATGCAGGAGTGAAAAAATAATGAATTTAGCATGGTCCCAATCCACCTAAGGCTTACTGCATGCATTATGTCAAGCTCCTGAAGTATCATCTTTATAGCACAACTATTAAGAGCCAGCTCCCAGAATCTATGGAGGGGTACCACCAGCACTTAATAGGAAAACAACTCAATATGGAGCCAAAGACATGAAATTCAATAGCATTTATTTTATCCATCACATACACACACACACACACACACACACATACTATATATATAGTGTGTGTGTATATATGTAATATTAATATATATTGTATATATTGTATATCTTTTTTTACCAAAGAATTTACCTTTGTAGTAGATAATTACTTCTAGTGATATTATCATGAATCATAACTTGTTATTGCTATCTATATTCCAGGGAAAGAAGCTCTCCTCTTACTGATATAAAGTCTCATCAAATAATAGCTTATAGTATTTGGTTGAATAAACATTATCAACATAGACTTTTTTCCCACTTTATAATCTCAAGCATATTCAGATAATTTATTTCATTTTTAATTTTTTATTGCCTATTGTGTCAGCATACACATATGCCACTTCAGGAGCTCAAGAAAGAAAGGTAATAAAAAAATAACTAATTAAGTGATATTGAGAAATATGGGATCATGTGAGTAACAGGCAACTTAGTTTATCCATACATTTCTTTGTATGAGCATTTGATTCAGTTTAAAAGATTAATTAATGTAATTAATTTAGTTTTAAAGAAAGGTCCTTATACTATATGGCAAGCCACCGCACTCTGTTCAAAATTCGTATTTGAATAACTGAACACTGATACTACTTTGTTGTCTCTTTTGGTATAAATTACAGAGTGGACAAAGACTATAATTTAAATAAAGTAAGAAAAAAATGAAAATAAATAAAGTAACAAATCGTCACCAATCTTAAGAAACAAATGCTCTGAATAGTTTAGAAGATAATTAGTTAAGATTAGACCAGCTTTGACCAGTTAAATAAGTTACTACCTAAAAATAGTAACTGGTATAAATTTAAAATACATGGGACTATTGGAATTCATGCTATACTGACATATATACCATTAAATGAATAAAAATTTGGCAATAATTCAATATGATAAGCACATATGGACTACTTACTATACGGGACATCCAAGGAAAACACTGGGAATCAGGAGATGGTTCACAGTCAAGAAATAAACAGAAGGAACACTGTGTTCAGTCTGTGAAAAATGAGATGATAAAATAGATTAAGCCTCAGGTGTTATTGGTGCCTAATAATATTTTTTTGTTTTATAGAGATCTATAATAAGATAGCCCCTCTTGCAGTCTTCTAATCTGATAGATAAGACAAAACATATTGTTTAAAAAAAAAATCAACCAGCAAGACAAAGAGGATATGCAAGAATGAATGACGTACTAATAAGATCTGAAGAAGCTCGTGGTTCGGTGCAGAAAATGGAATAAAGTTAGGCCGCGCACAGAAGCAATAAGCTTTAGGATTCTGGTAAAGCTGCATACTTAATATTTTACTCAGACTTTGGAGAGAATGCAGTTTCAAAATATTATACAATTGTGCTTAAACCAGTAGTCATACCCAGTGGGAAAATTCCTTTCTCCCATATTATCACAACTTTTTTTTTCCCCAAGTATATTACAGCTAATTTTCAGAGTAGTTTCTAAAATTCCCTCAACCACATTATCAAAGCAGACGAATAACATTTCCTTGATGTTTGCTATTAACAGATTGTCCCACGATAGGATTACAGTCTCCTTTTCCTCCAGACATGAAAAACATTCTTGTAAACCGATTAAAAATCCAGATAAAATAATAATATTAATAATATTTTCTGTATCACATTACTTTTCATGCTATTATATTTGTTATCTAGCCGCAATGACAGCAACCACAGATGAAATGCACTTGAAATGAATAACATGTGTAGGGTATGTGTCCCATACTTCTGGTGGACCAGAAGTACCAGAGTTTATTGCCATGACTTTAATAGAGAATTCTTTACATAATGTTACATGAAGTGGCAGAGCTAAAATATACAGTAATTGGAAGAAGGATACATGGAAAAATAAACTTTCCTGATGTTAAATATTAGATTGCACAGTGGTCTTGGGGCATGTCTGATGATCTTAATTCATTTAGTGTGCTGAAACGATCCTTCTCTTAGGCTTATATCTTCTCAATATACATAAGGCTGTGCTACTGGATCAGACATTAAAAAGGAGCCTTGTAAAATCTTTCTTACAAAAATAAATAACATGAGTATCCAAATATGTAAGAGCTTAATTCTCAAGATCCGGCATGTTTAAGATTTACATTCTTTAGGCTTCGATCTGAAGCAGAGAAGAAAACATTCTTTTATGGATGAGATTTCTGAATGTATAACCAATGAGCAGTATAGAACAGCTTTCTTTTTTCTGCCGACCCCCTCCTTTAGCATTAGTGGAAGGCAACAAGATCACTCAAAATATCAGCCACGCAAATGAAACATAATTTCCCGGTATTTGAAATAGTGCAGATATGAGATCATGGTCCTTATTTTCAGGCTCCGTGTTTTCTGTTGTTTTCTCCAGTTCTAGTTTGAGAACGATGTTTCCAGGACATCAGGAAAAGCACCAGCAAACACAAGAATGCATGTCAAATAGGCTGGATTTTGTCCTGGCATATCAAGATTTGTTCAGTTGCAACTTTTAATTTTCCTAAGTGGATCAAACTAGTGTTGCTAATAAATGAGTCTAGAACATCATCTGAATTGGGGGGGAGGGGGAGTCCGATTCCTTTCTCAGGTTTTAAACTTTTGTGTCTATGTTTATGGCTTATAGAGCCAGCCTTTTACTCTGTGGATAAATAAACCATTCGGAAATTTTCTTTTAGGCTGGCAGACAGAAGGAAGGCAAAATTGGAAATGCATTCATCTGATATTTATACCTCTATCTGACCCTAGGCAAAGCTAAGAAGCAAACATAATCTGCTGTCCATCCATCATTCAGTCTTCTCTTCCTACCACATCCCTCCAACTATGGTCCTTCTCACGTGTACTCTCCCTCTTCCTTGTTTTCCAAACCTGTAGTCGGGTAATATAGACTTGATCATGCCATTGGAAGGCTGGAAACTTATTTTAAACTTCTGGCTCTGCAATTATGTTGTGCAGATCATTGTAATCAATTTGTAAAATTAAACACATTAATGCAATGCATTAGACACTAATTAGAGAAGAATTTCTTCTCTGTGTGTCTTATTGTATTTCTGGGTTAGGAATAAAAAAAGAGAGAGAAAAGAAATTCTGAACTGTAAAAGGTTGAGGTAACTCACAGAACCTGAGACAATTGCCCATATAATTACAAAAGAGACTACTATATTTTCAGAGCTACAGATTTTAAGTACCAGTGACTCCATCTAAATGTGTATTCAGTCTGGCAGTTTCTCTCTTCAGGATAGAAATGGTCAGCCTGATATGTTTGTAAAGGTCATTCTGTGTGTTTTTATGCCTGTCATACATATGTAGAACATGTTCTCAGGTTTACACTTGCCCTTTAACTCCCAGAACAGGAAATCTGCTGCTAGGAAAGACTTGTAAAATGTTTATGACATTTAAATCATGCACAAAATTTCTTACTCAGGAAGACTGAGCTATAAAATTTGCATATGGTGTTCCAACATTGAGACCTGAAGTTCTGTATTCGGCTCTCCACAGCCTTGGTTACAGAGCTGCTTCATCTTCTGGCTATTTGATTATTTTTGCAACATTTCATTTTGTTTCAAAACATCACATTGGTTGGATTGTATTTGCTCCCTGTCACTAACTAAGTAAATTATAAATTGTATCAGCACCCCATAGTGTTCAAGTATATCCTGTCATTAAGGTGGGTAGAGGACTTTTTACCAAGCAATCTGAAACTTTTAACATGGGCTGCTTCGTTTCCAGAAGAAACTATATGGAAACATTAAGTAAACAAGGACACAATGAGTCTGTGTGGATAGCATATCACACATGTAATTTGTGGAGATCAAGTTTTCTTGATCTTACTGTCACTAGTATTCATGAGTCACATATGTATTGGTAACCAAACCTGTATTTAACATGATACCAACAGATACACATGAGCACAAATCTAACAAATATATTCTTTTATAAGGATGATTTCAAAACACTTTTAGGTTTTAATAAGTGTATTAATTTTCTTGGAATAAAGTCTGAAATATATACGCCTTCTTCATAAACGGGGAACACTGGGAAAAAATTTCAGCAAAATATTTTACAGCATAAAACATAATGATAAAAAAGTAACATTAATTGTGGTAACAGAGCAGTTATAGAGCAGATGGCAAAGGGGGTTTGGCTCTGCTATCTTTGAGAAAATCCTCCAAAATTGTCCCCTCTCGATGATGATCATGACTATAAGAAGAGGAAAGTCTGGAGGAGCAGAGTGAAAGGTGAAGAATTAGTGGTGTGAATCAGAGCACCTACAGGAAAGTCTTCTTGCATCTGGCCTGACCACTGAACAATGGGTCCATCTCTTCCCTGTCACCTGGACTGGCTGGGTTCACTGCTCCTGCTGGTAGATTCTGGGTGATGGTAGAAGGCAGTTCTTCAGATCTTTAATGTTAGAAAATTCAACAGTAAAAAAATCATCTCATCTGGAATGTAGTTAAAGTTATTCTTTGTCGGGGCACCTGGGTGGATCTGTGGGTTAAGCCTCTGCCTTCGGCTCAGGTCACAGTCTCAGGGTCCTGGGATCAAGCCCCACCTTGGGCTCTCTGCTCAGCGGGGAGCCTGTTTCTCCCTCTCTCTCTGCCTGCCTCTCTGCCTACTTGTGATCTCTCTCTCTGTCAAATAAATAAATAAAATATTTTTTAAAATATTCTTTGTCCTTCTGAATTTGATGTGATGGATTTGTCCTGATTACAAGCAACTCAATTTTGAATATCTGCTGGTGATCAGGATTGTGGTAGAAGGACTAGAAAGATAAAGAAAGGTGAAGTGAGCACAGGAGAGTTTACCCTCAAAGATCACACCTCCCAATACCTGTGTGCAAATTCAAATGTGCAACACAACTATACCATAAGCAAGGATACAATGAAATTTCAAAACGTATGAAATAATGCTATGAATTGAGGAGCAGATCCCTGAGACATATAGCTAACTATATTCATAAAGGGGGATCAAAATAGAGTTGAAGAGATTTGGGTAGAAATAGGGTCATGGTCTAGAGGCAGTCTGCCAGGGTCCAGCCTTATAAGACCTTCCAGTAGCTCAGTCTCAACTGCATTATGAGGAAAGTACCAGTAGCTACCTCATAGATACAAACATTTCAGTGGTGCTTCATACCTAAGAAACACTCAAAATCACTGGCCATGATTTTGCTATTATAATTTCAATTTTAGAAAAACTTATGAACAAAAGATACACTAGGTATTGAGTCAGAAAAAAACCTTCAAGATGTTTTGGAATCTGGTAAATGCTTTGCTGGGATTGAGAAGTGGTAAGAAAGTATACAGCAGTCACTTTCAATTGGAGGTCTGGGGAAATCAGATACACTTGGAAGAGTTTGTCAGATTCTCCCATCCCTCTCTTCTTTTACCTTCCATTCAGTACATATTTGAATATAACCCACTGCCCATCATTTAGGGACAGCTAATTTATTGTTACTAATGGGATTGTGGGAATGTGAATATCTTCCTTGAATGTATTCAGGAAGAGTAAAGAGTTGAGAAAAATTCACATGTTCCATAAATACTTACTGAGCTCCAAAGATAGCTTGGCATGGTGTGCCAGTATCGGCATCGAAGGAAGATTACATTCACAAATGTGGACACAAATTTTATTTGAGAGACACAATTATCTTATCCACCAAAGGGTACGTGTTTCCATTTCACGATTTACTCCAAGGCAACAGAGGGTCTGGTCTATAGCAAACATCCAGGAAACAATGCTAGCTCCTCCCTAGATTGATCAGACCGTTCCCGTGAATTCCAAGCACTTGTGAAGATCAAGTTGAGTAAGCCTCCCTAAAGTCACTAAAGGAGCTGAGGATTAATGAGAGCTTGATCTCTAAGCTCTTAACTGGGCATTGAGGAGTCCTATTTGCATTCAGGCCTCTAAGCTTCTGTGAATGCAGCAGGGGAAGGTGTTCCAGGAGTTGTCGAATTGGGTGGTCTGCTTTGTGCACTGACCTTTGGAACAGCAAAGGCAAGAGAAAGTGTTCCCCAGTTGCATCAGAGTCTGTGCATGTATATAAGACAGGATCTCGTATATAGGCAAGGAATGCAGCATAGGCTGACAGGCACATTGGACAGCCGATCCTGTGAGATGGATGTTCATAGCACGGGTCTCTTTCAGGTCATAAGATTTGCTCTAACTCAGAGACTAATCTGTTCAAAATTAGTCTGCATGTATGTTCTTCTGGGATGTGAGTCTCAGAATGCCTCTAGATCAGGGATTCTCAACCTCATCACTATTGACATTTGGGGCTGGATAATTTTCCTTTGTGGGGGTGGGCTGTCCTCTGTACCACAAGATGTTTGGCAGCAACCCTGGCCTCTACTCATTAAAGATCAGTAGCACTCACTCAGTTGTGACAAGGAAAAATGTCTTTACACATCATTAAAGGTCCCCTGGGAAACAGTTCCCTCCTTTCCTGAGAATAACTTCTCTGGGTTGATAAGCTGTAAACATCTGTATTTCAATGACCTAGTGAAGTGGCTAGCCAAAACCAATCGCTCCAGGAGAACATGTGTAAGAGAAGCTGACAATGACAAGGGCCATGAATTGTATGTGTCAAATATATTCAAGGTGGCAACAAAAAGGATGAGTGCCTGGAGACAGTTTAGACTGTGAGCAGACAATTGGATTCGCTAGGAAAGTCGAGGGGGTGAGCACGTCAGTATGTTTTTCCCCGGGGAAGTTAGAACCTAAAATCATGGATACAGGTAGAATCGAATCCTTGGTTGGATCCAGTCTACTAGATGGTTGGTTCTAGAAACTAGGTGGGCTAGTTTCCACCACCCTCTGCTCCAGCAATCTTCAACTTCATCTTATACCTGACTTTCACCTCGTGCTGTTTTGTGCAATCCCGTTTACTTAATGGTCCATGTGTGGGGGGATCTTAGCAACAGGCTGTGAAAATATGAGCTGAGTAAATCAGATTTCCTTTGTGTAGAGTATCGACTGGAAGGACACACTGAATTTGACAACTAGAAACTCATAGTGTGGAGCAGACAAGTAGCTGAGCCCATTTAACAGCAAAGTTCTAGAGTGAAAATGCTATCTGTGTTCTACCACAGGCCCTGCCTTGCCTCAAACCAGGCTGTTCAGCTTCGCTGGGATGACATCTGTCTGTCTGTAGCCTTACAATCATCCCTATTGCTTCTGCTAATTTGAGTGTGTCTGTTCTCAACGCTAGTGTTTCACCAACTTCATGCAAAACCTGAGTAAGGTACTAGGAAGCAAAGTTCACAAACATCAAACTTCTTTGTCTTTTATACTTCCACTGATGTCTATACGAATGTGAAGGTGTTGCTATTATATTACCTTCACTACTTTACAAACTGTCAGTGTTGATGTTAAGAAGACAAGTATGACATATATTTGTCAAAGGCACTTATTCAGTGCTGACTGTAAAGCGTATGTATAGCATTAACTTTTGTATCTGTACTGTTTGGTAAATTGAGTTTGAAATAAATACTAAGTTATGTGAGTACACTGCGATGAAATGTTATTGCAAAGAATTGGTTTTATTTCACCTGAAAATAGTCTTCCAATCTGACTTAAATTAAATTAGTCATGGCACTATGAGATAGAAAGTGCATTTTATAGAATTGCCAATACCAAAAGCTAATGGCTAATGATACGTCCGTGGCCATATTTCTTGTTATACCAAATACCCAACTGTCTTTTCCATTCCAACTGCCCTGAGCTGTCCCATCAGCTAGAAGTTAAAAATCACCTCTTTGGGGCACCTGGGTGGCTCAGTGAGTTAAGCCTCTGCCTTCGGCTCAGGTCATGATCCCGGGGTCCCGGGATCGAGCCCCGCATCAGGCTCTCTGTTCGGCAGGGAGCCTGCCTCCCCCCCTCTCTCTGCCTGCCTCTCTGTCTACTTGTGATCTCTCTCTCCTTGTCAAATAAATAAATAAAATCTTTTAAAAAAAAAATCACCTCTTCCATGAATGCGTGAATAGTGATATGCCCCTTCAGTGGAGGCTCAAACTAGAAATGTTCTCTAAAGTTTGGAAAAGACTAGGTTAAGGAGGGGGGGTCTCATCCCCAGTGGGTTCAGTTCCTTCTTTGTGGGCAAAAATGCTGCTACAGCAGACTGATTTATCAGAATTGCTGTTCAGCATCTAGAGGTGACTCACCAGCTGAGACAATCCAGAGTCCTTTGGAAAAATAGATGTGATCAGATTATTGCTAGTGTTTTGTATCTGTAAAAACAACCAAAAAATTATAATGGAAAAAAAAATCATAAAACTTCACATGCCAAGAACCAAATAAAATTAAAAAAAATAAAATCCAAAGGGGAGACCAATGTGGTCATAGGCCTAAGGTCATAAGTCACCTATTTTGCCTCATTTTAAAAAATGAATTTATTAGTATGGAACATATTATATGATTTGGAAATAGGGTTTTTGTGAAAGACACCTTGAAACAGGTCTAGTCGATGTCTTTTGTAACAAAAAGTGTGCAAATTGATCTACTAATTAAGAATTAGAAAAGTTGAGAAAATATCCCTCTAAAATCCTTCTACAAAGTGTCCATTTAAACTGAATAAATGCTACTGAGGGAGAAACCCAAAAGGACAGCAGTTTTTATATACTGCCTTCTGTTTTACTGGTACAGCTGACTACTACTTTGACTGGTAGGAGGTAAATAAAGATAGAAAGATGCACAGCTACCATTTATGGTAGATCCTTTCTTGGCACTTCTCTGTAGATTGCCACTGGTGGAAAGAAACTATCTTTAAGCACTAAACACCTGTATTATGATCTTTATTTATATAGATCAGAGATTCCTAAAATGAATTGTACATATCCTAAGTGACATGCTAGCTGACCACTGATTTTGAGGCATTCAAAAATTCCTATTTGAATTTATTTGTTCATATTCTTTTAATAGTCTTAATTTCTAGTTTTATATACATTATGATGTGCTTAATACATTAAGACACTAAGAGCTTTATAATATTAAACAATAAATATATATCCAAATATTGCAGACATTCTCCTGAAGAAGATGGTGATGAAAAAGATTCAGAAGCGGTTTTCCTTTTGCTGACATATGTAATATTCTTTATTTCTATGTAACTCTGGTTGTCTGTAGTATGACAGCAGCTTTCCAGAATCTTCAAGGAAGAATCCTTGTGGACAGCTAAGGTTTATATAAACAGGTTAACCATTCATGTGTGGAAACTCATTTTTTGTGTTTATAGAATTTTCCTTCACTAAAGTATTGTCTTTATCTGCTAAGTATGGCAGTAGTTTTCCTGTGAGAGTAACTTGTCCCCAGCAGTCATAGCTCTTAGCTGTGGTTATTGTTTTTCTCATCTACTAAATGTGATGAATCTACTAAATATGAAACCAGTCCGGCTAGGCAAGTTCATTGGGATCACAAAGAGAAACATACATGAATGATACATATTGATGGATCTTTCCTAGAAGGACGTATAGAAGCCTGTATATCAGCTTTATTTCCCATCAGCTCATGCCATCAGATATATGGACTTTGATGGGTAGTCTATCACAGCAGCTGTTCTATGACCCCAGACAGCAAATCTCCCAGCTTAATGAGCCACAGCAGCTTTGGTGCTTTTATATCAGCAAAGGCAACTAACCTACCTTCTCCCATTATTAACCGTGGCAATTTATTTCTATAGAAGCAGACAGGCCTGGGTATGTATGGCACCAGTTGATCTGCCTAGAGTACGATTATAGACTGAATGATGTTCCCCCCCTAAATTCATATGTTAAAATCCTAATCCCTAGTACCTCGGAATGATCTGTATTTGGAGATGGGGTCTTTAAAGAGGTAAGTTAGTTTAAACAAGGTCATTGAGGTCAGCCTTAACCCAGTATGACTGGTGTCCCTCTAAGAAGAGGATGCAGACATGTGAAGCCATATGAAGACACAGAGAGAAGGCAGCAATCCAAACTCTAAGGACAGAGTGCTCAGAATGAAATCGACCCTACTGACACCTGATCCTCGACTTCCTGTGTCCAGAACTACGAGAAAGTACATTTTAAAAAAATATTTATTTACTTATTTGAGAGAGGAGGAGAGAGCACTAGTGGGGAGGAGGGGCAGAGGGAGAGGGAGAAGCAGAGTCCCCGCTGAGCAGGAAGCCTGACGTGGGACTCCTCCATCCCAGGACTCTGGGATCATGACCTGAACTGAAGGCAGACGCTTAACCAACTAAGCCATCCAGGTGCCTGAGAAAATACATTTCTGTTGTTTCAGTCCCCACGTCTGTGGTATTGTGTTTTGACAGCCTTGGCTAATAAGTACCTTTATGGAACAGAGTTTGAACCAGCTACTTCAGATAGTGTAAACTATTCTGGTGTAAAAAAGAATGTGAAAATTAGCTATAAACCTTTTAGCAGAAATAACAACTGATGCTTTAATATTTCCTTCTGGTCATTTAACATTGCATTTTATTATTTTCCTGTTATTAAATACTTAGCAAAAGCCATTATTAAAACTATATATTATCCATCCATAAATGTATTTAAACAAAATCCTAGTATTGGATATTCAGGCCAAACCTTTATTTATTTATTATATTACAACTTTAGCTGTGAAAAACAGTCATTATATAAATCCCTACCCAAGTTATTTATGTTCTTAGAATGTAAGCAGATATTTACTGATTAAAAGAATATGAACTAACGTTATATGGGTTAAGAGCCTTGCTATACCTTTCTAAAAGACTTGCACCAATGTCTGCTAACAGTAGCAGCTTGAGGTAATACCTGTCAGTCACAGAAATACTAAGTTTAATGAATTTTCTTAAAGTGCATTTATTTAAAAACAAAAACAGTATCTTATTTTATTTATATTAAGATTAAACAATTTTGTTTTTTAGTTATTAAAATATTTTCTTCTGTGAATCATCTTTTTCAGCAGTTTTCCAATTATATTTTGACACTTCTCCATATAAATATTCCTATAGTTTGAAAATGATTATAATTCTGTCTCTTTAACAAAAATATTTCCTATTTCTATATGCTTTTCAGTGACTAAAATTCTTTTTTTTTTGAAGATTTTTTTTTTATTTATTTATTTGACAGACAGAGATCACAAGTAGGCAGAGAGGCAGGCAGAGAGAGAGAGGGGGAAGCAGGCTCCCCACTGAGCAGAGAGCCTGATGCGGGACTCAATCCCAGGACCCTGGGATCATGACCTGAGCTGAAGGCAGAGGCTTTAACCCACTGAGCCACCCAGGCACCCAACTAAAATTCTTACCATAATATTGAAAAACAATGATGACCCCTTTGTTTTATTCACTATTATTTTGTTAATGTCTTTGTTAATATCTCTGTTAATGTCTGTTAATATCTTATACATTTCTGTTTATGAATCTTAGTGGATCACGATCTAAATTTGGTAGTTCATGACTAGCTTTTATTTATTTTGAGATAATTGTAGATTTAAATGCAGTTATAAAAAATAGAGATCTCTCATAATCTTTACGAGATTTAGTTAAATCTTATGTAACTATTGTGCAATATCAGAGTCAAAAAGTCAGTACTGATATTGACGTAACCCACCAATCTTATATGACTAGCTTAAAAAAAATACTATAGAACAAAATAGAAACAAATACAATATATTGCATATAGCAAGGATAAATCTTGTTTCCCAAACTTGATTTATTTATACATATGTACTGTATCTGTGATTAAGTTACTATGCTGCATTTCCCAATAATAATAATGCTACTTTTTAGTTGAATAGAAATATTTTGTATCTTATTGAGGAATTATAGGGAAATAGGGAATAAATTAAAATGGAATAGGGGCAGCTCAGTGGCTCAGTCAGTTGAGCATCTGACTCTTGATTTTGGCTCAGGTCATGATCTCAGAGTCCTGAGATCAAGCCCAGCCTCAGGTGCTGTGTTCAGTGCAGAGTCTGTGAAGATTATCTCCCTCTTCTCCCTCTGCCCCTACCCATGCCCACCATGTCTTCTCTTTCTCTCAAAAAAAATAAATAAAAATCTTTAAAATTAAAATGTAATAGGGCACCTGGGTGTCTCAGTGGGTTAAGCCGCTGCCTTCGGCTCAGGTCATGACCTCAGGGTCCTGGGATCGAGCCCCTGAGCAGAGAGCCTGCTTCCCTCTCTCTCTCTCTGCCTGCCTCTCTGTCTACTTGTGATCTCTCTCTGTCAAATAAATAAATAAAATCTTTAAAAAAAATTGAAATGTAATAGATTTGTAAATAGATACTTAGATACGGTTAAATGGTTAGGTATGCTAAGTAATTCAAAGTTTTTAAAACAACTTCAGCAAAAGCCATTGGTTATTAGATCACATTAAACATGTTGTTGGCAGTCTACCTCAGGGATCCAGTCCACTCAATATTTTTATCAATGAGTTCAATGAAGATTTGGGAGAAATAATACTATATTTCATCTAAATCATAACAGAGAGGTGCTAAAGTAAGCAAAATGTAATGGTCAAAAATTAAAGTCTTAAATATTTTTTGAGAATTAGCTAAACATGGTGACGTGGTTATGAAAGTTATAGAACTGAAACCAGTTCATCTCTCTCAAGAGAAACAAAACGAAAACAAAAACTAGAAGGAGTCTTATGGGTTTCACTTAACTGCGAGTTCTATATGGGGCAAATTCCCAGAGAAGAAATGTGATCAGAGTTGTCTAAGGCCTAGAATTCAAATAATCTAAGCAACAGTTGAAGGAAGCTTATTTGTTCAACCAGAATAAAGATGATAAATAGAAGGTAGGATTTTATACTTAAAAGTAGGATTTGTGAATATGGACAAATTCTGGAAAGTAAATTTCAGAACAAAGGGGGAAATTACTGGGGACTCTGATGACAGACTTCTTTGCTTGCAGATATATAGACAGAGTCTGGTGGCCTCAAACAAACAAAATTAACTGGAAAAATATCCGGAGTCACAAAAACTAAAATGAAGCATGGAGACTGACTTAGCAAGAGGCTGGAGGCCAGGAACTCAGAGGCCAGCAGCAGAAACTTGAAGAAATTATCTGATTAGCATACCCGCACTGCAATGCCTCTACAACCCTCAAATACTGGTCTTACCATCTCATCCTTGTTCCACGTTTGACTTAAAGTCCTGGGATGAAGAGCCCTATGTCCTATCACATGGCTGTCCCCTAGGGTGCAGAGAAGCATCTGGTGAAGAATTCCTATTGCAACCTCTCAAGTGGAATGAACATTTTAGCCTGTTTGCACTAAGACTGCAAACAACAATAGGAGAGAAAAGTGATTCTCTATTAGGAAAAGGTAGCGGACAGCAGATGGTCAGAGGAATAATAAACGTCCACCACAACAAGAAGAACTTTCCTGCATTGTGGAATCTCCGGCAGTAGAAGGACCCGACAAAACTGTACTCTTTGGGTCAGAGAGTCTTCTGTGAGACTTTTAGTTCAACTGAACAGAATATGTCACATGTATGGGCTTATGATAAGCCTCACAGGGTATGTGTTATGCCTTCTTGGGGTGGGAGACTGCTCCGTGACTAAATGACCTCTGGGATGGGTTCCAAATCAAGCCTTTCTGAGTAATAGAGGGCAGCAATTAGGCATCCAATTTGCATAATAGTCATTCCATTTTCTCTTGATAACATATTGGAACATAATTTGTCATTTGAGGCTGAGAATGTTTTCAGAATTCTGCTTTTTGAGGAGTTCAAAGACTACATAAAAGAGAAAGTAAAGAACTGGAATAATTACTTTGGAAGCCACTTAGAGGATTTATTTGTGCTGGTGAGTATGTAAACCCATGACTCCAAACCCAGGCTGTACAATTGCAGTGGTATTTCCAGCTTTGTTAAGGTTATAGAAAATAACCTCAGTTTATAAAAATAAAATTTTGCTTAAATAGCTACTGATCAGAACATGTAAAGGAGAGGTGTTACAACTAGGGAAATGACTCAAAACATCCATATTATCTTTACTTTCTGTTTCCTAAATTAGATGAAATCGATGTATTCATAATACAGGTTTTTAGAACATGTTTGCTATTTTCCATGTATTTTCAACCGCATCTAAATGCCAAACTTAAGAAAGATGAGACCTCATCCTTTCTTTTTTTTCAGCTGGATGCTGGTGGATTTTGAGATGTACATTTTTGCGTAAATAAATCAAGGAGAAAGTGGTTTCTAGAGTAGATTACATTATGCATAAATTCTCTATGACCATTATTTAGTCAAAGAAATTATATTAACAGAAATCTATCATAAGCAAATATGTGTGCATGTTCTTTCAATCCAGATGTAAAGTCTAAAACAAGATCTTTGTCTGCTTTAATAAAGCTACTGTTTGGAGGATTTTGTTTTGTTTGGTTCTGTTGGTTGGTTTTAATTAAAACCAATAATTCCATTTGAGGTAACGTATCATGAACACTTTATAATCAATTCTGAAAAATTAGCCCCAAGGCACCCATAATGGATACTCTTTAATACTACAGATGGCAAAACAGCCTGTGAGAACATGTCTGGTGGGCATTCTGTGAAAGTAGTTTTTTGTTGAAATGAATCCAATATGACATGCCGGACAACTATAGCGTGGTGGGTTTCTGCGAAAATGTTTCACATATTATCCTTCTTTTTGCTCTCCTTACTGATAACTTAATCAATGGAGTCTACAATGTGTATTTTCTAACTCAAAGGGAATGGTCAAACCTCCATTTAGAATGAAATTCAATTATGACTTGGAGGGCTCAAATCAACATAATTTGCTTAACAGAGTCTAGCAAGTTCAGAAAGAGATTTTTAAAAAATCAGTTCTGAATATATAAATATATCCTACTTTGGTTAATTCTCATGCATAAAATTCCTGACACTATTTGATAAGTGGTGGGGTTTATTGAATCAATTTGGTGTTTAGAAAGCATGGTGGCAATACTCCCTGTACTAACATTTAGATATATCTCCTTAATGGCTATTAATTTTATTAATCTTTATGAACTCAGAGCAAAACCACCACATGAGATGGGCTAATATACATAGCCTTGAAACATTTAAAGTGATCAGAGCTCAAGCTGTAGGATACTCCGCTTTGCACATCACGGTTCTCTGGCTTCAGTCTCATTATATGTGATTAGAGGAGCTGTGGCTGACCCGTGAGGAGCCAAGCCACCGTCAGGAGCGACCCTGAATGTGAAATTGATGTGCTCCATCATACAACTGTCATCTCTGTGGGACTTAGAAAAAAGACATATAAGAATAATACTATGTCTGAATCTAGAGTTCTTAGCACAATGTTTGGCACATGATCCTCGCTCGTAAGTATAACAGATCCTAGAAACAAAATTATTCTCAGTTAAAGACATGCGTTTCAAATCCAGGGTATCTTCTTGTGAAAGAACCAATTCAGAGTAGCATACAAAACCTGAAGGTATTTCCTGTGGCCATTATGTGCTTATAAACGGAAAATAGTTTAAAAAAAGGGAATAGAGCCAGACTTAAAAGTGCTTCTGATTCTGCCCAAATAAACAGCCAGCAGGACCACACATGCTTTTCTCTCTTATTGTAGGACTCCACTTTTGTGTCTGAAATCAACTATCAATCAGGTATAGTAAAATTTCATTAAGCCAATGAATGTTTATTTTAAAATAATAATTAGAAAAAATTCTTATATTTTAGCCAAATTAAAAGACTAATAGAAATATTAGATCATGTAAATCTGGTTAATTTGTAGTATTTTCTTAACTCTCCTGTTTGGAATTAACATGTATATTTATAAACCAGTAAAATACTTTACAGCATACTTCATAAAGACTGATGATTTCAGTAGCTCTTATTAAATTAAGTGAATAATAATAGCATTAGGATGCCTGTCTTCTATCAGCAGCACTAGAATTGTGAGTATGGACAAGTCATTGAAATTAGTAGGTACATAAATTGATACATTTATTTCCTTTTATCCGAGAGTTTTCATAAGGTCTCAAAGAACTAGCAACACAAGCACAAAATTTTTGATGCAAACTATTATTATTGTTATCTTTAATTATAGTGTTTTCCAAGGTAATTAAATGTTTTCTCTGAGTTAAAATCCAGAAAATTCACTGACATTTCTTTGACTTCTAGAACACCTGTCACAAAGTGGTTCAGGGGACCACTATATTTAACTAATTTTTCTACCCTCAAACCCAGCAGTGCAGGAAAAATAATACCTAGATAGTCTCTTTTCAACAATAAAACAATTATTGCATTTTCAGGAGAAGTAAATATAAAGAAATGACTTGCTTAATTAAAGTGAATTAAACCTGCAGGTTTTCTTGCCTGATTTGGAGAAGGTCAAGGGCGAGAGGATACACCTGTTCATCTGAGTGGACTGCTGTGGTTTTCAGCCCTGCCTGAACATTGGGATTTCCTGCAGAGCTTCTAAAGACTAAGGATGCCTGGGCTCCATCCTAGATCTAGAGACATGTTTCTGAAACGTTAGTTCCAAACATTCATATTATTTAAATTTACCATCAGGAAATTCTGGTGACCAGCCAGGGTTGAGAAGATCACCACCCTAAGGAAATAATCTGAGCACTGAATTATGATGCATATAGTCACAAGGATGTTCCTTCTTATTTCCATAGAATTCAAGTTCCAAAAAGAACATTTAATAACAAAATAATAATAATAGTTATCACCTTGGGATAAATGTCCAAAAGGAAAATTACTTGCTTCAAGTTATGTGTCTTCATATTTTCAGAGTCTAGTAGAGTGAAATTAGGATTAGTCTTCTTAAATAATTGCTCAAAGGACTCAAAGTGAACCAAAGTGTGACACTTTAGGAAGAATGACTCAAATATGGCTCAGTGTAAGGAAGAATATTCTAATAGATTTCAATTTCACTTAGAATGGGCTGTGATGGGAAGTAGCACGTTTTCCATCACTGTTCAGATGTATTCTTGGGAATATGTGGTAAAGTAGACTCAAATTCAGAACATGGATATACTCTCTGATCCACTAAACCTTAAATGTTCATTCTGTTATATTGCAAATGTGTTAATTTCAAACTTTTCTTAACTTAGCCATTGCCCTTCTAAAATCCCATGTGGTTGGGCACCTGGGTGGCTCAGTCAGTTAAGTGCCTGCCTTCAGCTCAGTCTCAGGTCATGATCCCAGGGTCCTGGGATGGAGCCCCACTTCTGGCTCCCTGCTCTGTGCAGAGCCTGCTTCTCCCTCTCCCTCTGCAGTTTCCCCTGCTTGTGCTCTCTCTCTTTCTCTCCCACCCCATCTCAAATAAATGAATAAAATCTTTTTAAAAAGTCTTAAAAATTAAAAAAAAATACAATAAAATACTATACGGCTATACTTTTGAGCTGTCATTCATGGGTTGAACATTCGTGTTCATTGAGAAATTGAAACTATAGAATGGAATCTTTAAATTCTTGGATATTTCTTGCATTGTCTTTGATAAAGCAGAATCATTGAGGTGGGGTTAATACCAGGGCAAAGTGCATGAGACGTATCAGGCTCGTGCCTCGGGGGCAAAATTTAAGGTGTATCAAAAACTTAGTAATTAGTCGTACATCATAGAGATTTGATATTTTTAAACATTATAAATGATCTCCACTATAAATCTAGTTACCGTTGTCTAAAACTAATAAGCTATTTTATGCCAGTTATACTTTAATTAAAAAAATCAACAATCAGAATAAATAATGTGTGAATATAGTATTTTAAAAATCAAATGGCATGCAAAAAATCCATAATAAAGAAAATATATACATTTTAAATAAAGACAGGATCAAGGTTACTGATTTTTTTCTTTTACTTCAGATTCCTATAATGGCTCAGAACAGCAATATTACTGATCCTTATCTTGACTGATGAGTTTTTTCTCCTCTTAAATTTGGCCCTTAAAGCCGGTGCCTCGCCCTAGTGCTGGATCCAGGCAAAGAAGAAGAATAGAGGGAAGCAGTTGGCACTGTGTATATATTTGTGCACACATCCTTGTGTGGGCTCAAGAAATGCAAGTTAGTGATTACGGATGTTGACCTTTCGATCAAAGATGAACTGAGCTTGGACAACACATAAACTATGACTTTGACTTTTAAAAATTTCATCTTTAAAAAGGACTCCAACACAGTCATTTAGATTGGCCGTAAATCTTTATTACCTGCCCACAGTCGAACAAAAGAGTGGACATGACTGCTAAACATTCTAATGGTCAACTACATTCTGGCCATACACTTAAAGGTGATCCTGCAGCTATGGCATGACGTCCTTTGGCATCCAACTTTAAAGTGAATATTCCTGCGATATTGTAGCCTTACAACTTACCGTTTGCCAAATTTTACTTTGAAAAATAAACTGCACTGAAAGATGAAATTGTTGTTGTGTACCTATAGTGGCAAGTAGCCTGTCTCTATATGTTCCTACTGCATTAGGGGGACCACACTGTTTTTTGTTTTTTGTGGGGTTTTTTGTTTGTTTTTGTTTTTTGTTGTTGTTCTTTAAGATTTTATTTATTTATTTACTTATTTATGGGAGAGAAAGCACATGGGTGCATGCAAGCACACACCAAGGGAGGAGGAGAGGGGGAGGAAGAGAGAAGCAGATTCCATACTGAGCACGGAGCCCCCTTGGGGCTCCCCTCCGTGACCCTGAGATCATGATCTGAGCTAAAATCAAGAGTCAGATGCTTAACTGACTGAGCCAACTAGATGCCCCTGAGGGGTCCACACTAATAACACTTCCTTTTCTCTTCTTGAAATTGATGACTTAGAGTCTTATATCTAACTGAAAGATTAGGAGCGTGGTTTAGTACGTAAAATTTCATAAGAATCAAAATTTCAAAAGACACTGACTTAAAGGAGCTCTTTTAATCTACAAACAATAGGAGGGTGGCCCATCACCAACAGTGTTAAATAGCAGCTTGCTAGGGCTTGTTTTCTTCGCACATGGTTTCATTTATTTCTTCTCATCAGCACTCACATCACTTTCCTCTCTTCTTACATCTTGAGGAGACTCTCAGCCCATGTTGTTTACCTTCTCCTTTACCTGTGTCTTAGTCTAGGCTAAGGTGGAGTCAGGTACTATCACTGGGGTCTTCTGTCTCTAAAAGCCTTCACCGCCACCTCAGCTAAGGTGCACTTGTCACACAGGAAGCACTGCACGTTGCAGCTCCTGTTTAATCCCTGTGCTTTGCCTTCTGTTAGATTTCCAGGTTCAAGTGACAGCAAGGAAAGAGAAATCTCCTTGTTCATTTAGCAACATTGTTCTGAGCATCTTGTGTGCCCCAGGTTCTGTGGGGCATTGAGGGAGCAAATGTGAAACAAACAGACAGAAATGTATGTGACTCCAGTAACCTCTTCCTCACAAGGCAAGAGTAGGGTGGCCTTGGATTTACACTTCCATGACAGGAGAGGAAATGATATCCGTACACGTTTCCCTTTCACTGTCCCAAGGAACTACGGCCAGACACCTATGTGAGTCCAAATGGAAAACATATGCATCTCCCATGATTTAATGAGAAGAGAACACCACAAATTAATTTTTAAAAGCTGTGGTTATGAAAGAATGAAATAAAGACATTAATACTGAAAAAGGTCTCCATTTTTCAACACCAACCTTGAAACTAACTAGTCATGTGACATTAAGCAAATTACTTCACTTCTACGCATCCTCATTTGTCAAATGGGTGGGGTGAAGGAAGATGGATTAAATTATCTCTGTGATTCTTTCCAGGTCTACAATACTAAATTTTAGAATGTTATTCCATCTTAAACTTATTGATTGCATATGTTGAAAAAGGAAAACATTTAAAAATTGTTTGAAATAATTCATTAGCATTTGGTTTACAGACACTCAAATGTTTGTAGAAGGGATGATCATTTTGGAAGAGTCCAATTTCCCCCACTAGTAAGATATTTTGTTTTGACCATGATGGAGATGTCAAAATCAGGCACTGAATTTCTCACTACCCTGGGATTGTATGCTGTTGTACACATCCTTTTGTCCCATAAATTGTGTTTATTTGTGCTCAAGAGAGAAAATATTGACACCTATTTTAATTTTGTCTTGACTTTTGAATGTGTCTGTAAATAGCTAGTTGGAAATTCTAGGAATAAGTTTACCTTATTTAACAAATCAATTCTTTGATCTTTTTTTTTTCTTTTTATTTGACTGCCAAGAGAATTTGCCAAGTTTTTCTTTGATCATCAGTCAGTTAGCATATTTTTTAAAGAACAGTCTTCTAAACCTTCATAGTGCCCTTTTCTTCTTTAAATCTTTATATTTCTGAACTTCTTGCCAGTAACTCAGTAAGACATAAAAATTCCTTTCTTAAAAATCAGCTTCTGGGCGCCTGGGTGGCTCAGTGGGTTAAGCCGCTGCCTTCGGCTCAGGTCATGATCTCAGGGTCCTGGGATCGAGTCCCGCATCGGGCTCTCTGCTCAGCAGGGAGCCTGCTTCCCCCCCCCTCTCTCTCTCTGCCTGCCTCTCTGTCTACTTGTGATCTCTCTCTGTCAAATAAATAAATAAAATCTTAAAAAAAAAAAAAAAAAAAAAAAAATCAGCTTCTTTTTGTAGGTAGCAGGCTGGATACTTTCGAAAACCATCAAACAGCAATGTTTTAAGTGAATACTGATTCTCCAATCAGGATGCCATCATTCTACCCCTTCATAGCTGTTGACCTAATCCCTTGAATTTACTCCCTTAAACATCATTAACATGTTTTTGTTTTGGTTTGGTTTTGGTTTTGGTTTAAAGGGTAGCTATCTTAGAGTGGGTATTCCATTCCTTCTGTGACATACTCTACCACTTTCCAAAATCTCCCATGTTCTCACCATGGACCTAACCACCTCTTACCTGGATTACTATAATAGTAAACTGGGCTTATTGTTTCTACCTTTGTTTTCCTTCAGTATATTCTCAGCACAGCAGCCAAAGGGATCACAGTAAGTGCCAATAAACCTCAATGACTGATGTGATCTGTGCTCATTCCCCCACATGTTAACTCTCTAAATCCCTTTCTTAGTTCTCCCTCCTTAATTGCTCTGTTCTAATCCCACTGTCCTCTTTTGTTGTTCCTCAAAATTTTTCTCTACACTTGCATGTCTCTGAGCCTTTGTGCTTGCTGTTCCCTCTGCATAAAATGTTTTTCCTCTAGATCTAGCTCTCTCACATCTTCTGTGTATTCATTCAGTAGTCACCTGCTCAGGAGCACCTGTGTTGCTCAGTCGGTTAAGCATCCTACTCCTGATTTCAGTTCAGGTCATAATCTTAGGGTTCTAGGATTGAGCTCTGTGCTCAGCAGGAGTCAGTTTGAGGATTTCTCTCCCTCTCCCATTGCCTCTCCCCACTCTCTCAAATAAGAGAGAGTCCTTTTTTTTTTTTAATAAGCCTTTTATTTATTTTTTAATTTTATTTTATTATGTTATGTTGTCACCATATAGTACATCATTAGTTTTTGATGTAATATTCCATGACTCATTGTTTGCATATAACACCCAGTGCTCCATGCAATACATGACCTCCTTAATACCCATTACCAGGCTAATCCAACCCTGTACCCCTTCCCCTCTGAAACCCTCAACTTTCCAGAGTCCAGAGTCTGTCATTGTTCTTCTCCTGCTCTGATTTCCCCCATTCATTTATCCCTTCTTTCTCCTAATGTACTCCATGCTATTCCTTATGTTCCACATATGTTCACATATGAGTGAAACTATATGATAATTGTCTTTCTCTGCTGGACTTACTTCACTTAGCATAATCTCCTCCAGTTCTATCCATGTCGATGCAAATGGTGGGTATCCATTCTTTCTGATAGCTGAGTAATATTCCATTGTATATATGTACCACATCTTCTTTATCCATTCATCTGTTGAAGGGCATCTCCATTCCTTCCACATTTTGGCCATTGTGGACATTGCTGCTATGAACATTGGGGTGCATGTACTACTTCTTTTCATTATGTCTGTATCTTTTCACTATGTCTGCACTTCTGTAAAGTGCAATTGCTGGGTCATAGGGTAACTCTATTTTTAACTTTATGAGGACTCTCCATACTGTTTTCCAAAATGGCTATAACAACTTGCATTCCTACCAACAATGTATGATGGTTCCCCTTTCTCCACATCTTCTCCAACATTTGTTGTTTCCTGCCTTGTCAATTTTTGCCCTTCTAATTGGTGTATGGTGGTATCTCAAAGTGGTTCTGATTTTAATTTCCCTGATGGCTAATGACGTTGAATTTTTTCATGTGTCTGTTAGCCATTAATATGTCTTCTTTGGGGAAGTGTCTGTTTATGTCTTCTGCCCATTTTTTGACTTATTTGTTTTTTGGGTGTTGAGTTTGAGAAGTTCCTTATAGATCTTGGATACCAGCTCTTTATCTATAGTAAGTAAGCCTTTAAAAAAAATAGTCACCTGTTCAGTAAAATCTTCTCTGGATTTCTGTCATCTCCCTTTCCCCCACATTGACACATCTTATCCCTCTCCTTTGCTTAGTTCTTTATCCTCAGCTCTTATCAAATGTAATCTACCATATAGTTTACTAATTTATCTGCCTTAATATTTATCTCTTTCCCATTAGAATATAAATTCCCTGTAGATAGGACTTTTTTTGTTGTTGTTGTTGTTGGTTCACTGCTCTATCACAGTTCCTTCAACAGTACCTAGCATACAGTAGTTATTCCATTATGTTTGTTGAATAAACTAATCTAAAAACATGTAAAAAAATGTCAAACATTTAAAAATGACATGAAATAGCAATGTTTACAATATTTTCCTCTTTAATTGGTTATATTTCAAGTATCCTGAAGGCTAAAACTATATTCTTTTTATTTCTCATCCCTGCAACACCTTGCCCTCCAACACTGAATCTCAGTTAACAGAAATGATCCCCAGTCCATATTCTTCCCCTCACTGTCACTCATTACCAACTAGTTTCCACCACCCATGTATTTAGTCATAGTAGTTTGGGTGTTAATATAGGGAGTTAAGAGAGACAATAAAAACACTGCTTGCTTAATCTCCCTGTGACTTAACTTCCCCTCTATAAAATAGGTAGAAAAATGGTACCTGCCTTATAGATTTGTTGTGAAGATTAATTTCATTTACATAGGGAAAGCCTATAGAACAGTGCATGCCATATATTAAGTGTTATGTGTTTGTTATTATCAGATATTATATTATTAGCATTATTATTATATACTTAAAATATCCATCATGTAATGTTGCCAACTGTCAGTTTCAAGGAAGTCACTATCTTTGGAAGATGCTTGATATGTTATTACATTTGGTTCCTATTATTTAAAAAAAATAGTTGGAAACAGAAATGTGAAACTGTATGAAATATGGACTTTGTGTTAGTTAGCCTTTAAGATTACCCTAGTGATTCTCCCCTCTAGTAGTCACATCCCTAAGGGTTTCCCTCATCCTCATTGAAGAGGGCTGACCTGGTAACAAAGACAATGTTGTGGAAATGACAGAGAATGACTTTCAAGCTTAGCTCATTAAAGATGTTGTAGCTTCTACCTCGATCACATGGATTACTTCCCAGCTCCCATGACATGAAAATATTCAAGCCCATCTAAGGATACATCTATGTGGTGAATAACTAAGGCCTCCTACCAATGGCCAGCATTGATGTGTCACCCACAGGTATGAGCCTTTTTGGAATCAGATCCTCCAACCTCAGGCAAGCCTAACAATTTCCTAGTCAACATCTTAACTGTAATCTCAGGAGGTACCCTGGGGAAAAAATGATGCAGTAAAGTCACTCTGATCTTGGCCAACAACTAACACACAGGTCATAGTAAATGTTTATCATTGTCCTAAGCTATTGCTTTTGGTGTGTGTTGTGCAAGAATAGGTAATTAACACAGTCTCATAAACTAAACATTTGAGAAAAAGAGAGAAATCATTTAAAAAACCAAAAGCACAAAATTCTGGGTATCCAGTCAAAACTAATAGGCTTTAAACTATATATTTGTTAAATTATGAAGGAAAGAAACAATATTTCTGATTATGTTTGAAATCTTAGAAATATATTATTGAATATTGGATTAAAACTATGAGGCATAATTTGGGTTTCAGTCATTTTTTCATAGCAATTTGAGAATGGAATCTGTGTATTACTTAGGGTACTTTTCTTAGAGATAATAGAATATGAATCTTACTAGTTTAAGCAAAAGTAATTTTATTGGAAAATTCCTAGGGTAGCTTATGGAATTATAGGAATATTTGTATGATTAGTTCTCTTAAGGACAGGAAGCAAAGCTGCCTTAGGGATCTCATTGAGGAATTTATAAGCAGTTCCTTTTGGGGACTTGCCAAGAGCTGTACTTCTCAAACTTGATTTTGTATAGGGTTCATCTGGGAACAATGTAGATTCTGATCCAGTGGGCTTGATATTCTGTATTTTTAACAACTCCTAAATGATGCTGATGCTACTATTCCCTTGAACCTCACTTTAAGAAGTGAGTGCCAAGAAAAATAATCATCTTGCTTTTCTTTGACTAACTCTTACTCATTCTTTCAGATTTCCCATCAGTGTCTTTCTCTAAGGAAGCATCCCTGGCCCTACCCCTTACTTCCTCATTGTGCCAGGGGCCTTAGCTATATGGTTTTATAGCACTCTGGAACTCACATTCTCAGCTCCATCATACTTATCATATGCATGCAATTTCTGACTTTCCTATTGGACTATAAGCTCTGTATGAAAAGGAAAATGTCTAGTTTACTCACTGTAGCTCCTAAGCATCTAGCATAGCACATGGACCACAGTTCAACAAATATTTGACAATTGACGATCAAATATTTAATACTCCCATTCTCCCCCTATATAAGAATAGTTTTCAACCCTAGGTGTTCATTAGAATTACCTGGAAGGAGGGAGGAGTCAAGATGGCAGAGAAGTAGCAGGCTGAGACTACTTCAGGTAGCGGGAGATCAGCTAGATAGCTTATCTAAAGATTGCAAACACCTACAAATCCAACGGGAGATCGAAGAGAAGAAGAACAGCAACTCTAGAAACAGAAAATCAACCACTTTCTGAAAGGTAGGACGGGCGGAGAAGTGAATCCAAAGCAATGGGAAGATAGACCGCGGGGGGAGGGGCCGGCTCCCGGCAAGCGGTGGAGCAACGGAGCACAAAATTGGGACTTTTAAAAGTCTGTTCCGCTGAGGGACATTGCTCCAGAGGCTTAACCGGGGTGAAGCCCACGCAGGGTCAGCGTGGCCTCAGGTTCCGCAGGGTCACAGAAGGATCGGGGGTGTCTGAGTGTCGCAAAGCTTACAGGTATTAGAACAGGGAAGCCGGCTACAGAGACAGAGCCGAGGAGTAAGCTCTAAACCCGGGGTTACCTTGAACCGGTCGCAGGCTCGGTCAGCTCGGAGCGCGGCCGGAGGTAGGGTGACGGGAGTAAATCGGCGCTGTTCTCTGAGGGCGCACTGAGGAGTGGGGCCCCGGGCTCTCGGCTCCTCCGGGTGGGAGACTGGGAGGCTGCCATCTTCATTCCCGCCCTCCGGAACTCTACGGAAAGCGCTCAGGGAACAAAAGCTCACGAAAGCAAACCCGAGCGGATTACTCAGCCCGGCCCCTGGTAAGGGCGGTGCAACTCCGCCCGGGGCAAAGACACTTGAGAATCACTACAACAGGCCCCTCCCCCAGAAGATCAACAAGAAACCCAGCCAGGACCAAGTTCAACTACCAAGGAGTACAGTTTCAATACCAAGGAGAGCGGCGGAATTCCAAAGGAGGAGAAAGCAAAGCACGGAACTCATGGCTTTCTCCCCATGATTCTTTAGCCTTGCAGTTAATTTAATTTTTTTTCTTTTTCAATTTATTTTTCTTCTTCTGCTAAATTTTTTTTAACTTTTACCCTTTCCTTTTTTAACGTTTTTTAACTAGTTTATCTAATATATATATATATTTTTTTTTCCTTTTTATATTTTTTCTTTATTGATTTTCTTTTTTTAATTGTTTCTTTTTTTTTTCTTTTTTTCTGTTTTATTTTTTTTTTCTTCCTTCTGAACCTCTTTTTATCCCCTTTCTCCCCCCTCACGATTTGGGATCTCTTCAGATTTGGCTAAAGCATATTTTCCTGGGGTTGTTGCCACCCTTTTAGTATTTCACTTGCTCCTTCATATACTCTTATCTGGACAAAATGACAAGGCGGAAAAATTCACCACAAAAAAAAGAACAAGAGGCAGTACCAAAGGCTAGGGACCTAATCAATACAGACATTGGTAATATGTCAGATCTAGAGTTCAGAATGACGATTATCAAGGTTCTAGCCGGGCTCGAAAAAGGCATGGAAGATATTAGAGAAACCCTCTCGGGAGATATAAAAGCCCTTTCTGGAGAAATAAAAGAACTAAAATCTAACCAAGTTGAAATCAAAAAAGCTATTAATGAAGTGCAATCAAAAATGGAGGCTCTCACTGCTAGGATAAATGAGACAGAAGAAAGAATTAGCGATATAGAAGACCAAATGACAGAGAATAAAGAAGCTGAGCAAAAGAGGGACAAACAACTACTGGACCATGAGGGGAGAATTCGAGAGATAAGTGACACCATAAGATGAAACAACATTAGAATAATTGGGATTCCAGAAGAAGAAGAAAGAGAGAGGGGAGCAGAAGGTATATTGGAGAGAATTATTGGAGAGAATTTCCCCAATATGGCAAAGGGAACAAGCATCAAAATCCAGGAGGTTCAGAGAACCCCCCTCAAAATCAATAAGAATAGGTCCACACCCCGTCACCTAATAGTAAAATTTACAAGTCTTAGTGACAAAGAGAAGATCCTGAAAGCAGCCCCGGAAAAGAAGTCTGTAACATACAATGGTAAAAATATTAGATTGGCAGCAGACTTATCCACAGAGACCTGGCAGGCCAGAAAGAGCTGGCATGATATATTCAGAGTACTAAACGAGAAAAACATGCAGCCAAGAATACTATATCCAGCTAGGCTATCATGGAAAATAGAAGGAGAGATTAAAAGCTTCCAGGACAAACAAAAACTGAAGGAATTTGCAAATACCAAACCAGCTCTAGAGGAAATATTGAAAGGGGTCCTCTAAGCAAAGAGAGACCCTAAAAGTAGTAGATCAGAAAGAAACAGAGACAATATACAATAACAGTCACCTTACAGGCAATACAATGGCACTAAATTCATATCTCTCAATACTTACCCTGAATGTTAATGGGCTAAATACCCCAATCAAAAGACACAGGGTATCAGAATGGATAAAAAAACAAAACCCATCTATATGTCGCCTACAAGAAACTCATCTTAAACCTGAAGACACCTCCAGATTTAAAGTGAGGGGGTGGAAAAGAATTTACCATGCTAATGGACATCAGAAGAAAGCAGGAGTGGCAATCCTTATATCACATCAATTAGATTTTAAGCCAAAGACTATAATAAGAGATGAGGAAGGACACTATATCATACTCAAAGGAACTCTCCAACAAGAAGATCTAACAATTTTAAATATCTATGCCCCTAACATGGGAGCAGCCAACTATATAAACCAATTAATAACAAAATCAAAGAAACACATCGACAATAATACAATAATCGTAGGGGACTTTAACACTCCCCTCACTGAAATGGACAGATCATCCAAGCAAAAGATCAACAAGGAAATAAAGACCTTAAATGACACACTGGACCAGATGGACATTACAGATATATTCAGAACATTTCATCCCAAAGCAACAGAATACACATTCTTCTCTAGTGCACATGGAACATTCTCCAGAATAGATCATATTCTCGGTCCTAAATCAGGTCTCAACCGTTATCAAAAGATTGGAATCATTCCCTGCATATTTTCAGACCACAATGCTCTGAAGCTAGAACTCAATCACAAGAGGAAATTTGGAAAGAACCCAAATACATGGAGACTAAACAGCATCCTTCTAAAGAATGAATGGGTCAACCAGGAAATTAAAGAAGAGTTGAAAAAATTCATGGAAACAAATGATAATGAAAACACAACGGTTCAAAATCTGTGGGACACAACAAAGGCAGTCCTGAGAGGAAAATATATAGCAGTACAAGCCTTTCTCAAGAAACAAGAAAGGTCTCAGGTACACAACCTAACCCTACACCTAAAAGAGCTAGAGAAAGAACAAGAAAGAAACCCTAAACCCAGCAGGAGAAGAGAAATCATAAAGATCAGAGCAGAAATCAATGAAATAGAAACCAAAAAAAACAATAGAACAAATCAACGAAACTAGGAGCTGGTTCTTTGAAAGAATTAATAAGATTGATAAACCCCTGGCCAGACTTATCAAAAAGAAAAGAGAAAGGACCCAAATAAATAAAATCACGAATGAAATTGGAGAGATCACAGCTAACACCAAAGAAATACAGACAATTATAAGAACATACTATGAGCAACTCTACGCCAACAAATTTGACAATCTGGAAGAAATGGATGCATTCCTAGAGACATATAAACTACCACAACTGAACCAGGAAGAAATAGAAAGCCTGAACAGACCCATAACCAGTAAGGAGATTGAAACAGTCATCAAAAATCTCCAAACAAACAAAAGCCCAGGGCCAGACGGCTTCCCGGGGGAATTCTACCAAACATTTAAAGAAGAACTAATTCCTATTCTCCTGAAACTGTTCCAAAAAATAGAAATGGAAGGAAAACTTCCAAACTCATTTTATGAGGCCAGCATCACCTTGATCCCAAAACCAGACAAGGATCCCATCAAAAAAGAGAACTACAGACCAATATCCTTGATGAACACAGATGCAAAAATTCTCGCCAAAATACTAGCCAATAGGATTCAACAGTACATTCAAAGGATTATTCACCACGACCAAGTGGGATTTATTCCAGGGCTGCAAGGTTGGTTCAACATCCGCCAATCAATCAATGTGATACAACACATTAATAAAAGAAAGAACAAGAACCATATGATACTCTCCATAGATGCTGAAAAAGCATTTGACAAAGTACAGCATCCCTTCCTGATCAAAACTCTTCAAAGTGTAGGGATAGAGGGCACATACCTCAATATTATCAAAGCCATCTATGAAAAACCCACCGCAAATATCATTCTCAATGGAGAAAAACTGAAAGCTTTTCCGCTAAGGTCAGGAACACGGCAGGGATGTCAATTATCACCACTGCTATTCAACATAGTACTAGAAGTCCTAGCCTCAGCAATCAGACAACAAAAGGAAATTAAAGGCATCCAAATCGGCAAAGAAGAAGTCAAACTATCACTCTTCGCAGATGATATGATACTATATGTGGAAAACCCAAAAGACTCCACTCCAAAACTGCTAGAACTTGTACAGGAATTCAGTAAAGTGTCAGGATATAAAATCAATGCACAGAAATCAGTTGCATTTCTCTACACCAACAACAAGACAGAAGAAAGAGAAATTAAGGAGTCCATCCCATTTACAATTGCACCCAAAACTATAAGATACCTAGGAATAAATCTAACCAAAGAGACTAAGAATCTATACACAGAAAACTATAAAGTACTCATGAAAGAAATTGAGGAAGATACAAAGAAATGGGAAAATGTTCCATGCTCCTGGATTGGAAGAATAAATATTGTGAAAATGTCTATGCTACCTAAAGCAATCTACACATTTAATGAAATTCCTATCAAAGTACCATCCATTTTTTTCAAAGAAATGGAACAAATAATCCTAAAATTTATATGGAACCAGAAAAGACCTCGAATAGCCAAAGCAATATTGAAAAAGAAAGCCAAAGTTGGTGGCATTACAATTCCGGACTTCAAGCTCTATTACAAAGCTGCCATCATCAAGACAGCATGGTACTGGCAGAGAAACAGACACATAGATCAATGGAACAGAATAGAGAGCCCAGTAATAGACCCTCAACTCTATGTTCAATTAATCTTCGACAAAGCAGGAAAGAATATCCAATGGAAAAAAGACAGCCTCTTCAACAAATGGTGTTGGGAAAATTGGACAGCCACATGCAGAAAAATGAAATTGGATCATTTCCTTACACCACACACGAAAATAGACTCAAAATGGATGAAGGATCTCAATGTGAGAAAGGAATCCATCAAAATCCTTGAGGAGAACACAGGCAGCAACCTCTTCGACCTCAGCCGCAGCAACATCTTCCTAGGAACATCGCCAAAGGCAAGGGAAGCAAGGGCAAAAATGAACTATTGGGATTTTATCAAGATCAAAAGCTTTTGCACAGCAAAGGAAACAGTTAACAAAACCAAAAGACAACTGACAGAATGGGAGAAGATATTTGCAAATGACATATCGGATAAAGGGCTAGTGTCCAAAATCTATAAAGAACTTAGCAAACTCAACACCCAAAGAACAAATAATCCAATCAAGAAATGGGCAGAGGACATGAACAGACATTTCTGCAAAGAAGACATCCAGATGGCCAACAGACACATGAAAAAGTGCTCCACATCACTCGGCATCAGGGAAATACAAATCAAAACCACAATGAGATACCACCTCACACCAGTCAGAATGGCTAAAATTAACAAGTCAGGAAATGACAGATGCTGGCGAGGATGCGGAGAAAGGGGAACCCTCCTACACTGTTGGTGGGAATGCAAGCTGGTGCAACCACTCTGGAAAACAGCATGGAGGTTCCTCAAAATGTTGAAAATAGAACTACCCTATGACCCAGCAATTGCACTGCTGGGTATTTACCCTAAAGATACAAACGTAGTGATCCGAAGGGGCACGTGCACCCGAATGTTTATAGCAGCAATGTCTACAATAGCCAAAGTATGGAAAGAACCTAGATGTCCATCAACAGACGAATGGATAAAGAAGATGTGGTATATATACACAATGGAATACTATGCAGCCATCAAAAGAAATGAAATCTTGCCATTTGCGACGACGTGGATGGAACTAGAGGGTATCATGCTTAGCGAAATAAGTCAATCGGAGAAAGACAACTATCATATGATCTCCCTGATATGAGGGAGAGGAGATGCAACATGGTGGGTTAAGGGGGTAGGAGAAGAGTAAATGAAACAAGATGGGATTGGGAGGGAGACAAACCATAAGTGACTCTTAATCTCACAAAACAAACTGAGGGTTAATGGGGGGAGGGGGGTTGGGGGGTGGGATTATGGACATTGGGGAGGGTATGTGCTATGATGAGTGCTGTGAAGTGTGTAAACCTGGCGATTCACAGACCTGTACCCCTGGGGATAAAAATATATTATATGTTTATAAAAAATAAAATTAAAAAAAAAAAAAGAATTACCTGGAAATCTTTTTTAAAATACCCATGATGGAAATTCCTAGAGAAGAATATAAACAGTAACCCCTTTGACACTGACCACAGAAACTTCTTTTAAGAAACATCTCTAAAGGCAAGGGAAACAAAAGCAAAAATGAACTTTTGGGACTTCATTAAGATAAAAAGCTTTTGCACAGCAAATGAAATAATCAACAAAACTAAAAGGAAATCCATGGAACAGGAGAAGATATTTTCAAATGATATTTTCTATAAAGGGCTGATATCCAAAATCTATAAAGAACTTACCAAACTCAACACCCAAAAAACAAATAATCCAGTCAAGAAATGAGCAGAAGATAGGAATGGAAACATCTCCAAAGAAGACATTCAAATAACTAACAGACACATGAAAAAATGTTCAACATCACTAGCCATCAGGGAAATACAAATCAAAACCTCAATGAAATACCACCTTACACCAGTTAAAATGGCCACAATTAACAAGATGGGAAATAACAAGGTTGACTAGGTTGTGGAGAAAGGTGAACTCTCTTACACTGTTGGTGGGAATGCAATCTGGTACAGCCCCTCTGAAAAACAGTATGGAGGTTCCTCAAGATATTAAAAATAGAGCTACCCTATGACCCAGTGATTGCACTAAGTATTTACCCCAAAGATACGGATGTAGTAAAAAGAAGGGACACATGCACCCCAATGTCCATAGCAACAATGTCTACAATAGCCAAAACTGTGGAAGGAACTGAGATGCCCTTCAACAGATGAATGGGTAAAGAAGATGTATATACATATAATGGACTATTACTCAACCATCAGAAAGGATGAATACCCACCATTTGTATTGAAATGGATGGAACTGGAAAGGATTATGCTAAGTGAAATAAGTCAAACAGAGAAAGACAATTATCATATGGTTTTATTCACGTGGAACATAAGGAATAGAGGACCACAGGAGAAGGGAGGGAAAACTGAATGGGAAGAAATCAGAGAGGGAGATGAACCATGAGAAACTCCAGACTCTGGGAAACAAACTGAGTGTTACAGAAGGGAAGGGGGTGAGAGGATGGATGACCAGGCGATGTGTATTAAGGAAGGCACATGTTGGATGAACACTAGGTGTTATATGCAACTAATTAATCATTGAACACTACAACAAAACTTATAATGTACTATATGCTGGCTAACTGAACATAAGAAGAAGAAAAAAAAAAAAAAAAAGCCCATCGTGGGATTCACCCCAGACCATTAAAATCAAAACCTTTAAGAGAGAGGCACAGTTTTTGGTTTTATAAGTTCCTTGGTATTTCCCACTGTAGTATGATTTAAAAAATAATAATAATAATGCATTTGGTCTTTGTCCCAGTTTCTGGCACAGATTTCCTAATACACTTGGAATTCCTTGAGTGACAGGAGTATCTTTCTTTTAATTCCTAATGAATCCCTCTGACCATACGTGGGATTATGCTAATGAGATGACCCTTGGTGGACCCCCCAGAAAACTTTAGAATGGAAGCTGGTTGCCAGAAAACCCAACCACCTGATTAGAAGGTTAAAACTATCAGCCCTGACTCTGAGGAAGGGAGAACTCTGGAGACTGAGTTTGGTTACTAATGGTTAATGATTCAATCAATCATGCTGACATCACGGAACTTCAATAGAAGCTTTTGAACAAAGAAGTCTGAAGGGCTTCTAAGTTGGTGAATACATTAATGTGCTTGGAGGGTAGAATGCCGTGAGAGGACATAGAAGCTCTGTATGTCCCCACACTTGTCCACATTCACATGTCCTATCCTACAAATTTCTTCCTGTTGGCAGTTTCTGAGTTGCACCCTTCTTAATAAAACTATAATTGTAAACATAGAGCTTTCCTGAGTTCTATCAGTCATTCTAGTGAATTATCACACCTGGAAAATGTGAGTGGGTCATGGGAACTTCACAATTTAAAGTCAGCCAGGCAGAAATACAGGTAGTCTGGAGATCCCATCTGTTGCTGGCATTTGAAATAAGAGCAGTCTTGGGGATCAAATTCACCCTTAACCTCTGGAGTCTGCTCTGAGTAGTGTCAGAATTGAATGAAAATGTTGGATTCCCAGTAGGTACCAGAGAATGAGAGAATTGTTGGAAAACAATATACTTATGTTCAATCAAAAATGTGGCCAACTGATTAAAAGGGTAATTTGAGAGATACTTGAAACAAAACCCCTTCCTCATATTAGATATTCCAGATAACTAGAACTGGCTTCAGAAGATATAGATGCCATTTACCTCTGAATAAGAAAATACTTTAAATGGTATGGGAAGTCAGACCAAGAGTTTCCTGGTAGGCCATCTCCACTCTGATCCATTTATCTTTTTACTTTACTAAAAGACAATCTGTGAGAGGCTAAATACCTTTCAAGATTTATTGTGATGTTTAAATGAAAAGGACTACATAAATGTGTGTTGTTCTGTAGCTATTAGTTTTATTTCCCTCTTCCCTTCAGTGGTTTCTGACAACAAGCCAAACTGATAAGAATCACTCGTAATGAACTGAACACTTCATTGGGTGTGTCATAATTACTTGACTATTAAAACTTACTTAAATCCATCATACTTCTAAAATTTAGCAAACTCTGAAAAGAAAGCAGCAATTCTTACATATTTATAGATGGGCATACTTTGTTCTCTGATGTATCCTAGATGTCAAAAAAGTACCTGGAAGTGCTTGATAAAAGTTTATTTAAAGAGGAAAGATACTGTGTTTTTGTGAGTTTAGTAGAAAAACCATTGCTAGATCTATTCTCGAGTAATTTTCAATGTAACTGAAGAGAAACAAAGCAGACACATGAAAACATAACAGTATGGACAAACAAAACAGTGAAGATTAATTAAAAAGACAAGAAAACATAAAAAATAAGAGGGCAAGAAAATTTAACCCACTGAGCCACCCAGGTACCCCTTGAGGGCAAGAAAATTTATAACAGTTCATGATCAGAAAAGGCTGTGTGGAATATATGGCATTTTGACTGGTTTGCTTAGGTAGAGAGCAGAGGACTGTTACAAACGAGGGGAAGGATTTATGCAGCTGCAGGAGATAGGAATGCATGGAGCACATTCAGGCATATAGCTCAAGTGAAAATCCTGTGGGCTTAATGCTGAGACTAAATAAATGGTTTAGGACAAGAAGGCACAGAGTACAGAGCTCACTCAAGATATAATGAGATCGAACAAGATCATAGTCATTGGTCAATGGCATTCAAGGAAGAATAATCCTCTGTCCAAAAATAGTTTAGAAAAGAATAAAGAATAGGAGAGAATAAAATAAAAGTGGGTCTCTGGGTGAAATGATTGGTCAACCCCTACCTGGTGAATCTCAACTTCCACTGTTATGAAATTAAGGTCAACAGAACTTGATTTCTGAGACAAGGGTGGAGGACTATTTCTTGGTGCACTTGATGGTGAATTACAATTTTGAATTATGTATAACTTTGGGAATAAGCTTCATATTTCAGAATCATATCTTATATTTTCATGATAAAGAAGATTCTTTTAGTATTTGTACATGTATTCTGACTTGGGTCCAAATCAAAGAGGCTGAAAAAGGACAAGAACTGAGGATTTGTCATCCCTAATTCTGTCTTCATACAGAGTAGACTTATTCCTAATTTTTAATTGATTGCTCAAATTAAATTGTTTATTTTAACTACATTAAGATAGAAAATCAAGAGAAAATAAGAATTAAGCCAAATGCCCCACAAAATTATTTTGAAACAGAGGTCTTGTGCTATAAATCAGAGGCATTTTATATGCCAATGTCTTTCATTCATAATATTCCGGGAAATTTCATTTGCAATTGGAACCTGCCAAAAATGATAAATACCAGATTTGATATGGTGAAAATCACCCTCTGCTTATAAGGTTAAAATCTTAGGCCAAGAGCTATAATCTTAATGTTCTGGAACTCTGTATAAAAAACAGAAAAACATGAAAAAGTAGATTTTTCCTCTTGGCAACATGATATTTTAATTAAGAACCAGGGGCCTATAAGGGTGGCCCCTAGGTTTCTAAGTATTAGGCTGTAATAAAGTAGAGAACTTGAATTAAATTGATATGGATGAAGGCATTTGTTGGGTCTTTTTTTTTTTTTTCCTCCAAGGTTATCAACATTTCTGACACATCCTTACATACAACAAGATATAAGGTGAAACTCTTAAAATTTGCACAATGGACATTAAAAATAAAAATTTAAAAAGATACTATTTAGCTGCATTTGTTTACTGAAATATAGATTAATTCTGAACACATGAAACTCCATGACTAATGGATATATTTCATAGAAAGATGCGTAGATAATAACAGTACTAGTGAGTTGGTATGGGAAAGAAGAGTAGAACTACTTCTCCCCCATCACTAATGAGATATAAATGTGATTTTTCTTAACCTTTGAGAGTTATATTATTCATCTTTAAATATTATAGTTGGGTGATTAAATATTTGTAGACCCAGATAATCAGAGCTAAAGCGTCTTTTTGAGGCAAAACTAGAAGCAATAACAGTTTTTAAATCATACAGAATAAATTATTTAGGACACAGCTACTATCCGGCAGTCCTAAAACACTGTGCTAAGTTAAGTACATTCACTTTAGTGCTTACTTTATACCTGTGGAAATTGAGACTGGGGGAAATTGAGTTACTATTCAGGGACACACAGGTAATATAAGTCATAACAAATCTGTCTGGTTTCAAAACTCATATTCAATTTAATTCTTTACTTATATTATCTGTATCATCTACTATGATACACATTCTATACAGGATAGGGACTCTATCTGTATGGATTTATACAATCAAACAAACAAACAGCAAACACTGCCTTCCCAGTCTCACCCATGACCAGTTATATCAGAATCTTCGTCACTAAGGATGGAGGTATTCCGTTATTTTGAAAAACTCTTCTTAGTGGTTACATCCGGTTTAATTTCCTTGTTCTCCATTATCTTCATGGAACACTTTATTGTACTACTAAAGCATTCAGTATCATTATCCCTATTTTTCAGGGAAGAAAAATCAAGATTAAATCATTTATCTAAAGCCACATAACAAATAAGGGGAAGAGCCAGATTTAAACTCAGTTTGGCAAATTCCAATGCCAATGCTTATTTTACAGCCACTAAATTATCTCCCCTCAAAGGAAATTAGGACGTGTTTCTGAATATTAATAATCCCCTTAGTGACAAGCATAAATATTATGTTTTTCTAAATTTCAAAAGTCTTGGTGGAAAAAGATGTATATACCAAGCATTATTACAATTAACCCATTTATCAACTTGAATTATTGCACATTGCATTATTTTACTCCTGAATATATTACCTCCAAAATCTATTCTATAATTATTCCAGCTCTACTGGAAAATCCTAAAAGTCCAAATAAAACTTTGTCCCTCTATAAAAATCAGAAAAGGATATTCTAGCTTATTTTTTTAGTAGGCTACTGGTCGTTTAACAATAAAAAGCTATTACATTTGTTTGGTAAGGTACACATCCTAGACATTTAATTGTTTATGACTTGGGTACTAGGAGAGTATTGAAGTCATACTTTATGCTTGTGTCAAATAAAGACTTCTTTCAATCAGGCAACATGCATATCAGTTGTTCTGTTAGAACCATTAAGAGAAAGAATATGAAAAAAGGTTATGAAGTTAAGTACTGCTTCCCATCATCTTTAAAAATGCAAACTGCTGGGGCACCTGGGTGGCTCAGTGGGTTAAGCCTCTGCCTTTGGCTCTGGTCATGATCTCAGGGTCCTGGGATCGAGCCCCGCATCAGACTCTCTGCTCCAAGGGGAGCCTGCTTTCTCCTCTCTCTCTGTCTGCCTCTCTGCCTGCTTGTGATCTCTGTCTGTCAAATAAATAAATAAAATCTTTAAAAAAACCTATTAAAAAATGCAAACTGAATCTCTTTGCCAAGTAAATAAAGGCTATGGTCCAGGAGAGTGCAATATCACACCTTGGCCCACATGCTTCTTCCAACTTGCGGTATGGGACCACATTGCTCTTCCCCAGAAACTCAGTGGTGGATGCCCTCTTAGTCATGGTTGGTGAGGACCTGCTAAGGGGCAAGTACAGATGGAAGGAAGGCAGAGTAACCAGGGAAAACCTTGTCAGTAAGTCAAAAGGATGGGGGTTAAGTTTTCTGATATTTTCTGGCAATTTAACTCCCTCCTGGGCCTAAAATCCTAGATGTTTTCAGCCTTTGGCCACATTCCCTTTCAGAAAACAGTACAAAACCTTAGCAGTGTAGATTTCTATTGAGTATCTAGGACTTACGATGTAAGAGTGATCTGTAATACATGGCTGGAAGACACAGGGTGGTTTAATCATGTACACTAGTCACAGCAAAATAATTTGTGTTTTGCACCATCCTCAGTCTTTAGATGTATTAACTTTAGAGGGTCTTTAGGATGCAGACTCTCCGAGAGAAAGACCTTGTCTACCTTTTTGTGTTCCTTTGAATCCACATGGAACACTCAGTGGATATTTGGTGATAATATAACATTGAATCTTGACAAAACCATATCATCTAGGCATTGATTCAGATGACTCAGTATCCAGTAGGCACATACTTGGTAAGAGTAAGATTTAGGATTTGAACTTAGAACTCAGACTGTCTGATCCTATGCTCTTCATGATCAAGGTATTTTTCCCTTCTAACTAACCAGTAATAGGTGATGAGGATTAAGAAGGACACTTGTGGTGATGAGCACTGGGTGATGTACAGAAGTGTTGAAACACTTTATTGTACACCTGAAACTAATATAACACCATAGATTAACTAATTAAAAGTAAAATAAACCTTAAAAAATAAGTAAATCTGTTGACAAAATATGCAGTACTTATATGAGTTGCATTCTTCCCAATCCAAAGGTCAGTTATTACAGCAGTATCTGGTTTCCATCAGAATGTGAGAATCCTTTGAAAGTTCTCATGATAATTAAGCTCACACTATATGTATCCAAGAAGTAAGTGAATGGTAGGCTGGTTAAGAAACCCTTCAACTTATAGTTCTCCATTCATAACTTGCAGTGGAGTGGATCAAGATTTGAGCAAGTTCTAGTCTCCATAGAAATAATAAATTACGAATAATAAATAATAAAGCTAAGGCAACCCCAGCATCTCAAATGACAACATCGCAACGAATGAGACCCTTTCCATTACAGAAATACCTTCTCTTCTCCCATTTACCTATCTGCATCCTAGACATAAGGTTACATTGTAGTCCAATGACCAAATTCTAGTACCTATCCCCAAAGACTGGGAAATGTTATACAATACTCTGACCAATGCACTGCACTAGACATATATGCATTTGGGAATTAATTACCCCTTGATTGCCAGGTGCAGTTCTAGGCAACAAAAGTTCAAAAATTAATAAACATGACCCTGGCTTTTGAAAAGTTCATCATTTAAAAATACAGAAGCCCAGGACGCCTGGGTGGCTCAGTTGGTTGGACGACTGCCTTTGGCTCAGGTCATGATCCCGGAGTCCCAGGATCGAGTCCCGCATCTGGCTCCCAGCTCCATGGGGAGTCTGCTTCTCCCTCTGACCTTCTCCTTGCTCATGCTCCCTCTCACTGTCTCTCTCTCAAATAAATAAATAAAATATTAAAAAAAAATACAGAAGCCCATAAACACATCATTAAAAGATGAATACCAGGATGGATTGTATCTAAATCACAAAGGGAAGTAAAGAGATGAATAGGGACATTCAGAAGGCATTCTAAAATAATGGCCTTGAATAAGGCTCCTAGCTCTTTAATTAAGCTACAAAGTGGTATTACAAGGAAGGAGATTGATTATCTGCTTGCTAAAACAGGGACCAGTGGAAAAGGCAAATACGTATTTTAGGAAAATTCTTTTTCCATTTGTAGTAGCTGGGGAAAATGTTACTGTGGTTGACCATAGATCTATGGTATATTAATTTACAATGATTAACATTTGAAAAAATAATGTTGCTCATAAATAAGATTAAATCCTTTTCATGGAAAATTTAAGTAATGTGTCAATAATACTTAAGGAAGTTTAAACTATATCCTTCTTTAAGTAGTAAAAATTCATAGACAGACTTTTTAAATCTGCAAAGTTCAACATAACCACCAGTATCCCAAATAACCTACACATTTTAATCTGGTAATACTTCAAAACTATTGAGAAAACTGAATAGAAGAGCAGTCCTAGAAAGTAGGTTTAATTATTCAGATGTTTTACACTTAAAAAAAAAAAAAATGTAGCAAACCAACAACAACAAAATAAAGTGGGATATAAAAGTATTCATGTGGCTAACAGAGTCATGACTGATCTCAAGGGAGACTATATGGAGGAAGTAGCAGTTGGAAGAGAGAGAAGGAATCCTGTAGAATACATTGTAACATCTAAATGAAAATGAGTCACAGGGGACAAATAGAATAAATGAAGCTCTTAATTAAATTGTTTTCCATTGTTTGGACAAAAGCAATGGATCAAAAACTAAGTGTTTCAGGTTGCATCTTTACAACTTCTAACAAAGGTCAATTGAGTGGGAAAATTTGTCAAAGTAGTTATTTGAGTATGTGTGAAATAAAAAAAAAAAAAAATCAAGCCAGTGTTCCCAGCTGTGATAGCATTGTGTGGAGACAGCCTGAATCATTCTCTGACAAGCAAATCCACTTATCTGCATTTTCTGTGCTTTGCCTGAAAAGCTCTAGGGAAAATTACATTGACCTCTTTGCAATTCAACCTTCTTACACCTTATTTCCCAGAAAGTTCTATTTTTTCCTTCTTTCTATCCTGTACAAATAAGATTGAGAAAGAAAGAAAGAAAGAAAGAAAGAAAGAAAGAAAGAAAGAAAGAAAGAAAGATGAAAACATCAGCTGAATAAGGCAAATCTGGGGCATCTGTAACATAGGGAAAAGTGTCTTTTTATTGAAAAGTATTTTCTAGGTTTGCTGTGGGGGAGGATGAGACAGAAAAGAAAAATTTGAGAGAGGGGCTTAAAACATTACTGTCGAACTCTAGCTAATCCTCTATAACTAAAAATGTATGTAACATTGTGCTTTAAATACTGGTGAGCTGAAAAAAAAATACTAAGTTGAGCTAATTAAGTATAACTTGAAATATTGATGAAAAATTACCTTAAATACATAAAAGGCTTGGGCATGTGAGTACATCAGACAGACAGACATGTCACCTTTTGGCCTGAATCACAGTTCTGCCTTATCAGACTATTTGCTTGCTCTCCTGTGTGGATGTTTCTAATCTAACCTTTGTCTTGACATCATTCAAGGGTCAGAATACCGATGGCCTGGAAGATGGTTGATTGCTTTTTGTAAATAAAGTTTTACTGGCACATGGCCATTGTCATTCATTTCAATATTTTCTATGGCTGATTTCATGTTCTAAGAGCAGAGTTGTGACAAGGCCTATGGGTATGTGAAGCTTAAAACTTTACAGAAAGTTAGGTGACCCTGTTATAGATGTAGTTTCTGTAGGAAGAAACTATCTTAAGTATTTTAAAGGATTGGCACTTTAGATTCTATGTGTTTGAAGGGGTCACTGACAAGTTGTTTAATAACCCTTCGTTAACTTAGCAACCCTGTCCTTCCCACAGATAACGTCACCTGTCAACTCTCCTGAATACCTAGCCCTTTCTGCTTTGTCTACTTTGCTTATGTTTTTCTTTCAGGTTAATTATGGGAAACAGTTTTAAATTTCTTATATTTTCTTATATTCTCTTTCATTGTCTAGGTAATTTCTTATGAATTACTGAGTGATTGAATTAGATAAACTTCCAAGAAAGTAGTAAAAATACACACACACACACACACACACACAGTAGTAAAATATATATATTATTTATATAATATATATAAACACATATAGTAGTAGTATTGTTATATAGTAGTAAAAAACATATGTATTTTTTATATATATATAATATATATATAATCAATTCCTTGAAATCAATTGCAATCAATTCCTTGAAACTCCTCTTAATTCTAGTTAAGTGTATTAGTGTTCTCCAGAAAAATAGCTGATAGGATTCAGCAAATTATTCTCAACTTTTATTTTTTCAAGTGTCTCTTTTTTTTTTTTTCTCCTCATAAATGACTGTGATCTAAATTCAGCAGTCAGACAATGATGATCTACTTGATGTTGATCTCGTGAGCCTGACTGCTTTGGACTCTTTTGTACCTCTTTGGGGGCCACTGTTCCTGGAGTTGGCTCCCAGAAGAGCCCATCAGTTACATGGTTTTCTGCTAACTAGCACTTGGGGCCTAGAACATTCAGCAAGTTTCCTAGACATTTCTTAAGCTGGTGCACCCCCACCCCCGTCTCCTCTGGCGAAAATGTCAAATTCATGGGTGGCTAATTATATGCCGTAGGAGTAAAAACAAATACCTTTTTAAGCAATTACTTTAGAAATAATATAGATATGAACTCACACTTTGGCTGTGAGGACCATTTCCTGATCTAGCCAAATTTCTCAAACACCCTTTCTGCTGTCATTTCATCATCTGTGTGGGGATGCGTGCTTTCTTGGTTTCACCCCTTTGCACTTCTTCTGGAAAGAGAACTTTGTTTTTTTTTTTTAAAGACACCATCGTTGGGGTGCCTGGGTGGCTCAGTGGGTTAAAGCCTCTGCCTTTGGCTCAGGTCATGATCCCAGGGTCCTTGGATCGAGCCCTGCATTGGGCTCTCTGCTCAGCGGAGAGCCTGCTTCCCCCCCTCTCTCTGCCTGCCTCTCTGCCTACTTGTGATCTCTGTCTGTCAAATAAATAAATAAAACTCTTAAAAAAAAAAAAAAGAAAGAAAGAAAGAAAAAGACGCCATCATCTCCATCTTTGTGTTATGGTGTAGCTTTGCCACTTTCTTCCCCTTACCTTGCTTCATTTGGGATGTGAGGGGATAACTCAGAGGAGCTCAACAAGAATACAGACATGGAGATAGGGCTTGGTGTACTTTAACTGGGCCAACCAGAGTCATTACTTGCCACAGCTATTGCTGAAGAGGCCCTATGTCTTTTCTCACTGAGACAGTGAGTACCAAGGTCCACATGAAGATGGCCAATAGCTGTCTCTTTCACTATTGCTGGAAAAATGACAAGAGCAAACAACAACAAAACTCTCTTAAGAATGAAGCTTACACTAAGGAAATTAGAGCACAGAGAGAAGGAGAGAAAGAGAGAGAGGGATGGAGGGCGAGGGAGAGAGAGGAAAAGAGAGAAGAGGTTCCAATGACATCAAGTGAACCTTTGGACACAGGAGTGCTTGTGTTTGGCAACATTCCTAGAGTTCTCACTTACATGAAATCTGAATGGTGTGTTTGTCACTTGCGTCTAAAAATGTCTCAACTGATTCTCCCACTAATCCTGGATGTCTTTTTAGGGACTTTCAAATAGGGCCTGGAATTGTTTGCACATAGTTTCTGTTAGCAAAGAATGAATTTAAAAAAAAAATCGTTATGCAATGAAATACCTAGTTAGTGGCTTAGCCGTGAAAGTGGCTCTGTTTTGATTAATGGGAGACTATTTTAACACAATTTGATTTGACATCTTGTCATATGAAATATTTTCATGTTAATTTGTGTGTGAAATTCTACCAAATGCTCTATCTAAAATTTCATGGCTTGTTCTAATATGACCACTAAATCTGATTATTGGGTAAATAATTATGCACATACGACATGCTTTGTTTTGATGACTACTGTTGTTTATTTTGATTTTGCTGTGTCCATATGTTCATGTAATTTTGGGGCTCATACCAAAAGTAAAAAAGTACTAATGTAGGACTTTTTAGAAAGTCATTTTAATGTATATGTATATATGTGTTTTATTTAACGGCAACTAGAGTGTTTTTTCCCATCTTCTGCTAGCACTTGAGTTGGTTGCAATTTTCCAAGTAACCATGAATACTAAGATTTTCTCAATGATAATTTCCATTCGATATATCAAGAAATCAGTACTCAACTATAGAACATTTTAATGCTAAAAATTTATTATTAATAAATAATAAAAAATGTACATTAAAAAATTCTCATTGCAGGGGCACCTGGGTGGCTCAGTGGGTTAAGCTTCTGCCTTCAGCTGGGGTCATGATCTCAGGGTCCTGGGATCAAGCCCCACATCAGGCTCCTTGCTCAGCAGGGAACCTACTCCCCCACCCTCCCGCCACCTGCCTCTCTGCCTATTTGTGATCTCTCTGTCAAATAAATAAATAAAATCTTTTTTTAAAAATTCTCATTGCAACATTTGTGGGAGACAAAATTAGAAAGAGCCTCTAAGCAAGAAAAGTTTTTTAACTTTGGTAGCAGTCATAATGACAAAATTTAGTAACTGTAGTAGTTTAATGATGGATTTTAAAGTAATTGATTTAATTGAAAGAGCTCTTGGTGTACTGTTAATTATCTATTTATGTATTTTTTAAGATTTTTTTGTTTATTTATTTGTCAGAGAGAGAGAATGAGAGCACAAGCAGGCAGAGTGGAAGGCAGGGGCAGAGAGAGAAGCAGGCTCCCCACTGAGCAAGGAGCTCAATGTGAGATTCAATCCCAGGACCCTGGGATCATGAACCAAGCTGAAGGCAGCCGCTTAACCAACTGAGCCACCCAGGCATCCTGGTATACTGTTATTTAAAAAAATAAAGTCAATATTGTATATTCAGTCTGATACTAATTTCCTAAAATATGAAAAACAATAAGAGAAGGTATAAAGATAGTGAAATTTTGGTCAATTTTTACTTAGTTCTTTGTATGTTTCTATGTTCTTTCCATCATTAACTATGAATATGTATTGTTTAATAGTCAGTAAATCTTACAAATAACACCCAGGGCTGGTAGGGATATATTGATAGAAAGAACAACATAAATTTTTGGTTACACTATAAATCAGTTTACCACTTTAGACTAAATATATCCTTTAAACAAGCTCATAATATTTTGATTAGTTAGAAAACATAGCCTTGAACGTGAACAAATCTAAACACTAAAGGGTTGTAATTGTGAAAAATTGAAAAGTAACTTAAGGATGTAAACTCTGATACATCAATTCAGTGGCATGTCAACCAAATTTGAATTTTTTTAAATGACTACCAAGACAAGATCTTAATCTTATGATATAATATTCAAAAAACAACATTAAAATTACATACCTGTTGCAGTTGCATCTATATTAGTAATCTATAAAAGATGCAAAAGATCCAAAGATTTATTTACCCTGATTTATTAGATAAGCTAATTTTAGATCTAGAGGAAGACTCCAGATATCCTAATTTCTTTTAAATAAGACAATTTCTTGACCATTTATCTTTTTATAGGGGGGAGGACAGAAAGTTTTAAAAAAAGCATAAATCACATTATGCACAGATATAGAAGTTTTTAAATTGAGCTTAAAAAATTCATTCCGTTTGATATTTTCTAAATCTGTGTTATGGACTAAATGCTTGTGTTCACTCAAAATTCATGTTTTAATGCCACAATGTGATGGTGTTTGAAGATAGGATCTTTGGGAAGTAATTAGGATTAGATGAGGTCATGAGGGTAAGGAAATCATCATGGGACCGGTGGCTTTATAGGAAGAAGAAGAGAGATCTCTTTTCACACACACTCACCGAGGAAAGGCCATGTGAGCACATGGCAAGAAAGCAGCTGTCTGTGAGCCAGAAGGAGCGCTCTGACCATGACTTGAATGAGCCAGGACCTTGATCTTGGACTTCTTAGCCTCCAGAACTGGGAAATGATTTTCTATTGTTTAAGTCACATGGTCTGTAATATTTTGTTATGGCAGCCTGAGCTGACCAATCAAACATCTTAAGATCTGCTATATTATTCAGATGAGTGCTAAAAGAAGTCATTATCTTATCTTAAACCTATGTCTTATTAGAGTGAATGAACTGAAGAATGAGTGAATAAATTTTAATGAAAAGCAAGAAATGGTAAAGATGTAATTTTTCAAGGAACAAGATATTAAAGTAGTATTAATCCCATCTCTTTTACTTGCAAATGATCAATCAACTTACTTAAGCCAAACAAGGAAATGTATTGGCTCATGCAAATGAAAAGTACAAGTTGTAGCTCCAGGTACAGCTGCATCATATAGAGTCAGTTTTGTTTTTCCTATTGTGTGGATTTCCTCCTTATTAACTCCATTTCAGGAGGCTCTTTCTTCCTGATGACATAATGCCTGCTTGCTGTTTGGCAAGACTGTCCCATTTCAGGAACAACCCCAGAGGAAAGATAGCTTTTTTCCCCAATATTCCTTCAAAGGGCCTAGAATTGATGTTCATTCATCTGGGGAAAGCTGAGAAATAAAAAAATAAAATAAAATAAAATAAATAAATGAAATCAGTTAAAAGAAAGTGATATAAATGAATGGTTACTATTATGCGCAGCTGGGGCTCAGTGCTGCTGGGGAGCTCTGATGCAGTAGGCCTACTGTCTATGCTGCTACCTGCCAAGTACAAACTTGTTGAATGAATGAGTAAGTTAAGCATTGCATGCATGAATGAATGAGTCACTGAATTCATTAATCCACCAGTGAGTCTGTGAGTGAGTCAACGAGTGTTCAGATTATGAATAATAATTTATTAATGCACTGAATTTTCATATGTTTCTAGTTTATTCTAAATTTAATTGTCCTTCTACACTCCAAGGTGCACAGAACTTCAGCATCGCTGATACCCATAATGTTTCCATCATGGACAAGGCAGGAGCCCATTTACTGGCAAAGGCATAGGCTGCGTTAAGGACTCCTGAGCTTCTCCTCAGGCACTGTAATTGACCTGGTAGCTGGTCAGGAGATGGGATTCTCTTTACCTGCCCCTTACTTCAGAACAGATTGTATCTTAATGACAAGAGACACAAAAGTACATGAAAATTATATATTCTACTCTTTTGGGCACTGTCCATTAGAGGTAAAGGACATATGATGAAAATAAAAGTTAATAAAGAAAAAATAAGTTAATTTCTTATATTAAGTGAAAACATAGTGATTATTTCATCATTGGATCCAGAAGAAGTTAAGTGATTTGCTTGAGATCACCTCATAAAATAGTGGCCAAGATGGGATAAAAACCTTGGTCCTTTAGCTTTCAATCCAGAGTTCCAATTAAAGATTACTATTTAGGGACACCTGGATGGCTCAGTCATTTGAGTGGCCAACTCTTGGTTTTGGCTTTAGTCATGATCTTATGGGTTATAAGATAGAGTCCAAAGTGGCTCTGCATTGGGTGGGGAGTCTACTCGTAGTTTCTCTTCCTTTTCTTCTGCCACTCCCTCTCTAAAAGAAACAAATCTTTAAAAAGAGATAAAGATTATTCCTTAAATTGTAATTTATTTTATTTTTATTTATTTTTATATTTTTTAAAGATTTTATTTATTTATTTGACAGAAAGAGATGCAGCAAGAGAAGGACCTATACAAGAAGAGGGAGCAGGAGAAGGAGAAGCAGACTTCCCACTGAGCAGAGAGCCTGATTGGGACTCGATTCCAGGACCCTGTGATCATGACTTGAGCTGAAGCAGATGTTTAATGACTGAGCCACCCAGGTGCCCTATTTTATTTATTTATTTTTTAAAGATTTTATTTATTTATTTGACAGAGAGAGAGAGAGAGGTTACAAGTAGGCAGAGAGGCAGGCGGCAGTGGGGGGAGCAGGCTCCCTGCTGAGCAGAGAGCCCAATGTGGAGCTGGATATCAGTACCCTGGGATCATGACCTGAGCTGAAGGCAGAGGCTTAACCCACTGAGCCACCCAGGTGCCCCCTACTTTATTTCTTAAAATATTTTATTTATTAAAGAGAAAGAGAGAGCCAGACCAGGGGCAGAGGAGAGGGAGAAACAGAGAGCAGGGAGCCTGATACAGGCAGGGCTCAATCCCAAGACTCTGGCATCATGACCTAAGCCCAAAGCAATTAACCGAATAAGCCATCTGGGCACCCCTTAATTTCAATTTAATCAATGATTATATTGTTTGATAATTTTACAACCCTCATTGTACATCAGAAGCATGAAGAACTTTGTTCAAAAATTCTGATGTCTACAACAAAGCTCTAGACAATTAGATTTAGTTGGTCTAGGGTGAGGCTTTGGCATTTTTAAAAAATGATTTTAATGTGCAGCCAGTGCTAATATTCACTAAGAAAGCTGGTGATAAGGATACCAAAAAAAAAAAAGAAAGAAAGAAAGAAAAGAAAAGAAAAGAAAATCCTTTTCAAAGGTTTATTCAAAAGAATCAGATAATCAATCACACTTTACTATGTCCTTCTTGTGTATTCAAACAGTGAATACAATTTCTAAACTTAATGCATTTTCTAACAGAGATCCAGCAGAGGAGACATCAAAAAAATGGCTGATGATTAAGAATAATACACTTTTCACATAGGCTGATAAAGAAGTGACTGAGCCTTCTCAACTCCCCTAGCCAAATACATTTTATTGCATTTCATTAAGACACTGACATTTAGCCAAAGTATTCCACCGAAACAGTGAAGTTGACCTTAATTGTTTTTTTGTATTCTCAAAGTTTGTTGATCCTATTATGATATTTATCTCATTTGCACTTCAGTTGAATGTGAAATGTTTGCATATTAATCCATAGGTTTTTGCTACCTATTAGCAATATGGAAGATTTAATTTAATGTTGGCTTGTCTGAGTGCCAGGAGATGTGCAGGTGAGAATACATGCGATTCTAATCTCTTTTCATAAGCCACAGCTGAATTAGCATCACACATCAGTGTATCATCTTTTCACAGTTTATCCTTTTTCAATCAGTTTGCCGTCTCACCTTGTTAGTTCTGACAGAGGCAAAGTAGAAATGCCAAAAGCTGTTGAATAAATGTAGCATTGAGTCATATATATTTCAGCTGCACACAACAGAATTCAATTGGTTTTCTTGGGTAATGCTGCTGCTCGTTTGATAGGCCTTAATTAGAACCAATGTTGCTTTTTATCTGCAAAGTTTTAGTATAAAGTAAGCGTTCATTCTTAAAAATAAAAGAGGGGGGAAAGCCCTCTTGCATTTAATCATGCTAAACAAGCTCTTTAGACAATTTGTTCAGAAATTTCTCTAATTAAAGCTTACCCTCCAGGTAATGTGGTGATCAGATCTACCAGCGGGTATAAATTAGGGACATTATGCAATTAGCACTAAGACCACAAATGGAAGGAACAGCTGGGTGGCTCCAATGGAAGCAAATAAACAGCTCCTAGGTGGCTCCTTAATATTAAGGAGAAGGTCTTATGTAAGAATATGCTGTGGTTCTGTGGTTCTGGTTCTTTAGCTCAGTGAATGGAGTATTTTTCTCTGAGTTCCTTTCAAAAGATTAATGTATTTGAATATATTTGAAAATTTTGTGAACAGATAAGAATATTTAGCTTTAATTCAGAAATGAATCTTAGTTTCTGTTAATTTGAAACCTCTTAAATATTGTTCAAATTCACTTCACCCTGATATCTATCTATATCTATATTTATATCTATATCTATATCTATATCTATATCTATCTATTCAGCAGAAAAGCAAAAGTTACTTCGGTATTTGCAGAATTTTGCCTGGGAGAATCAGAAGGGAGGAGGCACATAGGCACATGACTTTCTTTTTTTTTTTTTTAATAGGAGCCAAGAGCAATGACAAAGCTATGCGATTTCTCTACTTGAATCCAAGTTGGAACACTAGCCCAAATAAAAATATAGTTGGAATTTTTTGTTGAAATATCTACCTTATAGCATTTCCTTACATGCTGAGTTATACCCATTCCTCCTTATTCACACTACCTCCTTTTCTTGTTCTACCTTATTAATTTAGCTTTCTAAATTCAGTTCATATATCACTGCTTTTAGCAGCTTTTTTTTTTTTTTTTAAGCCATGTTGAGTTAGATGATGGTCTTTTCTGATTTCATACCTCCCCTCTCACCTTCAACATCACAACAGTTATTCATACTTTGTATCTATAAGAAACAAGTCCATTTTCCGGAAGACTCTTTTAGGATACACAATTGAGAAGGATCTGGTATAAATGATTTTCTAACAGTAACTTTGTATTTTGTTGAATCTTCAATAGGAAGAAGAATATAGAAATGGATTCAAAATGTTACTTCTCATGTTGCCAAAGGGGAATGTTCTTTCCAGCTAATAAAATGGGGAACAATGTCAGGATATAATGAAACATACTAGATCTCAAAGAAACTAAGAGGCAATTTTTAAAAGCTAGTTTTAGCCATTCTGAAAAGCATAAAGTAGTTAATTGGCTGCCATTTTTATTTATCAGATAGATACTCCTTTTAACAACATTTAGATTTCAACAGGGGACAGACATCTGAGCTGTTTTTAATTACAACAAATTTGACAAGCCTCATTTCATCATGGTGTCAACCTCTCTCTCCCATTGTGCTCATGGAACACCTCTTTATATGAGCAAGAGTTCTAGCTAATTAGCCAAGTTGAGGCTAGGGACAGTAAGATCTAAGCAATCAAGCCCAGTTATCATGCCAAATGCTCTTTTGAACCTCTGTCAGAGGAACTCACTCATGACAGTAAACCTCACTTTAGGGTTTCCTAGTCCAAGCCTCATTCTAGTGTCATTTGCCAGTTCTGTTAAGTCAGCAGGGCTGTGGTATTAAAACAGTGTTTCTCAGCAGTTATGTTATTGGCATTTTCAGTCAGATGCTTGTTTGTTGTGGTGCCTATTCTCTAGCATGGTAGATGTTTAGCAACATCCCTGGCTCCTACCCACTAGATTCCATTAGCACCCACCAGTTGTGACAACCAAAATATCTCCAGAAATTGCCAAATGTTTCCTGGGAGCATAATCATCCTCAGTTAAAAACTGCTACATTAAGCAGACCATACATAATTTGCTTTGGATTGGAATAGTTTAAATCCTAAATCTCTCTGAGCCAGAGCATTTGAGCTGCAAACCTCAGCCACCCTGGACTTAGCTCATAGCATGGCCTAAATCCTTTAATCAAAGATATGTGTTCATCTGAAAGACCTGCTGGTCAGTCACAAATGCTGAGAGAATTTCATTTACGTTGAGACCAAAAGTCCCATCATAATGGATTTTATTAAGTTGCAAAGAGATTACTTAACCAGACTAAGCCTTGTTCTTTGACCGAGCTAGTGTGCTTTCATCCAATTTACAAAACTTCTCTTCACAAATCCATTAAAGAGGCTAACATTGGAATTGAAATAGACGTGACTTTGAGAAGTGGATTTAGGGAATGAATCAAAACATTTATTGCAAATTTCGAATGTTATTTATAACATTCATTGCATATCATTTTGATTTAAAATTTGAGTGAATTTGAGAGATTACATGTGCTTGACCCTTGAGCATCCCTGAAGTAGCAACACGGAATAAAGAGCATGAGCTCAGCCCCTATCCATAACATCAGCGTAAGTGTGGGTGACTAATGCCCCCTAGACCTCGGCTTCGAGTTGTCAGGAGGAGATTGGAATGGAGAAAGGGTATCCAAACATGGGACCTGGTTGTCATAGTTTAGTGGGGAGGGCAGAAGCCCCACACTCTGATTTAGCCACAGCAGATTTTTGTTTTGTTTTGTTTTTAGCATTTAGCATCAAAGTTTTATTGGATTGGAATTACATATTGGACCTCGGTATATGATATTGCCACTGGTAGATGTCTTTGAAGGAGATGTTGAGATGGAGTTTGGATTACAAGGAATGTATCAGAAATCAGCACCTGAACAGGGAAGTTAGTGAAAAGATTAAAGAGTGGGTATAATATATACATATATAATATAATATATAATACACATTATATATTTATATAATATATACATATTTATATATTACATGTAATATAAATAATCATGTAATACATTAAATATATATATTAGAGTTTTGTGAGGTTTTTCTTTTTTCACTTTTTTTGTTTGTGTTTTATTTTGCTTTGTTTTCAATGAGGCCTTTCAAACACTTCACCTGGTTCTTTTACTTCGAGTCAAACTTGAAAAAGTACTGATGAAGGAAATTAAAATGTTGAGGAAAACAAAATAGTTAATGCAATCCTTTCTTGACTTTCCCAAATAATCTTAAAACCCTAAAGCTGTTTCCCTATTACTTTTTCTCACATAAGCCCAAAGTTAGACTTTAGTATCTCAAATATTTCAGTATAAATGTTGTAGGGGTATTCCCATGCAAGGCACTCACCAATGAACAAAGTATAATTCAACTCTGGGGTATGTGTAAGGGTTAAGATAGAAATTCTTAATTCATAGTTTACATGGTGGTGGCCAATTCCTTGTTCTCTAACGTTGTCTACAAAGTCAGTAGGCTCCTATGCTCAGTTCTTTCTTAGATCATTTCTTGGCAGACAGTAGCACCCACGGAGTCCCTAATGTTTAAAAAGATTCCCTGTCCCTTGATAATTCAACATGGGACACTGGATAGTTTGTAAGAGGTTGTGACAGAATTTGGAGGCAAGGACGTGCATGTTGGGAATAGGATGCACTGGATACAATGAAATTCCACTAAAGTAAAAGCACTCAGATTATAGCACAGACCTCACACTGAAAGGATTTATATAGCAGTTTGGGCTTCCTCCTTAACTGAATCTACTTTGAAGAAAGCACCAAATGATACAAGTGAGCTCGTTTAACTCCACAAATTGTTCAACTTGAAGCCTAAGTAGGTTAAGCACTTAAAAAGTACATGTTCAACTCTGATTAACCCAGATATATTACTAAATCATTCCAAAGTTTTCTTTGGCATTCAAATATGTAACATTTGTGGTTTTGTAAGAAAACTTCACTGGTGTCAAATTCTGGGTTCCTGATGCCCACATCAATGTCTTAAAGGCATCTCAAACTCAACATGTCCTTCTCTTCCCAACCTGGTCCTTCTCTTCCCAACCTGGTCCCCTTCCATCTCCTCTCCCCTTCCTGGTCCCTGAGAAGTTACCAGGGCGTATTCATCTTGACAATTCACCCTCCTTCATCTTCTGGCCAATATTTGATCAATCATCGTTCCTTGTCAAATTCATCTCCAAAAATAACATATTTCAGAGAGTGCAGGCTCAAGACTCGGACTCTGCCTGTGTTCAAAATTCTCCCACCTCCCTCATGAGTTATGTGACCTCAGCAAAGTGAGTGAACTCCTTACTGCCAAAGCTTTCCCACTCATAATAAGAGTAGAATGGGAGTGTCATATTTCACAGGAGGGCTCCACCCCAAAAAGGGGCGTAATGTTAGAATCATTTTTAAATCCCCACCTCAAAAATAAAATATAAGCTTTTGCATTTACCCTGTGATTTCAATATGTCTTCCTTTAAACAAGTTTGCAACAGTTTCTCTAACTTGAATGCTAGTATAGCCAACTTTCTTCCGTATTACAGAGCATAATCTGGCCCCCAAATGTACCAGCTGGCTTAGGTTTATGGGGCTAGTTTGAAAAAACAAACAAACAAACAAACAAAAAAACATAGTAACGCTTTGAACTATAGGATCAAATCAGGAGACAAGTGCTTGCATTATAGGATGCATGGGGCAATTAAAGGTGTCACAAAGGCATGGCTATTCAGAGTGCAGTCAACCAGAGCCCCCTGTTTTCCTCTGCTTCTGTGGTCTGCCCAGTACTGTGTCTGTTCTCAAGGGCATGAGCCTGAGTGATGAAGGAATAAGTGCATCTTTGTGATAATTCTAATGTTTTGTGTTCAGGTCATATGGGGACCTGGGCTGGTCAGGTATGCAGCAGTGAGTTAAAATATTGCCAATGGGCAGTTTAAAAGACAAGGATGAATCTCTAGTCCTGTTTTCATGTACAATACAGTAAAATGGTAGAAGAGGAAATGTGGCAGGAAGAAGCACTTATAATTTAATATGTGTATATTATATGCACATATGAATAAAGAAGAGATGATATGATCATATCTACCTCACTAGAGTTTTCAAAAGAATAAAAGAGATAATATTTCTTTTTTTTAAAGATTTTATTTATTTATTTGACAGAGAGAGATCACAAGTAGGCAGAGAGGCAGGCAGAGAGAGAGAGAGGAAGAAGCAGGCTCCCTGCTGAGCAGAGAGCCCCATGCGGGGCTCGATTCCAGGACCCTGAGATCATGACCTGAGCTGAAGGCAGAGGCTTAACCCATTGAGCCACCCAGGCACATCCTAAAAGAGTTAATATTTCTAAGGAATTTTGAAGAGTACATGATTTTGGTGAACACTTAATAAATATTAGAGGTTTATTTTCTTTCTTACTCGTTCTCTACTAGTGAGAAGTCCAGAATCATTCACACAGGCTCATTAGTGCGCTTGAACTTCCAAGAACCAGGAGTAGTGGTAGGGAAGGAGTTGTTAATCCACCCAGGTGGAGAAAGAAAGAACTAGAACGTCTGATTAGATCACTGTCTTTTGTTTTGTTTTGTTTTGTTTTGTTTTGTTACCTCTGCCAAATGACAGCATTATTGTATCCTCCACAGTGGTCCACTGGCATGGCAATAGTAATCTTGTTTGGCTAAGTTCCTACGTGGTGTTCAGTACTACCAAACACTCAGTCTTCCATGATGATAGGCATAGTAGTATACATTAAACACATTTAATTATTTTCCCCCAGATTTAGACAATGCTGAATCCAGAGGGCCCTCAAGTCTCAGGCATACCCAGTGCCAAACTACCTCTCCTAAAAGAATGATGTGGCTTGATTACCAGTCTGGTCTTCTCCCAAACAATGAGGAATTTTTCTCCAGCCAGTGTTACTTCATCAATACCATTCCAGTCTAGCAACACAGGTATGACTGTTTTTATGGCAGATTGTCAAGATAGGTGCAACAATTCCTTCCATCCCAGCATGTATGGCATTTGCAATATGATTTTGTGACTCTTCCATCAAAATGGACTCTATTTCTCCTCCCTTAAAATGTAAGCTGTCCCTATGACTTGCTTTGGCCAAATAAATACAAAACAATGTTTCATGTCTTTTGAGCAAAGGCTCAGGGAGCTTTGTATCTTTAATTTTAAGACTTATGCTGTTTGAATCCATTATGTGAAAAAAGTTTGAGCTTGCATTCTTTGTAATGAGAGACCATATATAGAGAAAGGTACAGCTGACCAGATAGCCCCAGGTTCAGACTCGTGTATGAGGTTATCCTAACCATCCAGTAGTAGCCAGGTCCCCACTTGACTACAGCCATGGGAGCGATCCTAAGTGAGGCCAGCAGAAGATCCATCCACACCACCCCAGCCCAAATTGCTACCAGAGAATTGTGAGCAGCTAAAAGGTGGTGGGTTTTTACCACTAAATTTGGGGATTTTTTTTTTTTTTTTTTAATGCACCAATATATAGCAGATACACCATTTTGGAATCCTGGAAGGAAAGTTGGGATATCTAATCCTTTTCTTTAAGAAACCTCCTTTGGTGTCTTATGCAAATAGTTCCTTCCCTTCAGGAATTCTCTCTGGGAATAATATTCTTTCATCAAACTGTAATTATTATTTTATATTCTTCCTTGGGAAAAGTATTGCATTCTGGAATCTGTCTGTCTTGTGTGTTTCTCTTTCTTTCTACGTATGTATGTATGTATGTATCTATCTATTTATCTATCACCTATCGATGACTTAAGAAAGATTATATATGTGGCAGTTTGCTTTCAGAGGCTGCCTTCAACTGTGAAGATAGAAGTGTCAAGCTTCATTTTTAAATTATTTTTTAAAAACTGTTTTTATTACCAACCATACATCATATGGATGTACAATAATTTATTAGTCATTATCCACTATTGGGTATTTATTATGTTTCTAAAATTTTACAACTATAATTTTATTAAGAACATAATATTACATAAATCTTATTCACATTTCTAGCCATTCCTTCAATACAGATTCCTAGAAATACAGTTATTGACTTAAAGGGTATGAATCTCTTTTTAAGCTTTTAGTGACTACTTCAAATTACTTTCCAGATAGGTCCATAGAATTTACATCACTACCAGAAATATGTAATACTACCTCTCTTTACCATTATGGGTTATCAACTTTTTAAAAATTTGCTAATGTTTGATAATGAAATATGGTATTTTTTTGTTACTACACTTTTTATTCATTCAGCAATGTTTTCATAATTGTTTTTCTCCTTTTTGAATATTTTTCTTCTATTTTTTCTTATTTGTAGGTTAGCTCCACAAATACTTATTATTTATATTAATTTGTTGAAGCATTAGATAGCTTAAAGATATATAAATGTAACTTGATACTATTTTTCATATGTGAAAAATAACTAATTTATAGAAACAAAGTTTGTTTCAGGTATAGAATTAAGTGATAGATGGGAAGACTTAAACTGTAAATAATTTTGGCACACTGATTTATTTATACTCTTCTTGAAAAGAAAATCCATTTGGGATTTATCAATTTATTAATGATACTTAAAAACACAAATTTCCTTCTAGAATAGATTTTTTTAATTTTTAATTTTTTTTTACATTTTTTAAAGAGTAAGTAGTTTTTAAACTCCAAATTTGTTATTTAAATTATATCTTGGTGGGTGAAATAAATAATTTAAAAATATATTTAAAAAAATTAAAAAGTTGGGGGCGCCTGGGTGGCTCAGTGGGTTAAGTCGCTGCCTTCGGCTCAGGTCATGATCTCAGGGTCCTGGGATCAAGTCCCGCATCGGGCTCTCTGCTCAGCAGGGAGCCTGCTTCCCTCTCTCTCTCTGCCTGCCTCTCTGTCTACTTGTGATCTCTCTCTGTCAAATAAATAAATAAAAATCTTTAAAAAAAATTAAAAAGTTTGTTAAACAAATATTCACTGAATTGCAGAGCCCACACAATCTCCAATGTATCTTCCATTTTTCCCATGTCTTCCAATAAGTACTGAAAGTGTTTTCTAGAATTGAATGCATATTAATATTTCTTATAAAATTTAAGAATTTTCTTAGCTAGTTGTAAGGTTGTTTGTAGTAAAGGACTGCAAATTTGGCTTTCCAAAATAAAAAAAGAAGGAAAAATACTCAGGAGAAGATTATATCTATCTCTCTATCTATTTATCTATCTATATCAGAAATACTGTTCTTTTAATCTCTTGATTAAGGCAGCTAGGTTTCTCCTAAGTAAAAATGTTTGCACATCTATTTTATTTTATTTTATTTTTTTAAAGATGTTATTTAATTATTTGACAAAGAGAGACACAGCGAGAGAGAGAACACAAGCCAGGGGAGTGTGAGAAGGAGAAACAGGCTTCCCGCGGAGCAGGAAGCCCAATGTGAGGCTCCATCTCAGGACCCTGGGATCATGACCCGAACTGAAGGCAGACGCTCAACAGTTGAGCCATCCAGGCGCCCCTACACACCTATTTTATTTTGGAAGTCTAAATGTACTATACAAACAACAGTTATGCTGTCGATTGGTATTGATGAAAGTTTGTTTGGAGATGTTATTTCACTGGACTGTCTGGAAAGAGGTTTTAAGGAGCAATGTCTGTGTACCACCAACAAAAGTGACTGGGTGGTATAGAAATATTGCTACCTGTATCTTGCATATGAACATTTTTTTTATTTTATTCTTAAGTTCTCTTCTGGAATTCAGATGGGAATTTCCACAAGAGAAAACAAACCTGGCATTCCTGACCCTCAAAATGCCTTGGCATTAGCAGTTGGGAAATGGGAATGGATAGGAAATTGTTCTTCGGGGATTGTAATGCTCATTCCCTCTCCTAGACTAACCTATTCACTTTCAGCTTTTATTCCATCGATATCAGTGTCTAAATGGATCATAAACACTATCTTGTCCTTAAAACTCTCTCTCTCACATACACACACACACACACACACACACACACATAATGTAAAATCAATCTCCTTTCTCTTTCAGAGGGGAAAAAAAAACTGATTTCAAAGGGCAGAAGATATTATAAGACTTTTGGTGAATGCCTTTCTTGACTTTTTGGGGGATCTTCATTGCCTTGGGACACTGCAACCACAATTCTTTTGAAGAATTTTGGTCTAAGCACAAAGTCAAACTATTCCAATATGACCCTTTGGAGTAACAAGAATTTGAGACCCTTTTTCTTAATCTGGATAAAGTTCTCATTCTGGAACCAGGCTTTGGAACAGGGCAAGATGTACATTTCTGGCCTGATGTGAGTTGGTGCCTCTTCTGCTACAGGTAAGGCTAATATCTCCTGTAGAGGAGAGTTTTCCAAACTTTTCAAGGGTATGAACTAATAGTAGCACAGCTGTCCCATAAGTTAGTCGACCAATTTAGAATAGAGGTGTCACTCTTTAAAAAATTTATTTCTCATATATAGCTTTATCACCTGTATTAAAATTCTTAATTCATAGGACTTTTGAAATTATTTTGAAAGTATATCCTGATCTGGATTTTTCCCATCTCCACATTTCATTGAAAACTGGCTAGCTTGCAAATTACTCCTTGTGTTCTAAGAGCCCTGACTTCACTGCTGCATGACTGGGACCATGGAGGATATGAAATGAGAACTTTAAGGCAAGAATAGAAAACAGCTAAGGTATAAGATAAATACACACATAAATAATGAAAATAAATGTCACTATCCTCAGAAGAGTATATGCAGACATGAATTCTGGAGAATGTCTCTAAAATAATTTTTTAAAAATAAAGGCCCAAGGGCGCCTGGGTGGCTCAGTGGGTTAAGCCACTGCCTTCGGCTCAGGTCATGATCTCAGGGTCCTGGGATCGAGTCCCGCATCGGGCTCTCTGCTCAGCAGGGAGCCTGCTTCCCTCTCTCTCTCTCTCTCTGCCTGCCTCTCTGTCTACTTGTGATCTCTCTCTGTCAAATAAATAAATAAAATCTTAAAAAAAAAATAAAGGCCCAAGAAAATTCGTTATTAAATCTGAACATTTAATTAAAGATCCTAAAATAGAAATTTCAAGGCGCTCATTCCTAAGATTTTGCTTGATACAAGAAACAAGCAAAACCTTAGAAATGAGTATCTTGAAATTTCTATTGCTTGAAACAATGCATCTTGTTTTATCTCAGCTTTCCTAGCACAGAAGGAAATAAGTTGACCTTCAAAAGAAAAAAAAAAAAGAATTGATTATTTTACACACCTAAGAATAATTTAAGCCTAAGACCTAAAATATGGTGCCTGCTTTATTTCAATTGTCTTTTCTTCATAGCTAGCATTTGGATATATCAACAGGTCAATAACATTTGACTTTTTAGACTATATTCTACAAAGAAGTTTAAATTCCCCCCACGTATTTTATATAAATAAACTAATGAGCATTCTGATCCTTATACAATCCTTAAATAAATATCTACGTACATATATAAATTAATACTTATCAAATCAACCTCTACTCAATTAAATTATGTCTAATTATAAAGTCACCAAAAAGAGGCTGAAGAGATAAATGAGAGAATAAGGGTCCTATCACTCTCTCTGGAAGATTCTGGAAATTCATCACATGTTAACATGTTGTATTTAGCTGAGAAAGCCTTACAAAAAAAAAAAAAAAGAACAACAAAGAAAAAAATCATCTTTTCTCATAGCTTCACCAAATTGAAGTACGAATTAAGGCCACACATCATTAATATTCTCACGAAATTAATTCTCCATTGGCCTTTCCCACTCCTTAGATTCCTCTACTCCATCCTCCACGATGCATTAAAAGAAAAAGAGAAACAAACAAACCAAAAAGCCCTCTAGGAAGTTTTATCAGCCAGGAGGTCCGTTTTGGTTACCAAAAAACTCACAGAATATAAACCGGAAAGGCTGCTCCCCACCTGCGGGCTTCTGCGTGGGTTCAGATCGTTGCTGTTGAAATAGACAGCTCCATTAGGTTGGTGTAACAGTTGTCAGAGTGGCTGCATCTGTTGTGTGTGCTGGAAGTTGCTTGTGTGTGTGCATGTAAGCATGCTGTGTGCATACATATGTGTACACGTGTATGTTTGTGTGGGTAGGAAATTAACTGTTGAGCTATGTGGGCTGGCAAATGGTAAAACTTGAGGCAGAGAGGAGAGCAGATATTAGTAGTCTTGTGGGCCAGGCTGAGGGGCTTGGACTTTGTTACATGCAACAGAGAATTTAAAGCAAGGGGATAAAATTAGATTGAGCTTAGGTAGCCCACTCTGTTGCAATGTGTTACAATGAAAAGGGGATTTATAGTGAAAAAAATTAAAACACAGAAGTTAGGAGAGTCTTGCAAATGCAATGAAAACTTGAATCAAAGCCACTATAATGGGAAAAGTAAGGAGTAGAGAGTTGCAAATATCCCTTTGTAACCTAAATTATCATAATAACTAAAACATTTCCAATGTGATTTTAATTCACACATATGAGTTTGAATATCCTCACTTTAAAAAAAATCATTTCGGGTAGAGGTTATAACAGAGCTTGGTTTTGAGGCTGTATTTAAAAATCAAACTATAACCTAAGACTGTAACTCAACAAGGAGCTTCTAGCAATTACTCTAGCCATACATGGATTTATCATTGTAATATTCATTTATCAGTATTTACTTAATTGGTAGAAACTTAATATTCTGATGCATATGATCAATAAACATTTGTTGATGTTAAATAACATGAATAAATAATTTAAGTTATTTCAAGTTAAATAGATCACTTACAACATAAATTATGTTTTCTTTTCAACATTGTAAAATTAGGGATGATGGGAAAGGTCCACACTATGGCCACATAAAGGCATTAACTAATAAAGAGTGATCTTCACTACCAAGTTATTCCAAAGATTAAGGCAACCTAGGTCATGTAAATTTCTAAGGCTCATTAACCTAATGATATAATTATTTCAAATGACTGTAAAGATACTGTTAGTTCACCAGGTCATAATATTTGAACATACTAGCGGCTGCTTTATGACTAGCTGGTTGGAGAGCTGAAATGGACCGGGAATGGGATTTTGAGTGGTCAATCGAAGCAGTAAGAAGTTGTGTCTGTGTGCCAAAGGTATGAGGGTTTTGAATGAAATGACTAAAATGATTATATTCTGTGTAACCAGGCTACTCAGAGACAGCAAGTTAAAGCCTCCCTTGAATCTGCTGTGTATGGATTTTAATGCATAGCCTCTTCATAACTTCCTTTCCGTCAACTGAAATAGTGACTCCCCAACAGTCTTCTACAAAAGAAGAAAGACAGAAGGAAGAAAGGAAGGAAGGAAGGAAGGAAGGAAAATCTGTATGATTACATCTCCCAAGGATTGCTGGGGAAAACAACAAAAACAACAATAAAGCATATTGTCAAACCAAAGTGCTGAGGTAAAAGAAAATAAGAAAAACAAATAAATAATAAAATGAAATGGCAGTGCTTGCTCTTAGTGTCCCCCCCATTTTTAAAAAACTGTGGCTATGACTTTAACTGATTTTTAATGCTGCTGCTTCTTTCTTAGACTATAATTGAGAACTATTTTTTTTAATCCATGAAATATTGCAAGGGAAGAATATATTTAAAAAGATTCAATTGGCTATTGAGTGAAATGATTAGCAAGCTTTGGGAAAATAAATTATTGAGTAATAAGAACTTGTCCATTTCCCATGGTATGTGAGTTTTACTTTCTGACTCTCTGAGACTTGCCCAGTTATAGGTAGTCACTTAATAAAAATGAAAATCATTTTGCATGTTCCTGTTTCCAAGAAGGTGAACACAGTATGCAGGAAAAAGATTTGCTTTTAGCATTTTAAATTAAATGTACTAGAAGGTGTAATATGATTTCTCTCAAGTTCTTTTAAATTAATATTTAATATTGTATACTCGGTGTTAAAATTTGGTGGTAATACAGGCTTATGAAAAGCTAATAGGTAAAACACAGAAATAAAGTGTTTGGTAGTGGTGTTAGCTCTTGACTTTTTCTCTGAGCACAAACTACGCGAGGCTATCACAAGGGGTACAAATCAGCTGCTAAAACAAGTTTCTATCTGTCCTTACCAATGTATGGCTCCCACATGGTTTAAAAGCATCAAGTCTCTCAGCATTGGGTCAATTCAAAGATACAGAAGTATGAAAAACAGCTCCAGAGGAATGAGTTCTTTTGGTGGTCCTCTGGAAACCAGTACAGACGTGCTCAGCTTATAGTTGGTCTAGACGTGCTCAGCTTAGAGTTGGTCTACTGATGGGCACATTTCTCCAGATCATATGCCCCATTTGTTGCTTGAATCAATGAAGCTAGAGACAACTTTTCAGCCTGTGGACATTGAATATAAAAGAATTTCATTAATATGCAAAGTTCTTCCTATTTCCATAATGCTATGTTAACATTTTCCTACTATGAATAATGATATGTTCAGACACTTGCTAACATATGTATCCATTTCATTACGGGTTTCAAAATAAGATGAGGTAGGTGTTAGAGCATTCATGTCCTGAAAGGGAACTCATCATTTGTTAGTAGATGCATGATGTAGATGGTGATGTGAAAAAGCACAGCCGTTCTATATAGATTTTCCTCCATTTACCCAAAATGCAACAGGCTACCATGAGGCAAATATTAAAAATGAACCTCATTTTATTCCTGTTACTACCAGCAACCTTTCAATAGAACAAGTATTTATTTTTAATAAATAGTGTGATGATCTATGTTGTGATCATAATCTCTCAACAGACACTTGTCCCAGAAAGCCTTTTATTTCGAGGGGTTTCGACTTGTTGTTCTCATTTGGTTTGGGATTGTTTAAATTCATCATTTATTTTCCAAACTCAATATGCCCCTTAGTCCACAGATGCTGCTGAATTTATCTTTTGTATAGCTAAACCCTGACATGATTTCTATAACATAAAAAACACTCAATAAATTTGTTACCACTGTTTTGTTTTCAACCGAAAAAAAAAAAAAGAGTATCGCATCCACACTCCCATTCATAAGACAAATCTCTCCTGCTAGATGTAAATATGACCCACACATCTAAAGTGAACTTTCTCAGAATGAGTATAAGTAAGAGAGATGGAGAAAAACGGAAAAAGAGAGCAAGACAGAGCAGGGACAGCAGGAAGGAACTGTTTGCTTTTTTATTTGATAAATCTCTACTTAATGAAATGATAAATTCTTGTTCTTTTACATGTTTACCTTAACCTCCTCTTTGATTATCTTTATCATACGAATTAATTCCCCTGGAATAAGTCAGTGAGATTGGGAATTTGAGCAGAAATATAAAAACAGTATAAAAAATATTGTTCTCTCACACACACACATGCACACACACGCATATACACAAAAAGCCCTTAGATATGATAAAAACTTAGAGAATATTTTCTACAGCTCACGTTTCACAAAAGATTATCTATGAGGTGCTCTGTCTGGGGAAATGGGTTTTTACAGTCAAACACACCTGGATTTAAATTTTAGAATGTCTGCTTCTTTCTAATGTGGGAGTCTTAGACATGATGCTACCTGACCTCTTTATGTTTCCATTTCTTCGTCTACGATATTGGCATAATAATGCTAATTTATGTCATATATGTTATTGAAATGTGTGTTAGTGAAATGATCTGCTTAAGATATGTGTTGCTGTGTGTAGAACATAAGACACTTCCTGATTTTAACAATTGCTTTTTCATGGATCATATATGATACTGAGGTGATATTATTGTGTGTGGCTTTATTGTGAATGTGTTTTCACAGGCATGCTCTTGCCTGCTTTAAATTTTACAGGAAATTATCATCAAAGTCAAAAAAATTGAAGCCTGTTGGATTTTGTCTTTTAAAGGTGCATGATGAATGGAGAAGTGTCAGTGTGGAATTATAAAAGAAAGATCACACTGAAAAGAAATTAAATTAAATTAAATTTTAAAAAATAAAAGAAAGAGCACAGTAAGAAAAGGGGACTCAAGTTCAAGTCCCCTGTCTGACACCATTTCCCTGTGAGTTTGAACCAGTCACCTGTATTTCTGGGCCCTTGTTGTTTTACTTTGGAGCTATGAATAACATGTTCTCCTCTAGAGGAAGGCAGAAATCTGGGCCAAACCCAAAGTTTTTCCTGTTCTTCCCAGATCTGAACTTTATGTAACTATGAATGATTTTTTTTCATAGTTAATTCCTTTGTTCATTTTTAAGATAAAGTCATCATGGACCAAATGGAAAGAAGCTGGTCCAGCACCACCCAGTAGAAGTTTCTGTACTGAAGAAAATGTTCTGCAATAGTAACCAATATGGCATCCCTCCAGGCACGTATGAATGGCTACTGAACACATGAAATATTGATAGTATGACTGAAGAAGTGAGTTTTAAAGTTTACTTAATTTTACTTAATTTAAAATTTAATTTAAAGAGCCATATGTGCCTGGCGGCTGGAGTATGGGACAGCACACACTTGATTATAGAAAAACCTCAAGTCAGATATACCTCACAGGACTAGTCACTGTGTTAAAATAGATGTGGTAAATTAGCAGAGTCATCCCTTTCTGGAATAACAATATATGTGACCTCATGACAGAAGAATTTTCAGAAAGAAATCCAGTTAGAGGTGATAGAGTCTTAACATGGAAAGTGGTGACTTCCTTTTTATTTATATCTTTAATTTAGTTTCTTTGAAGTACTTTTCTGTTGTATTAAAAAGGAGTTTTCCTGGTGAAAGCCTCATGATGGGAAGCCAATGGGCTGAGTTCCCACCCCAGCCTCTCAAGTACCTTCTATCGATAGATTGTCAAATAATAGTGAATGAAGAGGAAGTTTGGGAATTTTGTAGAGTAGAAGTTGGAAAACTATAACATGGGTAACTCCTGTTTTAGACACTGTATGAAACAAACAAAAAAAGAAAATTATTTTGTGTTGTAACAGCATACATGGGAATACTGAAAAAGTAGATGCCTTTTTAGTCATTGGGAAACTGTCAGTATTTGAAATCTTTGGTAAATATCTTAATATTTTAGTTACTATATCTGCTTAAGATATTTAATGTTAATTCATTTATTTAAATTAAACTTAAATTAAAAAATCAGATTTATGTTGTTGTTCTTCAAAAACTTTTATTTATTTTCCTGTACAGTTTGTTAAAAAAAAAAATCACAAAACAATCATTTCAGTTTTTACATTGCACAAAGCACTTCTGTAAGCGTCTGCCAGCATTTGCGTCTCAGAATGGAATAATCCCATGATTGACATATCACAGTGAAACCAAGATTTTAGAAAGTTTAAGTGACGTCAATGGTCACTTAATGAAGAGCGCCAGAATCAGAACTCCAAATCTGGGATTTTTTTCTCCTACACTTACCCGTTCTCTACTTTGCTTACAGCTCTGATTAGATGGTTTTTCTCTCAAAAACCCAATACTCCACTGAAAGGGACGCTGCCCTCATGTCCAATACTTGTTTTTGTTGGGTGTATAATTTTGTGCTCTAGAGTAATTCTCCTTTTGGAACCTTGCAAAGAATAAACACAAGCCCTAACATATGTGACTTGTGGTTCTGAGAATCATTCCTCTTCCCCCTTGCTTTGTGAATCATACTTGTCTTGGAGTTGTCGTTGCTTTATTTGGATTTAATTTGCTTTGTTTTCCCTTGCCCCCAACAGATTGCTTCGTGGAGACCTACAAAATACAGCTTTAATTTTAAAACTGTATTTAAAAAAGTTCCATTGTATGAGTCTGGCTGAAATGTCCTTCTTTGAACACAGATCTCAGGAATGTTCGCTGGGTGAAATGGAGTAGCTTCTCAGTGGCAGTTTATTGGGGGGTTTTGAGTTCATATAACCTTGGGCTTTACAGAGGTGTAGAAAGTTTGTAGCATGATGTAATAGTAAACATGTGACATTTTCTTCAGATATTTCCTTGTAAAAGAACAGTCCTTAAAGGAAAATTGTTCTACAGATGTTTGTAACTTTAACATTGGAACTGCTTATTTAAAAGTATCGTGGGTCTTTGACCATTTTTCAGAGTGCCTTACTCAGGAGTCTTGACTTTATGGGCAATGTTTATGTTCAACATTACAATGAAACTATTTATGGACTGTAAGTTTTGACATTACTCACAAGATCTCCAAATTAGAAAGCATTTAATGTATCAAACACTCTCTGAGCTATACATTTTTTTCCTTAATATTTTCTTCTTTTTAAATGCCAAAGGAATTGTGGGAATAAGTAGAACCATAAAATGTGAAAAGGTTAAAAATAGGAATATTCACCATTTCCAAGATATGATATACACATCAACCAATGTGCCTGTATGTGTTCAAGTAAATACTAAAATGGTCATACACAGGTCTTAGTCTGAAAAAGGACACCACAAATATGAAAAATGGGAAAAGGTTTAAAGAAGACAAATCACTAGAAAATGGAATGTATGGGTCCTCTGTTTATGACATGAGCTTTTTATGTCATTGTATCACGCTCTTTGTTAAAAAGCTTATTTTCACTCCAACACAGAAAGTCTGCAGACTGGAGTATGTCAAGTCGGTACTGTGGAGAGAAACTCAACCCATGGTTACTAACTGCATTTTTTAAGAAGACATGAGGCGCTGTTCAGTCCAGGGACTTGAATAAAGATTGTATTCGGATGGAAACATACCTGAAATCCGGTTATCAGTTCTGTATCATTGTCCCCACGTGGTGAATGAACAAAATACAGGGCAGTAAAACAACTGGGAGAAGGTTCACTTGAATTTCTGTGGCCATTTAGACACATCTAAAAGAATGATAAGAATTTCTATTAAATGAAGTCACAGAGGAGCCATGGGAAGAAAACTGGACATGCAGGAACTTATCTCTTACCCTGCGGGGGAATGTAGAAGGCGTCTCCCTCCATTCCATTCTCACCCATGCTCCCTGTCTTTCTCTACAGTGAAGGCAGGCTAGCTGACAGCCAAACCTTCCAGATTCCTCAGGGATTTCTGCGGGAAACTTTTTCCTGCTTAGACAAGCACTGGGTCTTCCTCTTTCTTCAGCATGAATCACAGGCTTAATGACAGCAGTATTCATACCAGAAGGAGGGAAAAGCCAAGAAATCATAGAAGCTGTGCCATTCAGCTAGTGGGCCATGGCTGGTCTCTGTCTTCCACCAGCTTCTGTGTTGTACAGAAATAGCAAAGCAGTGTGTACTTAAGCTACTGCTTACTCAGGGGTTCTGGACTTGTAATCAAAGATAACCTCTGACATAATCCTGGCAGGAAAGAGAGAGAATGGAGAGAGACAGAGAGGAAGGAAGGAGCGGAAAGGGGAAGGGAAGGGAGGAAGGCAGGAATGGCAGTGTATAATTTGGCATGTATTGCACTAAGAATTGCACTAAGAATGCGACAAATTTGGGTCTTGCCATCCTCATAAAACCCACTGAAGTCAGCGCTGTTTTCATCCCCGTTCACTGGTGAGCTAAGTGACTATCTATGAGGCGACCATTATAGTCCATGCTATACAGGTGAAATGCTAAGGCAGCTGGTCCACTGGAATCCAAAGTCCACATGCTGAAAGGCTTTACCACAATGACTTTGACTGAAAATGGAAGGAGCACAGGGCAAGATTCTGCAGGAGGCTCAGGAAGATGAAGACAGATTGGCATGGTGTTTCCACAGTCAATGGCTGACACTGTTTACCAAACTCTTCAAGGGAGGGCCGGCAAATGAAGAGGATTTCAAAAGGACCAGTGGTACCCTGGGGTGCCATTAGAGGTTAAAAGACAAAGTGATTCCACAGAGAGAACTAATAAAAGACAATGAGCAGGGGCGCCTGGGTGGCTCAGTGGGTTAAAGCCTCTGCCTTCAGCTCAAGTCATGATCTCAGGGTCCTGGGATGGAGCCCCGCATCGGGCTCAGCTGCTCAGCAGCTTCCCCCTCTCTCTGCCTGCCTCTCTGCCTATTTGTGATCTCTCTCTCTCTAATAAATAAATAAAATCTTAAAAAAAAAAAAAAAGACAATGAGCACAGTAGGGAGCAAGCTATTGAGGACCAGGCTCACAGGGTTCAAGTTCAATAGGATGATGCATCAGGATATCCTCTTTCTGTGATAAACCCCAGAGAGAAATAGGGTTTATTTCATCTCCTAGGACAGCACCATCCAAAGGAATTTTCTGTGATAAGGAAAGTATTCTGTATCTATGCTTCCTAACACAGGAACCACAGGACACACATGGTCTTGAAATGGGGTTAGTGCAACAGAGAAATTGAGTCTTTGATTTAATTTAAAATTTAATTGAAATAGCCACAGATGGCTCATGGTTACTGTATTAGACAGCATGGACTAAAACTATAGAACTACAAGGGCAGGCAGAGTGTATAGATTCCCCTCAGTTTGATGTCTGCTCATGAGAGAACATAAATCTCAAACTACAGACTATTAGGACCTTGCAGGAAGTCATGTTGGATAGTTCAAGGAAAGCAGATATCCCAGGCATTTTTTCTGGTGTCACTGAGAGCAAAAAAATATCTCATTTCTTTCTTATCAAGAACAGATATATTTATTTCCTTTGTGTATTTTCAAGCTTATTATCTACTTGCTTTATAAGCATATTATGACTCTCACATATTAAAAACAACAAAGATCATCAGTAATAATAACAAAAATACCCTCTTAGCATTATATGTCCCTCCAACTATATTTTTCTGTTTCTCCTTCCTCACATCATCAAACTTCTTGAGAGAGCACCACATAACAAGTATTTTCACATCCTTTTTCATTATTCATCCCAGTCCTCTCATCTTGGCCATCTTACTGAAAATCTAAACATCCCACTGAAAATACCAATGTTGACAAATCCAGGGGCACTCCTGAGTTTTAATCATATGTGAACTATGTTCAGATTCAGCCCATTTTGAACACTACCAAAGAATGTTGGCTCCATTGGCTTTGTAACACAATTAACTCTGGGTCTCTTTGTTCTTCCTCTCTGTATTTCTCTTTTACACATTTTTGTCAACTCATTCTTCTACTTTTAGATGCTGAGGCTTTCCAGCATTCTCTTCTTAGTGTTCTTCTTTTCCCCCCAATGCAAACATTTACTGGTGTTTCTCATTCATTTTCATAATCCCTAATAATACTAGCACTTTGTGTCACCCAGTGTTCTAAGAATTTTACAGTTATTAATTTATTCAAATTTTATAATAATGCTATAAAGTAGATACTGTTATTGACCCATTTTACAGATAAGACTGCAGAGACTCAGAGAGGTTAAATAATTTTCTCAAGGTTAAAAGCTGATAAATTATGGGGATGGAAATTGAAATCAAACAGTACAGCACAAGGGTCTATTTTTTCCCTTTATGCTGTGTTGTCTACATTACAACTTCATTTATCCCTTGATCCTTCTTACTGTGGCAATATTCTGAACACATAGATTTGTTCATTTATGTCCACTCATACAACTCAATAATCAGAAAAAAAAAACCAAACACCTTCCTATGAATTCCAGTCTGCTGACTGTTTTCATGAACTTTCCAGTGTTTCTCAAACTCTAGTGTTTTCTTGAACAAAAGCAAATTGAAGATACTATCTCTCAAACCAGCTAATCTTCTCTGTATCAGTTGGGCATTACCAGCTAAGAGTGAAGGTCAGAATCCAGGTCATAATTCTTTATTTTGTCCAATATTTTTTTGTTGTGGTAAAATACACATAACTTTACATATAGCATCTGAAGTGTTTTTAAATGTACAGCTCAATCATATTAAATACATTCATAATCTTGCACAAATATTACTACCAACCATCATCAGCTCTTTTCATCTTGTAAAACTGGAACTCTACCCATTAAACAATGACTCCCCCATTTAAGCCCCCTCCCAGCATCCGGCAACCATGATTCTATTTTCTGTCTCTGTAATTTGGACTCCTCTAAGTATCTTGTATAAGTGGAATCATACAGTATTTATCTTCTTGTGACTGGTTTATTTCACTCAGTGTAATGTCCTCAAGTTTCATCCATGTTAGAGCATGGGCAGAATTCCCTTCCTTTTAAGGTTGAATAAGGTTTGTGCATATTTTGCTTATCTATTGATCTGTTGATGGACCCGTGAGTTGCTTCCACCTCTTAGCTATTATAAACAATGCTGTTACAAACATTGGTGTACAAATATTTCTTTGAGATCTTGCTTTCAATTTTTTTGGTATATACCTAGAAGTAGAACTCCTGGATCATATGGTAATTCTATTTTTAAATTTTTTGAGGAACAAAATGGCTATGCTACACTACATTCCCATCAATGGTGAACAAGTGTTCCAATTTCTCTCCATTCTTGCCAATACCGATTTTCTATTGTGATTGTTGTGATTATTGTTTTATAATAGCCATCCTAATAGGTATGAAGTGGTATTGCACCTAGATTTGATTTGCATTTCCCTAATAATCAGTGATGTTGAGAATATTTTCATGTATTTACTGGCCACTTGCAAAAATTCTTTGGAGATATATCTATTCAATCCTTGGGCATTTTTAAATCAGATTGTTTCTCTGTTGAATTTTAGGTACTCCCTATACATTTTGGATATTAATCCTTTATAAGACACATGAGTTGTAAATAGTTCCTCCCATTTCGTGATTTGCCTTTCTACTTTGTCCATATTTATGCTTTCTGTTTTGACTATTTTAGCTTTGTGGTAAATTTTGAAATTAGGAAGAGTGAGGCCTCCAGAGTTGCTATCCTTTTTCAAAATTATCTTGACAACTTTGGGTCCCTTGAGAGTCCATATACATTTTTGGATGGGTTTTTGTATTTCTATTTTTAGAAAAGTCATTATAGGGGCACCTGGGGAGCTCAGTCAGTTAAACATCTGCCTTAGGCCCAGGTCTGCCATGATCCCAGGGTCCTGGGATCCAGCCCCACATTAGGTTCCCTGCTCAGCAGAGAGTCTGCTTCTCCCTGTCCCTCTGCCTGTTGCTCTGCCTACTTGTGCTCTCTCTCTATCTCTGTCAAATAAATAAACAAATAAAATCTTTAAAAAATAAATAAACAAAATGTTTATTGTTTTAAGGTTTTATTTATTTATTTATTTGACAGAGAGAGAAAGATCACAAGTAGGCAGATAGGCAGGCGGGGCAGGGGGGAGGCAGGCTCCCCACAAATAAACAACATTTTTAAAAAGTCAATATAATTCGGGGGCACTTGGATGGTTCAGTTAGTTAAGCATCCATCTTGGTTTTGGCTCAGGTCATGATCCCAGGGTCCTGATATCAAACCCCAGGACAGGCTCCACACTCAGTCCAAAGTCTGTGTGTCTCTCTCCCACCCCCTCTGCCTCTTCCCCCCTTCACACATACACTTTCTCCCTAAGATAAATAGGTATGTAGATAGATAGATAGAGAGAGAGAGAGAGAGAATCTTATAGGAAAAAACTCATTAATTTCTTCCAACAATGTTTTATAGTTTTCACTGTACGAGTCTTTTACCTCCTCTGCTAATCAGTTCCTAAGTATCTTCCTCTCTTTAATGCTATTGTAAATAGAATTGTTTCCTTCGTCTCCTTTTCAGGTTGTTCATTATTAGTGTATAGAAATGCAACTGATTTTTGTGAGTTGACATGTAATCCTATTGCTTTGTTAAGTTCTGTTATTAATTCCCCCAGGTGTGTGTGTGTGTGTGTGTGTGTGTGTGTGTGTGTTATCATTAGGGATTACTACATGTAATATTATATCATCTGTGAACCAAGAAAATTTGCTTCTTCCTCTCCAATTTGGGTATCCTTTGTTTCTTTTTCTTTTGTAACTGCTCTGACTGGGACCTCCAGTACTATGTTCAATAGAAGTGGTGAAAGTGAGCATCTTTGTTTTGTTCCTGATCTTAGAGGAAAAGTTTTCAGACTTTTACCATTGAGCATGTTGTTTGATGTGGGTTTTTCACATATAACTTTCATTACACTGGGATAGCCTTCTTCAATTCTTAATGTGTGGAGTATTTTTACCATAAAAGGATGTTAAATTTCTCCAAATGCTTTTTCTACACTAGTGGAAATGATCATGTGTTTGTTTGTTTTCCCCTTCATTCTGTTAGTGTGGTGTATTACATTGATTGATTTTCATACATTGAACCATCCTTGCATTCAGGAATGAATCTCATTTGGCCATGGCATATTGCCCTTTTAATATGCTGCTCTATTTGATCTACTAGTGTTTTTTGTTTGTTTGTTTGTTTTGTTTTGTTTTGTTTTTTGAGAATTTTTGTATATATGCCCATAAGGGATATGAATCTGTAGTTTCCTTTTCTTGTAGTTTCTGTCTGGCTTGATGTTAGGGTAATGCTGGCCTCATAAAAGGAGTTTGGGAAAGTTTGAGAAGCATTGGTAGGAGTTGTTTAAATGTTTGGTAGAATTCATCAGTGAAACCATCAGGTCCATAATATTCTTTGTCCAGAGAATTTTTTTTTCCTTACTACTGATTCGATCTCCTTACTATAGTTTTATTCAGATTTTCTATTTAGTTTCATAGGTTTTATGTTTCTTGATATTTGTCAGGTGTTCTCTTAACTCTCTTTTTGCACTCCATGCTATCTTATTATTTGCATCCTCTGTGTCTTATCATAGTTCAGGGCTTTATCATTTCTCAGTGGAATTACTATTATACCCTCCCATTTGGTCACCCCATTTCAACTCTACCCTGCCCCCTTCTCCAACACAAACAAACACACACACAGAAAACCCAGATTTAAAACTGTTGCTAGACTCATGTTTCTAGGATGCAAAACCAATTAACTCTTTTTCTTATTTAAAAGTCTTTGTTTCCCATTGTACACTACTAATAACATCCAACTCCGCATGGTAGACAAACTCCTTCACAGTGGGCTATTCTCTGTCAGTTCAGCACTGTCTCCTGAGCCACACCTAAGGGCAGCATCCTTTAGCTTCTACTATTCACTCCCTGAGAACTCTGTTACTTCAGTCTTTTCATCTTGGCATTTATTGTTCTTTTGACTAAAAGTGCATTGCCTCTTTTGCATATAAACCTTGCCTTACCTGGGAACTACTCTTCTGCATTCCCCTCACACCATACATTTAAAAAATTTACCTATTGTGCTTCAGTTATATAGCTCTGCTTTTCCCCACTAGCTTTAAAGGAAGGGAACATGTAGCATTCTTCCCCCTGCACTGCCCCCTCTGCCACAGTGCTGTACTGCATTGCTACTTCATAATGAATTCTCAGAAAATGTTTGATGAGTGGCTGAATGAGTGCAGCTACACTTTCTTAACACTACCACACCACTTTGGTTAAATACCAGAATGGAGAGATGCTTCTGCAAAATTTACCATTAAAAAGATAAAAATCATTGTCACTCCTCATCACCCACTGTAACAGTCCTAAAACTCTTCTCTCATAGGCATGCTTTTCTCACATTTTGGGGAGAAAAATGCCACCCTGGAGATTCTTTCTCCTTGGTAAAATGCTGTTGGCACATCTTGTGGAGGAGAAGGGTGGGGCCCCAAGGAGAGGAAGGACCACACACAAGCAACAACACTTGGAAATTTTCATTCCAGCTTCATCCCCTACTGCACCACTTCAAGAATGTCCTTAAGTCTGGCAGTTATTTCTGACACTGTTATTAGAAAACATGTGAAGAGCCCAGAGAATGTATTTCTTATAGAAAATATAGTCTCTGAACATTTTCTGGAGTGCAGTGACTTTAGGAGTTATTTTCTGTTCTTTGGAAGAAAGTGTTGGTATATAAATGTGGGCTATGTTGATCTCCACAAGTAATGACAACAATAGGAAATGAAAAATATAATCTATAATATAATATATAAAACACAATATAATATATAAAATGTATAATATATAAAAATATAAAGACATTATGTAATTATTGCAACCCAGAAGAATAAAGTCATGTGCTTATTTCCTGAGTTGGTACTCTTCTATCAATCAGCAACTACTTACAAAGCATACCTTTGCTGTGTGGGGCAACACACAGACGGAGCTGATTCAGTAATGCTAATAAGAGTACTACTAATAATGACAAAGGTTAATAAGAGTTTACTATTTACTAGTCATTGTTCTAAGTGCTAACATATACTAACCCATAGCTCAATAAATTTATCATTAGTATGCAAAGGACTTTTCAAATAAATCATCTAGTTTAGGTAGTTTTTCATACTTACCAGGGTATGGATGGCTAAACTAAGATCCTAAGTAGTTAAAGGTCTTACCCAACTTCCTGTAGCCAGTAAGTGTGGGAGCCAAAAATCCAGGGTATCTGAAACCAGCACCATTGCATAAAAAAGAGCCAGCTTCTATGGGATGAAGCTTCTAGTGCTGGGCATGCTGCTTCACCTGCCAGTTCTCGTGGAAACTACATCTGAAATTCTTCAACATTTTGGGGGCCCAATTTTTTCTTTTTCTTTTTTTTTCCTAATCATTAAAGTGTTACTCTTACTGTATGAAGGTGTCTGAAAACTATTACATAGAAAGTTGTGTGTAATTCAATTTGTAAGGATAGAAACATCCCTTAACATCCTTGACCCAAGTCAACCAGTCTTGCCCCAGTGTGAAATCATCACAGGCATGCCAAACATCCTTCTGTGCCTGTGGCTGGCTCTGATTTTAAGAAAAGAAGAGGAGTCCATCCAGTCATCCACTGTTCAGATACAAAGCTGCCACTGTGTGCCTGGCACTGTGGTAAGGGCTAGGCAGAGAGATGGACGTTTGACTACAGGTCAGCTCCAAGTGTGTGTGGTGTCATCAAAGAATCCTTTTTCTTTTTTAAATTAAATTAAATTATTTTCTTAAAGATTTATTTGTTTATTTGAAAGAGAGAAAGCACACACATGGGGAGAGCAGAGAGATCTCAAGTAGACTCCCCACTGAGTGCAGAACCCAATGTGGGGCTTGATCTCACTATCCTGAGATTATGACCTGAGCTGAAAACAAGAATCAGATGTTTAATCAATTGTGCCACCCAAAGAGCCCTTTTTCATTTCTAGACTCAACTGTACTCATTGCTTGCCACTCTTTTTATGCTTATTTTTATGGATCTTAATTGGTTTTCTCATTACTTGATTGGTAAGAAACATAAGCCATAAATATTCATAAGAAATAAAGAAGTAAGTGATAGATTTGGGAAGACAGGAGCATTAGAAAGCAATGGTGAGGAAAAGAAAGAAAGTCATTATGTCTGAAAAATAACTAATTGCAAATATAAGAAATGTCTGGAGAAATCTAAAGTCAGTTGAAAAATGAGAAAGGGTATTGGGTCTCCTATGGACCTGCCAGGTCTCTGTTGGGACTAGTGTTTAGTGTGGTGCCCAGTTCCTGCTTAGAATATAGGCCACACCTTGTATGCATAATGACCCCTGGAGAAAGGGGAATAGTAATATCCTTAGTATCTGAGCCAGGCCTGACTTGGGTCATTTAGTCCAGTAATTGGGCCTAACATAACCAAGAAAAAATATCAGTTTCTTCTTGGGGGGGGGTGAGAAAAAACTATTAAATGAAGTCAGAATTACACTTTGAGAAATATGTCTATGCATCAAATGTATAAGGAGAGAGGAGTCAAGGAAATTTGAAAAACCAGTATTTGCAGGAAAGAACACTGGAGTAGGATAGACTTAAATGAAAGAAAACTGTTTTTTCCTCAAATGGTTTGGTTTAGTTTGTTTGTTTGAAACAATGAGTGTGTTTAGAGTTAGATAGGGGCCATGTGGGTTCAGGTAAAGGGATGAAGAAGGCTGTGGACAGCAGGAAAACTAGACACTCAGAGCAAAGATAGGGTTGAAGAGGAAGATGCTTATAAAGGAAGATAAGACCACATATTGTTGAGGTTAAAAATGGCTTAAATTTTTGAGTATATTTTCACATGAAAGCAAACAAAATATCAGAGTGCTGTTGCCTGACCAGCTTTGGAAACCACAAATCTAAGTGGACAAGCATTATAAACTCTGCATTCAATTACTGCCCATAACTCTCTCTGACCTTCAAAACAAACAGGACATTTACAGAGATCTGGAGAGCAGAGAGGAAAGCCTCCGGTGTTCCATCTGATATTATACTAGATGCTCGGCTATATGATCTCCTCCGTCAAACAAAGGAGCCAGCTGCATCAGTGTCATCCAAAATCAGAGACCTTTCCTGTTAGAAGCCTCAGGAAAGTCATTAAAAAACATTGTTTATTTTCAGTGAAAATAGCATTCAGGCTAGAAGGAAAAAACCCATGGTCTTCACTGTTTAGACCCCCCAGTAAATTAAAATATGTATTGTTTCCTAGTGAAATTAATATAAGAAAGTAGACTCAAGGGGCAAGTTTCAGGCATGGAGAAGGAGAACCGTGGAGGAAGGGGTGAGGAGAAATAGAGGAAGAAGAGAAGGAAGAAGAAGAAAAAGAATAATGAGGGAAGGAACAGGACTGAGTGTAGAGAAGAGAGAGAAGATTATAAAGAGATTTCCTTCCTGTGCTAAGATGCTTTACATATATTATCCAATTTAGCTTCACAACTGCCAAGGAGGTAGGTTCTACAATTATATGCATTTTAGAGAAAAAGAAGGCAAGGCTTCAAGAAATTATGGAAGTTGCCCATCATCTCATACAATGAGATAGAGGCAGACCTCCCACCCAGTTCATTCTGCCACCAAAGCCCATGCTTGCCAGATAAGCTCAAAGACCATGGGGCAGTTTTCAGCTATGTTCATTTACATGTCAACCCTCTAAGATAGGTAAGTGGCTACCAAGCATTGAGTATACCAGTGCACCTAGACAAGTGGCTGGCCTGCCTTCCTTCCTTCCTTCCTTCCTTCTTTTCTTTTTTTCTTTTTTCTTTCTCTCTTTGAGAACTAAGCTTCCTTAATGGGGGATAGTTTGGAAAGACACATTTAATCAAGTATTTCATATACTATATGTGACTAGAGTTATAAGTTTTTAAAAAATGCTCTTTTCTCTCAATCCCTCTCAATTGTTTACTTAAGGTGATGCAGTTATTTGAACTCTAACGTAAAGAAGGGACACATGTACAAGCCCTCAAGGAAACAAGAAAAGGAAGGAAGGAATTTTTAGGGGGGAAAAATCACCTACTAGCTTAAAACTGAAAACAGAAAGAGGACTACATTTCTAGCAGTTTCCAAGACAGGAGTCTCTGTTTCCCACTATTTGAGAATGATTAATGAATTGACCTCCTGTGTGCCACTTTGAAAACACACCAAATGTGCTTAGTTTGGCAGACCAGTAGAGGAAGAACTATTCATACAGAACAAAAAAGGCTGCTGTTTGCCAGTAGCTATTAACTTGTGGCTATATCAACACTTGTGCTGTTAACAATAATCTTATCCAAGAGTCTATTCTTGTAGAACCTCGAGGGTTGAAGAAATGTTTTATTGGCAGCATCCCTAAGCCTATAAGTAGCAATATGTTTTGACAGAAGGAAGCCACACAATTCTCACCTAGTCTTGGGTTTACTTTCTTATGAGATAGTCTGCGGCTGGAAGTAAAAACATACCTCCCCCTTCTCCAAAGAAATAGGTTTCATTCTCAAACCCTGATGTTCCAATTTCTTTTAAATTTTTCATTCTTCACAGATCCTCTAAACTTGTACCTTCTAGGCTTCTGAATCCAAACCTCCCACACAGATGCATTTTTCAACCTATGCCCACAAGAGCGCCTGACAATATTGATGTGGTCTCAAGATTACATCTATTTTGTGACCAACTACTGTTGAAATACCTCCTTTTGTTGTCATATGCTGGCTCTTAGTTTGTGGAAAAACTATATGTATCTACTTAAATTGAAAGTTTTCTGTCTTGAAACAATGCCCAGAGCTAGAAAAAAGAAAATTGGGAGTAGTGGCAAACTAAGTTTATAATAAAAAGTGGAAGAAGTAGCCTAGAGCACAAGTAAAACAGATCTACTAGGAATTCATCATTTCTGTTTATGGGGGCCAGCATGGGGGATAGACAAGAGGGAGTGTTAGGAGTGAGGAACCATAGGTCCTTGACAATGAATTGTTATATTAGTCTGTCAATTTGTCAACTCTATCTTATCATCATCTCTGTAATTCCAAGTTCTACTCCTTGGAACTTTTGTGTTTTCCTTTCCACATATTCATGCCATAAATATCTTCTGAGTATTGATAATCTACTGATAACTCTGCCAGGTACTGGGTCCACCAAATACCGTGTGACAACTTCCTTGGCACCAAGGAGCCCATGTTCTGTGTGTGGAGATACAAGCAGAGTATAAAGGGTAACATATGAAAGGAATGCAGATGGGGCTGGCTCTGGGACCAAAGACTTAAGGTACTCAACCCAAAAAAGGGGGTAGAAGGGAATGAGACACTTCAGTTCTATTTTTTTAAAAAAATGAATAGAAATCAGAGAAAACACTTCTAGGTATGAAGGAAGAGCATGTAATGTCAGAGTTGTAAGAGATGCTGAATGAGATGCAAGTGGTTCAGTAGAATTGGAGAAAACCTGCATGGATTAGTAATGAGGAGCCATTCATCATGAACTGTGTTGAAGTGAAGGATGCCAAGAAGGAATCTCAAAAGGTTCTAGATTGAAGTAGTGGTTCCATGAGTCTAGATGGCCTTAGGTATATGACTTGTACTTAATTATTCATTCAGCAAATATTTGTTGTATGCATACTCTGTGGCAGTGCTCGGGATGAGATAGTGATAAGGAGGTGATACAAGATAATATAAGAAGGATGACTTTCTGAATCTTCCACACAAAAGAAGCGCTGAAATTTAGAAATTATAGTCCCCAGCCACATGGCAGTTGCTTCCATCTTCACCATTATGTATTGTTTAGTGGCAGTTGCTACGTGATCACAGCATGACCCTGGCAGATTCTTACCTTGGGGGCCCTGCCTCTGTGACCCCAGTGTATTTGCATGTAGCTGTTCTATGGATCTATCAAAGGAAACAGGAGGCATAAGCTCAGGGTCTGTGTGTTGGCAGTCTTGTCCTTGTTCTGCCACATTAATTGTTCTTAGAAAAATTATTTCATTTCCACATTAGTTTTTTTTTTAACTTTTCCAGTAAATGGGTTGCACAAGATGCTTTTTAAGATTAATTCGTCTTGTAATTACTTGTAATTTTACAAAGAAAAATCCATGAATTTCATTTTTGTTTAAGTCACAAACTTTTTCTGAAGAGTGAAAATTTGTACAGCACTCAGCTAGATATTCAGGTGGTAAAATAAAAAATGAGTAAAAATTTTGGTGGAAAATCAACAATCACAAACATTCACTGAACATTTATCAGGTGTTAAAGTTCATATTCACACACATTAACTATTTAAATCCTCACTATAATCACTTGAGGAAAGCACTACTATCTCTAGCTTAAAAATGAAAAACCCAAAACACAGAAAGTTCTGTCAGAAATCAAAGAACTAATGAAAGTATGAAATAAATTTGGCCTCGGACTTTCTGAGTCTACTCTGCACTCTAGATCTCTGGCTTGGTCCTGTCCCAGGAGCAGGGAGCAGCTTGATATGGCTGAAGCATAAGGTGGGAGGGAGATAGAGGAAGAGAAACATGAGAATAGGAAAATGAACCCAGCTTCTATGGGCCTTGAATACTATGCTAAAGAAGATGGGCATTAGAATACAGTGGAGGAAGTGGTTTGCTTATAAGAAAAACTAGAGTAAAACTGTCCTGACAAGTGATGTGTTAGGGACACTCTCTCATCACTAAGGAGATGTGGGGACAAGAAGTAGTGAGGACTACAGGGAAATGGAGAAGCCTCACAGTGGGAGGGTGGTACAGGGACAGCAAATCAGCTTGGCAGGAGAATGTCAACCCAATGCTGCCGTTTCTCTTTCTCAGGAAAAGCAGTGAATATCGGATGTTAATTCTCCAAATTATTAAATGTTGGCCAATGGCATTTGTTTTTGCTTTGTGTGTTAAAACCACGGACCAAAAATATCATGTCTATTGGCCAGATGCACCCACTGGTAGACAGATGGTTAGAGTGTGACACCTGTGCTTTCAAAGAGTGCATTGTTATTATTATTTTTTAACCTGGAAAGCAATGTAAGCACATTAGCATTTTAGAAAGATAAATCCAGTGGTATTGTAGAAAATAGGAGTTGAGAGGGAATGGCCACTTAGAAGATTATTGCAGGAGGAGAAAGATGACAAAGGCCTGGGCCAGTGGCTGTGAGCTTAGCAAGTCATGGAAGAGTTTTCAGAGAATAATTGATCCATTACTTGTGGCTGGTGATGAGAAGGAAGGAATCAGCACTAATTCGGGACTGTCAAGATTTGGTGATTAGAAGGAAAGTAATGTATTGATGGAAACAAGAAACATAAAAAGAAGAGCACATTTCTGGAGGGAATTAGTGAGTTCAATTAGAGAAGTGTTCAGATAGGGTTTAGGGAGCATTCTAAGAGTATGAAGCTCCTCGGGGCTCTCCTCTCATAAAGAACAATCACTCCTCAGATTCAGGAAGCTCCATCCACTGATCACAATGGCTTCCTTGAAAACAGTCAGAACTTCAAGAACTGCTAAAAACTGTTCATTCTTGTGAGATTTAAACACAAAATCAATTATTGGCAAGACTTAGTAACCACAAGATTGTAAACAGGATTCTTTTAAAAGAATTTTCTCATTGTGACTTTCCTGTAGGTTTTTATTCTTGTCTCTCGCATGTAGGTTCTACCATCATGGGTAGGAAATCTATTGGAGGGAAATGGGGCTTGATATGGACAATTTCGTTCAAAAAAATAAACTTGGAAACCTCGGTTTTAGTTCAGCATTATTTTTTCCTAATAGGTACACAATCAAGTTTCTGGGAATTTCTATTATTTAATGATCATAAGGTCCCTTTAGCCCACCAGTGCTGCTGAGCATAAAGCTTCATTTGTTACAATAAATAGATTTTAAAGGACTTTGTAATCACATATAATAATAGATTTATAAATATTAATTAGAGACTAAAATTGAATAAATTTTTAGTTTTTTCTAGTCTCCATGGACTTTGATTTATTTGATTTGATTAATTAATTCCTTGGGGATAAAGCTTTAACAGAGAGAGAGAGAGAGAGAGAGTGTGTGTGTGTGTGTGTGTGTGTATGTGTGTGTGTTTTAAATAGAGCTCAATCTATTCTGCAAAAAACCTGGAAGGATATGAACTAATCATATATTAGGGCCAATGGAAAATAAGTAGGTAATATCTTAGAATGATTATATATATAATATATATATATTAGAATGAATATATACGGAAAATAAAAGTACATTATCTTTCTACATATGTACTTTTATTTATTCAATAAACATCTATATGTATCCCACATGAAAGACATAGTGTTTGCTGGTGCTGAGAAACACAGAGAAAAAAGAGTTGTGGGCTAGAAACAATAACAGTCTGATGACAGATATATCACTAATTATAATATGAAGCAAAAAAAAAAAATGATGCCAAAAAAGAAGGACTCCAAAAGTTCTAAATTTGGTGAATGAGAAATGAAGGTCTCACTAATAAAGTGTGGTTCTCTGCCATATTTCTGCCCTGCTGAGATATTCCTTAATGTCTTGGTGAGTCTAAATCCACAAGATTTCTTTGACTTTCCAAACTTTAGCACAGTTTAAGAAGCAACTCAAACTTCTGACCAATAAAAGTAGAAGAAGTTGTTCTAAAATTAATTTTGAAACAATATCAAGGGCTATCCTGTGGAATAGTATCATCATTCTTTAAGGTAAATGTGTTGAAATATTGATTTTTTTTCCAGATTTTTAATTTCAGGGGCAGTTTCATAAAGCTTGTCCTGTAAACCTACCATATGTCTCCTAATGGATGCAAGAAAGCTAACACATGCATAGATAACAACATAGTGCTTTTCCTTCCTATACTTGAAACAGGACTGAATATGGCAGTAGCTAAATTAATATTCAGCCAGGATTAATTTAGTCTTCTTTTATAGCCACATCCTTTATACAACTCAGCGTATATGAAGTTTCTCCAGGAGCTCATGTCCTTTCTGACTTTTTAGTCTTTTACTGAGACCCTATCTGGGAAGACATGAATGGAAAAGATAGTACAGCCCTGAGATGATGGGAAGTCTCAGCAGTGGGGTGGGGTCCTGTAACTTGATCTTGCATTTTGGTTGCATGCAGGATGCTCACTCTATAGACCACATATTCAAGAGTTGACATTGGCCTAATAAAATGGGAAAATGGGATGTGTCACTCTCATGAGGGTAACCAATATTTTTTATAGATAAGAACACAATGGTCTTTTAGGGGATTCTCCCAAGGTCACACAATTAGTGAAAAATGGGCTTGGATGGAGTCAGTCATGGATCTTGAATCAAAGTCTAGTGATCTTTTCTTAATCTTTTCTTCTATTATTGTATTAAATATAGAAATATCAACCTACTTAATCCTCATAAAAACTCTATAACTGGATCAGATTCCATCATGACAGCATGAGGAGCTCTGCTGACTAGTTCTTCAGCAAAGCTAGTGAAAATTATTTTTAAAAGCAACTAGTTAAAACTCTGTGATGTCACTATCATTATTATTATTCTTCCTATTTTTACAAATGAGGAACTGAGACGCAGAGAAGCTAAGCAACTCACCCATGATCATGTGTAAAAGCTTGGATTTTAGCCCAGTTAATTGGTTCCAGAGCACATCCTTGGGATGGAAGGGGAGTGGTGATGGGAAACATAGTTTAAATTATCTTTATTCTGAAGAAAAAAAATGATGTAAATGAGATATCATTTATCTCAGACTTAGGAGACACTCAAATGGAGGTGTCCAATCTTTGCTTTCCTACTCATTAGCAGTGTCATCCTTTGCAAATAACATACTCCCAACCTTGATTTACTCTTTAGGGAGAGACAATGGGGATGATAAAGTCTCCTTCTCTGGATGACTGCAACAACTGAAGAAGACACACATGAAATGCAAACATTCTTAACACCTGAGACATGGCAAGTGTTCAGTCAATGCTAATTTCTCTATCCCTTAATCTCTTTTCTCATTTCTCCTTCCAAAGGTTAAAATGGATTTTTATGAAGTGGAGAAAGCTCACCAAATGGAGAGTGTATGTATAGGAAAAGAATGTGGAATTGAAGAGTTGGTGTTTCTGACAACTTAGCATGCCAACCTCAGCATGACAGATGCTGGTCACCAAAATAAAATGCAAGAGCAAGGTTCAGATTTTCAAAATATCCTTCAAACAACTTGCCTCATATCTCTTGAGATCTTCACACCCAAGGAAGATATAAAAGGGACAGAGTTTGGACCAGCAGAGGACTTGTGTAAGATTTTATTTTTATTTTTATTTTTTGAAGAAAGAAAGGTGCTGCTTTATTGAAAGTGTACTTGTCCTCCTGGAGGGATTCTTTCCTCTTCTGCTCATCCTAGGGAGAGGAGAGTCTGACACACCCCATGGAGACTTGTAGATCTCTTAGAGTAGGGGATACATTGGACAGTAGTCTGGCTCTTATCCTAGAAATCAAGGGGATAAAAGAGGCAGGCAAAGAAGAAGTGGCTGCAGGAGGCAGAGATGAACCTATACTCCAAGAGTTTGTCAAAGTAATGGATATGTGAGTACTAGTCCTGAACCAGATGTGGGGGAGAAAGCTTTGCAGACCTGTTTTTCTTTCTTCCCTAGAAGAATCTTCAGAGATTGATGGGTCTCCACAGGGAGAGGTCTATATGGAATAGAGCTCTGGGAAACCACTGGCTAAATGAGAATCACAAGTATCCATGAACTGAATGTTGGAAGAACTTCACAAAGGTCAAGCAAGCATTGATTTTAACACATCTCATAGGGTAGAGCACAGAAGGTTATAATAAGACCTCATTTGAAAGAAAAACATTCTTTTTTCCCTTCTTACTCTCTCTTCCCCACCCACCACTGCCCCCCAAACCTGAGAGTATGGGAGAGAGTCATAGAAAAGCAAAGGCATGGTGCACCTGGGTGGCTCAGTGGGGTAAGTCTTTGCCTTTGGCTCAGGTCATGATCTCAGGGTCCTGGGATTGAGCCCCACATCGGGCTCTCTGCTCATTGGGGAGCCTGTTTCCTCCTCTCTCTCTGCCTGCCTCTCTGCCTATTTGTGATCTCTCTCTCTCTCTCTGTCAAGGAAATAAGTAAAATCTTTAAAAAAAGAAGAAAAGAAAAGAAAAGGCAGTGACAACTGGTAGGAAAAGGGAAGATGATTTCCTTTAGGATGAAAATTAAATAAATTATTCATATCTACAATCAGACATTTTAAAGTACATAACTGTTAGTTTGGTGGTTTTGTTTCATTTTGTTCTTATGTTTGTTTTTATGTTAAAGTAACCATACAGCTATTTATTTGCAAGAGTGAGTATTGGAAGAGTAATCTCATCTCCTGATTTTTGTTCTACAGACATCAATAAATTGTATTGAATTGTATTGTAATTGTATTGAAATATATATTATATATATAATATAATAATATATAAAGGATCTATTATATATATTAATATATATTAATATATATAATATATAAAGGATTTACTATTTATTTATCTGAGAGAGGAGGGAGGGACAGAAGGGGAGAGGGAGAGAATCTTCAACCAGATGCCTCGTTGAGCAGGGAGACTGGTTCAGGGCTCCATCTCATGACCCTGAGATCATGACCTAAGCCAAAGCCAAAAGTCAGATGCTTAACCCACTGAGCCACCAAGGTGGCCCAGTATTGAATATATTTTAGTGACACAGTGTGAAACAGATATACATTTTGATCAAACCTCAAAATCATGGTAGTTCAATATGTCAGGTTGATATATTTGGTTATGAATATATGTGTTCTGTTTCTTATAATTAATTACTTTGATAAGAGAAACGATAGAAATATTCAATAATAAAAAATCACTTTTCGGGGCACCCGGGTGGCTCGGTGGGTTAAGCCTCTGCCTTTGGCTCAGGTCGTGGTCTCAGGGTCCTGGGATCAAGCCCCACATCGGGCTCTCTGCTCAGAAGGGAGCCTGCTTCCCTTCCTCTCTGCCTGCTGCTCTGCCTACTTGTGATCTTTCTCTCTCTCTCTCTCTCTGTTAAATAAATAAATAAAATCTTTAAAAAAAAATCACTTTTCTTCCCTTCTCTTTTTCTACCTAATATGTACCTTTATATTAGCAGGCAGAGTTTACATTAATTTTCTGAGAACATTTATTTGTCCCAATATCTGCAGTGCAAACACATCACTACGAACGAGTTTTAGTTCACAAATTAGTAGGTTATATTGGTTTCAGATGCATCCCACAATGCCTGCTTATCTAGTGTTTAATATGTGGGGGAACTATCTCAAGCTCATTCCTTACATTCTAATAATTATTATCATATAGTAAGTATAAACATGATTTAACAAATGAAAAATATGGTATCTTTGTAAGAGAACAGACTACAAGTAATAAGACTAAAGTTCTCACATCTGACCAGTCAGTGGGTAATTTTGTGACCCTGGATCGATATAAACATTTCTATGTTTCAGTTTTCCCATGTGTAAAGTTAAAATTGATAGCAATCTAACTTTCTCAAAGCTTTTGTTTTGTTTTGTTTTGTTTTGTTTTGTTTTAAGAAAATTAGCTTTCTTGATAACCAAGAGATACATGCTGGGAAAAACACAAAAATGTATCAAAAGGAAAATGAAGATAGTTTCTTTTATATGTTTTTCATTTGGGCTAATATGAGGGACAGACGAGGTTTGGCTAGAAACATGGATCAAGATATCATCAAAATACAATGGCCAATTGGGAAAAATGTTTTACATTTATATAATAGTATCCAATGATACCAGTTAAGAGACTCAATAACAGCAAAAATGCAGATGACCTCTTTTACATCTTGATGGCAAAATATACAAAGTAATCAGAGTGAATTTTCTCAGTAAAAAGGCTTTTGTAGATAATATTCCTCCTGGAACTATTATGTGACATAAATAATATCTTATAATATAATAGAATATGTAAATATATATAAATATCATGGAAATATTTTATAACATAAAATAGATTGTCTTAGGAAACCTTTCCTATCGTGGCATCCCAGATCCGGTTAAAATGTAAGTTCTGACTCAGGAGACCTGGGATGAAACTGACATTTATACAAGTACCCAGGTAATAAGGATATTGTTGATCTGTGCACCTGTCTCTGAGTAACCTTAAGTTACTGCTAAGTGCACTGAGTAATCTTAAGATTCAGCATTTTCACTGCTAAGAACATACCTGAGTAAAATTCTTGTATGTGGACACAGGGAACAGGAATGCAAATATTCCTAGCAAGAGGGTACAAATAATATTTGGAAATAAAATAAATGTCAATCACCAAAATAATAGACTAATAAAGTTTTTGGTATATTCACACAGTAGAATAATATTCAGAAGTGAAAATTAATGTGATGGTGATAACAACATCAATGCATTTTAGAAACATCGCACAGAGCAAAATAAACAATACAAAAGTCTGCATGAAGAATAAAACTTTTATAAAGCATAGATAATAATAAAAACAGACAGTTTATTGTGTGCAAGGCATAAACAGATAATAAAGTTAGTTTTACATAACTAGGAAATAAGAAATACTAAATTCAATACGGGGTATCCAGTATATTCGGTGGATCCTGGGCAAGCATGAAATGGATGATGCATGAGTAGCTTAAATGTTTTCTGTAAACTTCTATCACTTAAGTTAGGATGTGAGTTCATCATTGTATATTTAATTACTCTGCTTCCTGTCTTCCTATACATCGCCTATGTTATTTTATATATATCACATAATATAAGCAATTTAATCTAAAGTCAGGAAAGAAACAATCTAAACTGGAAAGAACGGTAGAGAGGTGGAAGGAGAAGTACTATTTTCACTATGTATTTTTGAAGAATTGGATTACTTTCATCAACTATATTTGTGATGTAATCAAAAGCAGAAGCAGTGTAGGAACATGCAGACGTGCACTCTAAGTTTGGTGGTCAGGCTGCTCTCTCCCAGAATGGCACATTTTTTTTTTACACGAGAGGCTTTCAATTAGAATCCTATGGATCACATCATACAAGCAGATATCTTTGATTGCTAGCATCATGCTTTTTTAATTTGTTTTCATTTTAATTAGAAACAACTTTTCTAACTGACACACACAATATTTGGATTTCTAGTTGTCTTGAGGAGTCAGAAACTCTAGCAAATGCAAGCTTCTCTCCATAAGCACATGGAGGCCCTTGATTGGACCACGAGGGCAGCTGCACTATTTTGATAAGTGCATTTTCCACTCTGCCACATTCTCTCCCTATCTCTATCACATTGTCTGAATGATCTCTGTCAGCTTTAATTTCATGTCTTGCCCCACATCATAGCGCTGCTTAAACAAAGTCACTTTTGGGGGGCTCTGAGGTCAGAGCGCCTGGCTGGAATCCTAGGTCAGCCTCTTGCTCACCATGTGACCTTAGGCAGTCTACAGCCTAACTTGCACAATTTCATCTGCAAAAATCACTTTTCTCATCTGTAAGATGAAGGGCTAATAGTACGTGCCAGAGAATTCTGCCAGGTAAAATGCTTTGCAGAGGGACTGGTATATAGTAAGCCCTCAATAAATATTAGCTGTTGCTGTTATTGTGCCTTTTATAATTTTTGTGTTGAAAGGGGCATGTCTCTGTGAATTACTAAAAGCACATCATAATAAGAGGGAGAGATATACAACTAAAATATTCTAAGTCCCAGAACTTATTGGATATGGAAAATTATTCAAGAGCAGTTTGAGAGAGAAGGCAGTAAAATATCAGCTTCAGCAAGATGAAGGCGATATTAAAAAAGGTTAATTTCAAGTCATCGGGGTGAAAGAAGAAGAGAAAAGGAAAGTAGATGAAATATCTAGCAACGATGAAAAGGTACAGAAAGAAAAGGGGGCACTTCCGTGGAGGGGAGAAGAATGAACACGTTAAATACTCAAATGTGTAGAAATTTACTGAGAAAGGAAAGAAAGGGGATAACAAATTTATGGCTAAATAAATAAAAGGTTGAATGACTAAAGACACAAGAAAAGTCCATAATAAGTGAAACTCGAGTCTGAAAAAAAGAAAATAAAAGGGGGAAATTGGGAAGAAATATTATGCTTCATGGATGCGGGTATCTGTTGTTTCTGAGGATTCATGGAAAGGGGAGAAGAGGTTTGGTATAAAATCCTGAAGGACAAGTAGGATACATGAGCTCATCAGCTAAAATGAAGACCACAAAAGCAGGTATTTGAAACAGAAGGCTGGTTAGAGGCTTTGGCGCCCAACATAAATAAAATCCTTTTCATGTGAATCTAAGAATTGGGAAATAGATGTAACAATAAAGTAACAATAAAACAAAAGAGTAATAATATTTGGAGCCATCTCATTAGCTGGACAAGGCATGAGGACCTGTGAGAGATACATGAACTCTGTCTCAGGCAATTATAGATGTAAACTGTGGGGAAAGGGAGATTCAACTCTATAGCATATGCAGCAGTCACCTGCTTGGCCCCTGTCAATGGTACCAAGAAATGCAAATGGATGGATTACTTAAAGATATGTCTCCTTTTCTTAAAGAAGAGAAAGGTTTTTGTTTGGAGGGAATATAAGATTCATTTAGATAGAAGAAGAAGAAGAAGAAGAACAAGAACAAGAACAAGAAGAAGGAGAAGAAGAAGAAAGAGAAAAAGGAGAAGAAGAAGAAGAAGAAGAAGATGGAGGAGGAGGAGGAGGAAAAGAAGGAGAAGGGGAGAGGAGGGGGAGAAGGAGGAGAGGAAGAAGGAGAAGAAGAAGAAGGTAGGACAAGAAATAACTAAAACTAAACAAAGGATGCAAATATAACAAATTAGTCTGAAATGGATACAGAATTTAAAATGTTTGCATGACCATAAGAGACTCTTAATCACACACACACACACACACACACACACACACACCAAACAAACAAATAAACAAACAAAAAACTGAGGGTCACTGGGGAGAGGGGGGTAAGGAGAGGGTGGTGGGGTTATGGACATTGGGGAGGGTATGTGTTATGGTGAGCTCTGTGACGTGTGTAAACCTGGTGATTCACAGACCTGTACCCCTGGGGCTCATAATACATTCTATGTTTATAAAAAATAAAAAATATATAAAAAATGTTTGCATGTACACACATGCATAAAGACTGGAAAAATACTTATAAAGTGTGAGTCAACAATGTTTAGGTTTATGCATAAGAGGAAATAGAAAAGTTTGCCTTTTCAAATCATTACTCCAATAGGTTCCCTAAAAGCTGGATAAACTGGAAAAGCTACTTGAAAGATGAAGGCGTTCCTGCAGAACAAGAAGATGGTTCAAACACCAGAGGAAATATCAGGGTGAGAAAAAATCCCCTCCTTTGTCAGGATATCAGAGTCTAGTGAGTGGAGTGTTAAAGAACGTTCTGGAAGAAGTGCCAGAGAAGAAACTCAAAGGATTGATAGCAGCTAAGACATTTCCAGTTTCAAATCCATTTAATGAGAGCAGCAGGGAGAAAACAAAGATGAGATGAGAGCACAAATCCTAGAGCAAAATGAAGGTCATTCGTACTGATAAGTTCAAAAAGAAAGAAAGAAGGAAAGAAGGTCAAATCAAAAATACAGACCAACTCCACACACGTCTTACCATGTTCATAAAGAGAGGGTGCTTAGTTCAGAGATTGAAGTGGATGGCAAAAAAGATGTAGGAGAAGAAATTGGATAATGAAGCTGCTTCCAATTTAAAGAGAGATGTTTACAGAAAAGTATGTGGATTCCCACTGGGAAAGTCAAACACGAAGATTTCATTGATTCTATGTGAGATCTCACAACCTGGAGATTGGGAAGTCGGTCAGCTGGAAAAGAGAGGAGTCCCCAGGCTCAGTGGTCTGACCTTAACCTGGACCCCTTAGTTCAGTTAAAAAAATGCTTTGAGTAAAAATGAAACAGCAAACACAAGAAAAGAAGAGTCTTCTGATGATATTATTAAAGGATGCTTGAGAAGATAACAGAAGCTAGGATTGGTAACCATCGCTGTGCTGATTACAATGGTTTTGCTGGAAAAGATGCTAGTGTAACAAAAGGTGTCACGAAGCCCATGTGGTCCTGGGTCATAAGGTATCTGGTGGATTGTATCCTGGTATCATGACAAAGGCGAGCATCACTAACGTGATTTTACACAATTTAGGTCAAGGAGACTTGCAAGAAGGTGCTGTGTCTGTTAAGTTTGGAGAGCAGAGGAATGCGTTCTATATCCGGTCTCTAGCACAATGGAAAAGCGAAATAGAGATTAAATGGATGAGGGGCTGAAGTAAAGTTGTGTTTTTTATACTTTTACATGAAGTCTTCGGAATTTTTCCAAAGAGAAAACATGTCAGATTTGAGAGAAAATAAATGTAAAGATGAAAAAAAGGCAAAGCTAAGTAAGCTGGATGGGCCTCATCATATCCCATGCAGCTGAGATCATACTGAAAATAATGAAAGACAAAGAGGTAAGAAAATTTAAAATATGTGACAAGTTCACAACAAATCTGGAGAAAGTACAGCACAATAAAAGGAGAGAAAAGAAAGTTTTATCTTGGCTGCATGGGGTGACAGATGATCTCTCTGCCTTCTATTATTCAAATTTCACAACTGAAATATAAAAACTATCATCATCTCCATATTACGAGTTAGAAACTCAAGAATTAGGTAGGTTAAATAACTCGTCCAAGGTCACACAGCAAGCAAATGTAGAGCTGAAATTCAATTCACTGTCTATCTTACTCCTCAGCTTTTATCTACACACCATTGCCTTTCAAAACAAAGACATAAAAGTGAGAAATAAAGGGAAATACAATTACATTGAAGCTGTATAGTTGAAGGATGGGTGTATTGTCTATAGAGCAGGAGGCTGCAACAAATAAAAAAAAAAAGGAAAAGTAAAAAATGTTGGCATGATTTCCACACTCCCTTAAAAGAGAAATCTTGCACAATATCACACAGAGGTATGTCTAAGCTGAGCTGGGGGTCAGACACCTATGCTAACAGCACGAGGTTGCAATGTGGAGCTGCGGTTCTTGTTAGGGAAATAATTACTTCTGAATAATACATAATTAAAATAGAGTAAGTGTTACCTGACTTCTCTTTTGCTGCTATTCAAATATATCACTGTGACTCTGTTTAATTAAAGAAGCAGTTGTCCGTAAAGTATGACATTGGGCAGCTCACAGACCTACTCACTGTCCTGATCACTCTGGGAATGGTCCACTCACAATGTTTTCATTCCTTGAGGGGTCCTGTAACGTTATGTTAGAGAACTTACCTTCTGACACCATGCTTTTCTTTTCCCCCTGAGAAAATTGTGCCAATACTTTGATTGTAAAGGTCAACTATCCTTTTAAGTTTCAGAGTAGACACAATTGAACAGTAATGATGACAAAATAAAACTAACGTAGAATGAATTTTAAAATATATTTTAGTAGAAAGAAATTAACAATAGTATCAGTGTGATGTTACTTTTGTACAGTTCTACTTTTTATATAAAAATTTCTATGCATATAAGAAAATGAAATTTTTGCATGGAATGTATTAATGAGTTGCACAATGATATTATGGGAAATATTTTTTCTTTTTGTAGTTTTTGATTTTTCTATGGTAAAAATGCATGAAATGTATAAACATGTTAATATATATTAATATATGTTAATAAATTTGTATTAACAGCTTGGATTCAAAAGTAAATACTAATTTCAAGTCACTCTTACAGGATGAAATTAGACTAATTGAAGTTGACTTTAAGTGATTTTTATAATATAGAAAGTTCTTGTATGTAATCAATCCAGAGTTTATGGAAATTAAGACAGCAGTGGGGCACCTGGGTGGCTTAGTCATTGGGTGTCTGCCTTAGGCTCAGGTCCTGATCCCAGGATCCTGGGATCGAGCCCCTGTTTGGGCTCCCTTCTTTCCTGGAAGCCTGCTTCTCCCTCTCCTACTCCCCCTGCTTGTGTTCCCTCTGTCGCTGTGTCTCTCTCTGTCAAATAAATAAATAAAATCTTAAAAAAAAAAAAAGACAGCAGTTAATACCTCAAGAAAAAGACTATTATAAAAAACTAAGAATATATCATTGTCTCTCTCTACCTCTCAAATAAATAAAATATTAAAAAAAAAAGGGCACCTGGGTGGCTCAGTTGGTTAAAAAACTAAGAATATAAATAGTTACATGGATAAACTTTAAACGTTATATAAAGTATTAATCCTATTAATAGATTATGATCATATTAATATTTATAATTATATTAGTGTATTGATAATAATAATCACTAATATTTACTAGCTTTATCATATAAAGTATAATATATCACTTAACTTTTTGACTAATTTGTAATGTAGATGCTATAATTGTCCAATTTTTACCAAGAGGCTTAGGCAATTCTAAGTGTTTTGATAACATCCACATAAATTAACAATAAGTTCATAAAAGCAAGGCCTTATGAGCACATTGAATAAATTAGACAAGATTGATGTTTCCTAAGCCATATTGTTCACGAATCACTAATCCTAATGAATTAAAAATGATTTTTCAGTTGTGGTGCATCTAAAGAAAATGATGATTTCTCCCCTCACTATTGAAATACAAAGAGAGAACTCATTGCTCCCCGTCACAAAATATGTTTACCTGATCAGAACTCCTCTATTCCAGAGGAGAGTGAAAAGCGTGCTTATTAAAATGTTTCTCAGGGATTTTGACAACTACGAAGATAAGGCTGTTGTCTTAGCTCAGGCTGCCATGACAACATAGCATAAATGAGTGGCTTATCAGCAACAGAAATTTGCTTCTCACAGTTCTGAGGCTTGAAGTAAGATATCAAGAGGCCAGCCTGGTAGAGACCTGGTGAGGACCCCCTTCTCGGTTGCAGGCAGCTAACTTCTCTGAGGTACACACTGTGGTAAAGAGAGCTAGCTGCCTCTCCAACCTCTTAGAAGGGCACCAATCCCATCCTGAGGACTCCACCCCTAGGACCTTATCATTTCCCAAAGCCTCTATCTCCTCACACAAACCACATTGCAGGTTAGGATTTCAACATAAGAATTTCAGGGGGACACAAACATTTAGTCCATAATAACTCCTGAGTTTGTATTGACAAATCACAAATAAAAAAACAATGGATTTCAGATCTTTGCTTTCCAGTTTAACCCAGTTGCTTTCTTACATGCCACTGGAAGGGAGAGATTCATGTTGATTTTTGTTTTTTGACTCCACATATTCTTAGTATGTGATATCTCCCCCAGGATTCCAATGCATTAACATTTCTTTCCCCACTTTTTCCCTAATCTCCCATTCTGCATTCTTGCAATTCCCGAGGGAATTGTGACCAAGGCAGGAAGTACGTTCACCATCTTGGACCTCATTCTGAGGTGTTTAGGTTTAATTTATATTGCCACCCCTGGTGTCCAGTGGCCATCTCCATGGCAGTGGAATCAAATATTCTCACATGAAGAGGGATTAGTTTGTTCTTTCAAAGGATCAAAGAGTATACCGGAAGAAAAGAGACTCTCTCCCATCTTCCCATCTTTCGTTGAGCTAACATTCTATTGATAGAGGCAAAAATAAAGAAATAAATAAATGGAAAAATGAAAGAATATAATAAAAGATCATAGAGTGATAAGAACTGTAGATGTAGATGTAGAAAAAATTTAGAAGGGTAAGATTATAAAATGCCAAAGTGGGGTAAGAATGCTAGATTAGAGAACAAAAGTCCTCCCCAGGGAATTGATATTTGAGCTGAAATATGAGGTAGGGAAGTACATCATCTGAAAACCTCGGGAAGAGTGTTCCAGATAGCAAAAATAGAAACTGGGAGGGAGGGGAGGTATCCATGAGGATTGGGGTTTGCTTGATAGGTGGCAGGAGCTAGACTCCTGGAACAAGGAGCCTCCTGTACCTGGGGCATTTAGGTGTTTCTCATCCCAAGTCTCTCTTGCCAGTTCAGTAGGAATTCTGAGATCCTGAGAGAACAGGCTTCCTTTGAGAAGAATGGTCCATGCAGTAGCCATCCTCTGAGCTTCCTGTAATGCCCCAGGCCCATCCCCTACCTTCCCCTCCATCTGGATCCATACTTACTCCCCACCCACCCACCCAGTGCCAAAAAAGGAATGCTGTGGCATCCACCTGTTCCTGTTGGACTTCTTGGGGAACCCTAAACTGCATCCAGCCAGCCCAAGACAGTCCTGGGGTTGGTTTGCTCTCAGAAAGCATGAAGGTCAGTGTGATACAACAATGTGAACAGATGGAGGAAGGAAGGAGGTGAGGCACAAGAGAAATACAACTGTTTGCTCAGGTAGGCATTGATGGCCCACAATGCTTAGATTTCATTTTGAGTGTGATGGAGACTATAGGTAAATTTTGAGTAAGAGAGTGAAATTATCTAATTTGTATTATCATATGTCACTCTCAGTGGTATTTGGGGGAACTAACTGGAGGTAGAGAAATCTGTCAGTAGCATATTTCAGTCCAGGTGAGAGAAGTCTGTGGCTTAGTCCAGGTGTTAGCCGAGTAGATGTTCTGACATGGTCAGATTCTGTGTGTACATGTTTGTACTGTGAAAATGAATCAGCTGGATTCATTAATAGATTGAATGAAGAAAAAAAGGAGATAAAAAGGAGTCAAATATCCATCCAAAGTTTGGGGACTGAGTATTAAATGTTGTGTCCATGGACTGAGATTAGAAAGACAGGATGTAAGTGGGCTCAGGAGTTTCACTTTGGACATGCTGACTTTGAGGTGCCAGTTAGATATCCAAGGAGAAGAGGCAGGGGGCTTTATGTGTCAGAGGCAGACCAGGGTAGAGATCCAAACAAGGGAGACACGTTCACACAACTCTGGATGAGATCATCTGGGAGGCGCATACACATAAATACAAGTAGAAAACTAGCTCAAGCCTTTGTGCTATGACAAAAATGTGATTTTTAAAAATTTTTTATTTTATTTTTTCAGTGTTCCAAGATTTATTGTTTATGCACCACACCCAATGCTCCATCCTTAATACTCACCACCAGGCTCACCCAAACCCCCAGCCTCTTCCCCTCCAACCCTCAGTTTGTTTCTCAGAGTCCACAGTCCTTCATGCTTCGTCTCCCCTTCCAATTTCCCCCAACTCACTTTTCCTTTCTGTGATTCTTTACCTGAAAGTTACAGACAGCAATGATCTGACAAGGGGGCCATGATTTGTAGAATGTAATATATACGTTACCATAAAAAAATGAGAATATTAATGTTACCTGTGGTTATCACACAACCTCCCTGCAAAGGCAGTTTTTTTTTTTCCCCAATACAAATTTAAGTGTGACTGTCTTAATGCCCTACAGTACATGAGTCACTTTCAGCAGTGAACTTCAGTTAATCCTGAGAGGCTGACAGATTCACTTATAAAAACTGGTGGCACAATTGGGAAGAAAAACTGCCCTTTTGAGTAAATGTTTTATAAAGGCAATTAAAGCAGAAAGATGTGTTTATGGGCTTTCACCCTTCAAAATGGCTATAGATCAAATTTATTAAAAATGTAATATGGGAAGAGAAGCTGGCAATACAGTAATAAAAATAAAAATGAAACTAATTTATCTTAGAAGTCTATGGTGCTTTTAGCCCTAACCAACCCAAAGATTTTGTTAGTCAAACACAAGTTGGAATTAAAAACTGCCTTTTAATCCCGAAGCATTTTGAACAAGAATGTAGCTGTTGTGTATATGGTCACAGGACAGAAGAATTCTCATACTTTAAGACAGAAAATATAGATAAAATTTATATATAGTTAAAACTTAATAAGGATAATGTTTAGGGGCTATTTTTCTTTTTTTAATTCAACACAATGATTTGGTAAAAAAAACAAATGCATTATTCATACGTATATGTATCCAAGTAGTTAAAAGAGGCAGTCTTTTTTCTTTATGTTTAAAATCAAAATTTTTACCTCTTTTGCACTTGCTCTTTTTTTTTTAAGATTTTATTTATTTATTTGATAGAGAGAGAGAGAGAGATCACAAGTAGGCAGAGAGGCAGGCAAAGAGAGAGGGAGAAGCAGCCTCCCCGCTGAGTAGAGAGCTCAATGTGGGGCTTGATCCCAGGACCCTGAGATCATGACCGGAGCCAAAGACAGAGGCCCAAACCACTGAGCCACCCAGGTGCCCCATCTCTTTCTTTCTTTCTTTTCTTTCTTTTTTTTTTTAAATTAATTGTTTTTGAAAGAAAATTAGGGTATACCTTTTAGGTTTAAATAGAACATTTAAGATATCAAATACTGTGAGAAATCAAATAATATTCTTTTTCCCAACATACTTTTTGTAAGAGACATCCTATTTTTTTAAAAAATGTGTGACCTGTTTTCAGTTCAAGAATAGTATCCAAATGGATTGTTTCGTATCCCAGAAAGTATCTTTTCTGAGTGCATTCCAGCGATTTCGATATTCTATAATAAAATGAATTGAACCTGTCCAACTTTGGACAGAGTCCTTCACCCGAAGGACCTGGCTGCTTGTAGACAAGCGTCAGTTTCAGCGTATTCAAATAAACATTCTTGTGAAGTGTTTGTGGGTACAGAGAGGAAAGAGCTGCCCCCCAAATGGGATTAACCGAACAGACAGTCTGGAGGGGTGGGACAGTTCTAATTTAGGATGGCAGCCCACTTCCCAGTGCCTTCCTTCCTTCCTTTGCTTTGGCTTCTGTCTCCCTGGGATTGGGCAATGTTCTGAAATGTAAATCCCCTCATTTCCTTTTATGCCTCTCAACATTCCTGAAAGATTACACTTAACTTTCAGACCTAAAGAGTTGATCTTTATCTTTAATTCATGCAACACAGAAAATTATTATTAATAGCACACAAAGCAAATAGTGATTTCAGAATCCTTATTATCATATAAGCCTACCTGAACAATGATCTCAGAATAAGAAATGAAAAGTATTTATTTTAGCAGAATTTAACATGTCTTTTAAAGTCTGTAATACCGTTGTATTTAAAATCATTAAACGATCCTATCTTCATTAACCAGATCATCTTGATATTAGCTTGAATTATCTAGCAAGACAGTTGTTTTTGAGAACTAAGTAAGTTTGCTTATTAATTATAGTTGTAAAGTACCATCCACTTACATTAAGTTATTTATAAGTACAAGTCTTAAGTGATATTAATTTAGAAAAAATAACAACCAAAATTCTTGCCTCTTTACAATTTTTTAAAATATTTATTTATTTATTTCTAAGGATTTTATTTATTCATTTGACAGACAGAGATCACAAGTAGGCAGAGAGGCAGGCAGAGAGAGAGGAGGAAGCAGGATCTCCGCTGAGCAGAGAGCCCAATGTGGGGCTCAACCCCAAGACCCTGGGATCATGACCTGATCTGAAGAAAGAGGCTTTAACCCACTGAGCTACCCAGGCACCCCACCCCTTTACAATTTAATATCAGTCCATACTACACATAAATTAAATTAGGAAATATGGTTCTAATAGATTATTCCCCAAATAGCACTTACTAGGCACATAGAGCAAGAACCCAATACATCCATTCTGTGTGATTTTCCTAGTTCAGACAGTAATTACAACCATGAAACAAACAAAAGTGGTCCTTTACGCATAAATATTTGTTATTTTGCTATCAGAATTAGTGGAAGGACATTTTCAAAGAAACAAATACCTGGGTCTCCAGGCCACTTTATATTTTCAGCTATAAAAATATAAAATCAAATCAGAAGGTTTTTAGGCGATCGAATGATTTTCCATCTCTGGGCCAAGGAGAGGAATAACTGATTTGCTTTGTGAATATATTTCACCAATGTCTATATAGAATGTGACAGTTACCTACTGCACAAACTGTATCCCTTTAGAAATGTAGTAAATTTAAGCTTTTTATGAGCCTGTGTGAGCCTGTGTGATAGCTAGAAAAAAATGGCACGCTGAAAAGGAGTTTATTTAAACTTCGGAATGTGGCTGAAGGTGCAAACCACGTCTTTGCCTGGAAGCTGTAGATCTACCTGAACAAAGATGGGCTCGGGATGTGTTCATGAGGCAACACAATGGAGCCTCCTCTCTGCTAATATGCATGCATCTTTTACTTAAAGTGTGAATTAGGGCAAGAATAGCAATTGCTCTAAGTTCCATTTTCCATACTACCTTAAATATGTCCAAACACAGTTTAGATTAAATGGCAGCTTCAAATTTTGTGTATTCAACAGTTAATCCCTCTCTCTCTTCTCTTTTTCTCCTACAGATATAAAGACAGAGATCAAAATAGACACATCATCAACAGAGATATAAATGAATCACAGGTAGATCATAGATGTATAGGCGTAGATAGCTAAGTCCGTGATGGCTAGAACTTAGACACACAGAGCACAGTTATCAGAACAGATTATTGATAGAGAGATCATAGATAATCTCGGATAGTTCATCGCTCTATAACAGATCACAGGTAAGTATAGATAAATCTATGATAGATCCACACATATATGATCTATTTATATCTTCGTATGTATAGGAGAAAGAGAAATACCAGGATTGAACTTTTTCTGTGAAGGGCCAGGTAATTCACATTTTAGGCTTTACTGGCCATATGGTCTCTGTTGTAATTACTCAGCTGTTTTGTGTGATAGCATCAAAGTTGTAAACAGTATGTACATAAATGAGCACAATTGTGTTCCAATAAAATGTTATTTATGGACCCTGAAAATTGAATTTTGAGGAATTTTTATGTGTCATGAAATATTATTTGTCTTTTGTCAGTCATCTAAAAATGTGGAATCTATTCTTAGTTTGAGGTCTATCAGAAAGAGTCCTCAGGGCTTAATAGCCCAAGGGGCTGTAGCTCGTAACTTTTAAAATATATATAAGAAAAAACATTTTTTTTTAAATTTCAAAGAATCTCATGGTCCATTGTGGCCCATGTCATCTTATTATGATCTGCAACCATCTATGCAGTAAATATAAACTCGAGAGAAGAGAAAGAGAGTAGTTTCAAAGCAGAAGACTTTTTAAAAGAAAATGTAATTTTATTGCACAAATTGGTCCACAGCCAAGACAGAAAAACTCACACCTCTACTTTAGAAGAAAGTGCACAGCAAGAATATGTCTCAGCTGAATGTTTCATTATATGTAAGTTAAGATGTATAATTAGTCAAAATAAAATTCCAGTATTTTCACAGTGTTGCAAACACAGTACAATATTAATTTTCACATTATATTTTATATGCAAACAAATTGGATTTGTCTAAAAAAAAGTGTTGCTTTCCTCAGAAAAGCTGTCTTTGATAATAAATAAGAATTCCACTGAAAATGAAATGAAACTTTTCATATATGAGAAATTTCAGAAATACGAACAGAAGAGAAATGAAGCCTTCTCTCTGAAATACATGATTTTACAGATGGAGCTTCTTAAATTAATAGTCAAAAATCCGAATGCCCCAATCTATCAATTAATACAAAGAATGAATGGATAAATAAACAAACTTCTCTTTATTTGTTTGGTTTTAAGATTTCATTTGACATCCAGGTCTTTGGTACAGTAGACAATAGAAGCATTTCTCCTTTCAATTCAGCAAAAATTCCTAATCAGAAAGCTGAATTTGTCAGGTGATGATTTCATGAAAGTACCATCAATTTGGTTTCTACCCAATGTTGATAATTCAAAATGTTACCGATGTTTATCTGTTTGTTCACTTGCTTGTTTGTTTTTGGTGGAGACTTAAAAGAGTTGAGAACTAAGGACTGGGCCCTCATTCAAGTCATTTCTTTCATTTTTCTTTGCCTCTAGGAGATAGAAACAGGCCAATTAAATGTAGAACCCCCTTCAGGAGCCTAGTTGCCCTGCTAGGATCATAGACGCATATCAAACATTTCTGTTCCTTTCATGACCAAGGGCACCAGAGGAGTTTCAGAGCAACAACAACAAAACAAAACAAAACATCGAGGGGACCGTACTTTATCTTTTCCTTTACTCTCCTGCTACAAAAACAATCAAGCAAAAAGAACACTTTCTCATTGGATGATTAAATTACCATCATTTTGTAACAAATCTATAAAAGAACAGAAAGTGAAATCCTGCTTAAAAACTAGTGTGAAACCATATGTACAGCCTGTGTTTTAAAAATAAATGGATTGGGTGGTTAGAACAACCACTTTTGTTCATGCTAAAAAGTGTAATCTATTTTTTTTTTTTTTTTTAGTTTATTCACCAGGTATTCATCTTTAAAAGGTAGGAAAATAGAGTTCACAGAAGATGAGCCCTGCTTTCTCTCAAGTGTCTTTGAAAACCTAAATTTGCCATAATAAGCTCTTGGGTTAACAATTTCCTTCTAAACAATGATCTAGTATAACTTATGAAAAATGCATATTTAAGAGTATAAATATGAAAGAGATGAAAAACAAGACCAAGAGAAACTGAAGTGGAATGTATGGGTAAGCATCTAACACCAATTTTGTTTGTTAGCGGTTAGATTAAAATTTTCCAGTAAAATCAGCAACTTCATGGGGAAGTTTCTGCTCTTCATGATGCTCCAGAACCGCTCTCTTCATACTGATTTTCACAAAATTTCTGGGTGAATGCATTGTCTTGTTTGCTCTCTGACATTCCTAATAGTCTTAAATACCAGCTCTGGACTAACTACAATACGACATAGAAAATGACCTTAGAAAAAGGTTCTAGCCTGGAAGCTTCATCACAGCATCACAGAAATCGAAAGAACCCATTGCAATATAAGTGCTGCTTATAACACACCTAAAATATCCTTACTAGTACCACAGCGTCCAAATAAATACTTCCTGGTAAGTTTTTTTTCACATAAATTCGGATAAAGCAACCACAGGTCAGCCTAGGAAGCATATCCAGGCTCTCTAGAATAAAAGTTGTATAGTGTGATTCTGCAAGAAAGGTCATAATAATAGTAAACAACAACAATAATAACTCATTCCACAGATATGTATTGTTCAATAGCTATTATATTTTCATCAACATGAATCATAAGACATATAAAAACTGCATTATAATTGATGAATTTTGAAGAATGCTATGTGAATACTACTTTGCTTGCTGGGTGTTGGCCTTGATTAACTGCCTTCCACAGTATTTCACCGCAGACTTGTTATTATAACTCTTGAACCGCCTGTGAATTGTTTAAGAAGTGATGACGATGACATCATTATTGATGTTGATGAAAGCTCTGTTGGGAATATGCAGTGTGTCTTCTCTACAGCAGACCCAAGGCTGTCAAAGACCCACATGCCCTTGGGTCTTACCAGACCAGCACCTGCAGAGCCAGTTTCCAGCTGCCAGTGTCTTTGTCTCTTGTCTGGCCCTCTCTGCCTGTGGCAGCCCCAGGAGAGGAAAATCTCCGGAACATCTCTCATCCAGGGACTGACAGGAGTTGGTGTAAAATGCTCTGGCAGCCTCACTCCTCAATGGGGATGACCCAGAACCCCACATGAAGTACTGGCTCCCAGAAAATCCTGTCAGGACTAAATTGTAACCCATCTCATTGGGAGCTGGCTTTGTAACACGTGTTTTCTTAGCTTTCCCTGACCTTCCCCATTCTACTTCCTCACTTCAATATTCACTATTTCCAGGACCACATCCCAAATAAACAACTTGCCTTTGAATCCTTGTTTTCTGGATCTGTTTTGCAACTTGGTGAAACCAGATAGCAGATTTCCCAAAGTATTTTCTGAGAGCTATGAGTACACGGTGTTCCTCTTTTATCTAACAATAATACCTGTTTGTTGGCTTTTTAAAAAACCTTGTGAAATGTACTTTTTGTGTCTCTAATGTAATGAAATGGAAGAGGTGCTTGAGTATCTAACCAGTTTCCTTAAATCATATACACACATCTCTGCAATAATAATGAAAGGCAAGAAACCGAAGAGACTAGAATGAATTCTGCCAAGGCACTTATAAGGTACCGAAATCCAGTCAGCCACCTTGCTGTTAGCTAACGCTTTGCTATTCTTGATAAAGAAAGGTCTTTGCCAATATTAATCTTGATTAAATTTTCTGATAGCCATCGATTAAAGATGGTTTGAATCAATGGCATAACACAGAACTAGGATCATTGTTTAAATTATAGTCTACACTCCCTAGCCCTAAATACTTTTCCACCATATTTCTATACTTGGAAACCACTTGATAGGTCTCAAATGAGACTTTTGATGCCTTCTACCCTTCAAAAGGGATGGTGATAAAGGACATATTATCTATTAAAATTTTTGGCCTATATTAAATCCTTAAGTTATTCTAGGACTGGCATCACCAAAAAAGTATCATTGCTCTAGCAACATTCTGAGGAAATCCATTATTTCTTTAATTTTCTAAGGCTTTAAGGAGACTTTGATTTCTGGTATTTCACATGTGACCATAGTCATTGACATGCTGATTCTGGCACTAATACCAGATGAGCTCAGAGAGTCAAAAAGTCCTAAAACATGTGGACAAAGTACTTGAGTGAATGAGAAAAATGTGAAATATAAAAATATATGTATGCTAACTTATTCTACAGCATGCATCTTCCTGGCATTCACCTCATCCTAGAAGAGGAAAGAATGCACCTGCCAAGTATAAGACACCAGCTTCATGGAGGCACTCAATTTCAACTATAGTCAGCCTGAGGCTCAAATCTGACACAGCAGTTCATCAATTACTGAAAAACAAAACAAAATAAAACCAAAAAACAAACAACAACAAAAACAGGCAAATAACATCAAACAACACCAACAAGAGACTCCAAAGTTGGAAGGGGTTTTCTTAAATATCAAACAGGTAGTCTTTTCCAAATCTGGAGAGATGCATGTGTTTGGTTACACTGAAGACTTTTTAATTACCACTTTCACTTTTCTTTAATGTATTTTATTTATACTTATAAACAGAATCAGGAAACTGGGTGAAAATTTCAGAAGGGCCCTTTCCTCACAGTGATCAAAAAGAAATTATTGACAGAAAATTTTTGCTGTTATCACAGGTCATTGTATTCCACAATACCTTCCTATCTGGGTCCTCTTAAAACAGTTTTTATTTATCTTTAATTAATATTTATTAATCTTAAGCCTAGTCAGGTTTTTATTTTCTAAGAAAAGGATACATCCTTAACTAAGAAACTAAGAAAGCAGACATATAGACTTGAGGTCCTTTTGCCTGCTTTCAAAAAAACCAGGTTTTATACATCCTTTTGTTCACTGAACATTCATAAAGTGAGCCCTAACTTATGACTAGTTATGTTTATATTTTCTGAGTATGCCCTACCACCTGGATTATGACATATAACATTGTTTAAATGCAGTGGTAATGCTCAGCTCAAAGTATAAGAAGAAGGTCAAGTGTGGCCAGAAGAAGAGAGTGATCAAGTCTTCCTGAAGAGAAGAGGTCATACTTGTGTTCAGGCTGGAGACAAATGGAGATATTTATTAGATGTGGAAGAGCCAAGAGGAAATCTGAGTCAGAGGAATGAAACAACAAAGAGCATCCAGGAAGCAGACATTTATTAGGAATCAACTGAATGTTGAATGGAGAAGTTGGATTGAAAGAAACCAGGGAGTAAAAGCGTAAGTGTCTGGGATTTTATCTTACTGTCAATGGAGAGCCTGGGAAGATACTGAGGAGGGAATGGGAACAGTCGAATAACAACTTTTTTTTTTTTTTAACTTATTTATTTGAGAGAGAGGGAACCAGCAGGGGGAGGGGCTGAGAGAGAGGGTGAGGGAGAGGAAGAATCCCAAGCAATCTCCTGGCAGAGCTCAAAGTCCAAAGGGGGGCTCCATTTCATGACCTGCAATCATGATCTGAGCGAAAATCAAGAGTGCGACACTCAATCAACTGAGCCACCCAGGTATCCCGCATCTACTTTTGAGAAGGGTTTCTTCAAGACCAAGGGGAAACTTAAAAAAATATTTTTTTTTCTTTTTTCTTTTTTTCCAGAGCACCTGGGTGGCCCACTCATTAAGCATCTGCCTTTGACTCAGGTCTTCATCCCAGGACCCTGGGAGGCTCAGCAGGGAGTCTGCTTCTCCTTCTCCCATTCTGCCTGCTTGTATTCCCTCTGGCTATCTCTCTCTCTCTCTGTGTGTCAAATAAATAAATATATAAAATCTTTAAAAACATATATATGTATTTCAATGTGTAATTGATACATAATGTGTTACAGTCACGAGGGATGGAGGATAGAAACCACACCTGCCACATGCATTCCATCCTCCATAAATATGCAAAGTTCAAGCACACATATTTCTATTATGACTTAGAAATGAAGGCTGGAGGTGGAGGTGTGTGATGCTGACAGGAGGTAACAGAAGGAAAAGGAAGAATGAATTCTGTTCCTGTCGTATGTGCTCTGGTCTATTCTGGCCAACATTTGTCTCCCTGGTCCCTTCTCCTGCTCATTAGCCACCACTGACTCCTCTTACTTCCCACCTCCATCCCTAACCCAGAAATATATTTTAAAAATTCTTTTGATTTATACAGGAATAGCCATCCATTGGAAAGATGACATTTTTAAAGCTGAAATCCAATTAGAGGTATAAAGATGATAGTGTTGTTTTCATAAGATTCCACAGAGTTAGGGGCACTGTGTGTGTGTGTGTGTGTGTGTGTGTGTGTGTGTGTGTGTGTTTAATTACTACATGTCAAATGCTTCAATAATTTGCCCTTTGTGACCACTTGCATGTCCGTTCCTTCCATAAGACTGGACCAGGGGTTGAAAGATCTTTACACTCCCAAGCTCTGCATCTGGCACTAATAATTTTAAACAATATAAATGGCATTAGAATGTGTATTAGGCTTTTAACCTGGTTTTCCATCTGAAATGCTTCTTATGTAAACTTCAGCGTGGTCCAGTGATCAGCAACTATAACAAATCAGATTCAGTATCAAATATTTTCCCTTTTTTGATGGCAGAATAAAATGCCTTCCCCACCCTGAACATCAAATACACCCATAAGGGACTGCCTGAAATAATGTCATTAAAAGTGTATGCATCTCATCAGGAAGAGCACAAACTGAGTTTTAGTCCATGGCATTGCTTTCAGATAAACCTGTGAAGGAGATAAAAACTGTATTTCAGTGGCTGTAATTGATAATATGGAAGAGATATTTACACTCAGCCTCTGTTTCTCCTTATCCTTCGCCATCTCTCTTACTGCCAGTTTAATTGTCAACCTGTCTCTTGAGTTTCATACCTTTCCCAAATGTGTTTCCCCCTCTGCCTTATCTCTTCAAAGCCATCAGTCACACAGCAGATTTGTAATGAACTTGCTCTCTGCCAAGGCAAGAAAAAAAAAGTGACATCATTTTCAAAAAGGGGAGATCAGCACTTTAATCTCAGTGAGATAGAAAATAGAACAAAGGGAATGTTTGGAAGGGGCTAAAAGCGGGGAAAGGATGGGGATGGCGCACACACTTTCTTTCCCTCTCCATGCTCTGTACACCATGCTTTAGAAATTTGGAATCCATTTGTTTTCCATTCTCATCGTATCCTGCTGGCCATGCAAGGTCTTGTCTGGACATAATTATTGAGGAAAGGGTGCGGCGTTATCTCTCCCTGCTTTTGTGAGTTTGGTGGGATGGGGTGATGGTGAAATGTTTACAGGCTTATTACAGAGTTTCAACATTAATGCAGACTTTTAAAATTCTGATGTGAAGTAGCTAGTTCTTGAAACTGATCGGGCAGGTATATTCTAGTTGTAGCTAAAACCAAATCAGAATGAGAAGAGAGGGCCAGAGAAGGAAGAAACGGCAAGCACTTGCTTTAATCGCTGAGGACCCCCTCAGTCTAAATTGTAGACATGTGGATCAAAGGTAATATGGGAATCAGCACTGAAGGCTCAGAGGCTAAGATATTAAAACAGCTGTTTACAATAACTTGTGATGTATAATCAGAATTAGTTTATAAAAAGTACGATCCTCTGAAAACAATCAGGCTGAAAAGAAATGTAGGCTCTCTCCAGTTACTATGCTTTTAGTTATGGTGGGGCCATGTGCTGGAGATTATCAAACATGTACCATTTGTCAGAGAAATGTGATGAATCATCCTTGATAAAAGATAACAAATGTTCTCTTTTTAAAGTGAAGCTGATTTAGAATTAGACATGTGTGTTAGGCATGAACCTCCCAAGCCACAAGCTCAGGTGTGCCAAGGACACAACTGTTTAAAATTTTTACTATTAATTTCTGTCTGCAAGCCTCACTTCCCTTCCCCTGTTATCAAAAATCTCAGCCTTAAGTCAGTTCTTGGTAAACCCAGTTCAGTCCAAAGTTTGCCCTTGCTCTGACTTCTGTGTTGATCCAAATTTCATGGATTTTACTCAGCGTCCAGGTCCTTTTCCCAGTCCTACCTCCAAAACCCAATGTCTACTAAGGCACCCATCACTCCATCTGGTTTCCAGCCTGAGTTCCTCTCGTCTGTTGCAAGGAATTTGATTTCCCATGGTATTACTGGTTGTTGTTTCAGAAACTATTTTGTGTCACTGACATCACTACCATGAAGGATCTTCAGCACCCTTGGCCATTTCTCAGCCACTTTCATATCTCTCAGCATAGTGGTAGACCACAAGAAACCTCTAGATGCTCTCCTGCTCCATCTTGTGGTAAATGACTACTTGGGGGCTATGACAGAACTCGGCCTAGATTGAACAGGCTGCATTTTCTACTCTATTGGTGCCCCATCACTCTGAGACCATAGGGGTTAGGGGAAGTGATGTCTAACCAACTTCTGTCTTTCACATTCCAAGCAGGAAAGGAAGGCACTTGCCTGTAGATGATCTGTTTGTTCTAGGTCTTTACCAGCTCTCTGGGATGTGGTGAAGACAGGGAGGATGTAACCAGATTCAGAACCCTTCCTCAGATACCCACACAACAAATTCACTTGACTACTTTTCCTCACTAACTCTCTTTTTCTTCCTCAACTCACACAGATTTTGTCCCCTCTGTGATCGCAAAAGCAGAGAGAAAATATTTGCTTCCAATCTAATTGCTCAAAACTCAAGTTGGTGGTGCTCATGGTTTTTAATATTAAAAAATTTGAAACTTGCAAGCAAAAGCAAAAATGATCTTCCCTATTGTTTCTACAGTATGTTTTTAAAGTCAATTTTGATGATAAAAAATGAGTTTTGATCTTTCTTTGGTCTTTTGTTTTTTCTGCTAGATATATATACCCTAAATGAAAATGTATCAGGAAATTTTAAAGAAATATCATTTATCAGTATTTCAAAATACTATCAGTTCTATGTTTCTTCCCCCCTACAAATCTTTGCCTACCAAAAAGAACATATGATTCTTACTTATTGTCCTGCTCTCCTCTAAGAAATCTTTTTACCTTTAATCCATTTCCCCAAAACAATTCCACACATAGCAAAAGAGAGTATATGTTCAAAGTATAGGACTCTATACTGAGGTCCTCCAAGACTCTGTAGAGAAATCTGCATGATGAAGTAAAAATATGGAGCCAAGAGAACCCATCCATTGGCTGAACAGCCTCCTATGGACAGATACGAATGTAGAAAGGCTTTTGTCCAGACAGAGTCCAGCTGAAGCTGTCAGAGCTTCTCAGGGACGTGTAGTAACAGACACCAAAGGTAATCTGTAGTTATCGATAGGCACTTGAGTTAAAAAGGTCATGTGGGCCAAAAGGACACAAGTTTTGCGTATAGAAGGACACATGAACACGATTGGAATTAAGAGGAGGGGACACAGAGAGAGAAACAAAGACAGAGCAAGAAAACCAATGCTTAGAGTCAAAGAAATTATGACACAAACGTAGAAGTGACAGACTAAGTGAGGTGTATTCACAACTGTATCTCCGAGCTCTCTAGCTCCCTTTCTTATTTTTATCCATTGAATCTATCAGTGACCACCATACTTTATATTATACATATTTATTTATTTACTGCCTATTTACATACACACACAGTGACACACACACAAGATTATACATTCTATGAGAAGTGAGTTGTTTGTTTTGTTCACTGGTGAATCCACAGTTCCTAGGGCAGGGGTAGGGATTTTAACAAATATTTGTTACAGGAAAGAAGGAAAGAAAGGAAGACAAAAGGATGAAAGGAATGTAAAAGGAAGAGGAGGGGGACTAGAAGGAGGAGAGCAAGAGGAAAATTTCTTGCTTGGTCATTCTCCAGACTCAGATACCTGGCTGCCCTTCCTGCTCTCTCATTCCGTAACTCCCCCATTTTCTTTCTACAAGTTCTGTTTTCTGGACCTGAGCTCATTTGAATGTGTTTCTCTTCCCTATAACCAAGTGAATCCTGATGACAACTGGTGTGGGGACTGATCTTAGTCAGTTTACCGACCCTTTCTCTATATTTCAGACGAGTAGCTAACTTTCTCTTTAAATGATTTTTAGGCCTCATAGAAAAACTGACCACATGATACCATGAGCTAGTTGGAAAAGCATGACTAAGGGTGCTGATTCAAATCACAAGAGGAGATGCTACAAAGGTACAAGGGGAAAGATGACATACAGCTGTTATCTCCACAGTGGTGGGAGATCTGGTTTCTGAGGAAGCAAGGGATCTTTCCCCACTTACTGTTGTCTTTAAGGACAGTAAATAGTTCAGTAGTGGCCCCCAAATGTTAATGAGCATACTACCAGAATGCTTGCTAAAAATGAAGGTTACAAAGTCCAACTCCCCAAAATTCAGATTCTACCAGTATATGCTGTGGGTCAGGCATCTGAATTAGTAGTCAAAACACCAGATGATCTGAATGTTTGTGTCTCTCCAAAATTCACAGGTTGAAATCCCACCCCCTACTGATGGTGGTATTAGGAGAATGGGCATTGGGAGGTAATTCACTTGCCTAAAAAGGTGACCACATTGATGACTTGATCTTGGACTTGAATATGATTAAGAGATTTCTGCTGTTTATAATCTACCCAGTCTTTGGTATTTTCCTTATAGCAGCCCAAACAGACTAAGACAATACCAGAACAAGTGGTTCCCTAAATACATATTAAGGATAAAAAAAGCTCTAATTTGATCTCATCTACCTCTGTGTGCCCTTAGATATCCAGAAATTAAAAGACAAAATGTCAAAGTGGATGGGATGGAAGAGGTGATGGTTTGTTGTGGTGGTGGTGGTTTTTTAATTAGCTAGGCTTTGTGTTGAATTTCTTGTATAAAATGTTCTATTTTTAGAACTGCACGTGTAAGAATACAGCTAACTGATTAACAAGTTATCAACACCTGGGATATCAAACTAGGAATGCCCTGAGCCATATTCCTTTCTATCAGGTTCTCACAAAAATTGTATTATTTTTCTGCCTTCCCCACTTCCCCATGCATTAGCGCTTTGGTATATTTTCTTGCAACTAATTAGCCTCATGTTCTCAGAAATGGAATTCCTTTTGTGAGGTATATTAGGCTCTTTCAGAGGCAGCTGGGCACTCCTGGGAACAGGACAATGCAGTAATGAATTGATAATGTGATGTAAACACTGGGCCTCCTGACTATTTTGCTTCATGGCAACAGGGCAGGTCATAATATGAAAGCTGGAAACGAATTAGGACTAAGTTAAACCTTAAACCCCAACCAATAAGCTCTTCGGAATCTGGTGGCTGGATCTAAGAATAACATGTAAGCTTATATATGTTGCTGGTTAGGTCACATCTTAGGTCCCTAGCCTTGGACACACTCAAATCCCAAGTCTTTCCAGCTGATTGCTGATTCATTCTCCTTAAATAAGATCTGCTGAGAGGAAAGAGTTAAGTCTGTCTTCAGAAGGTTCTGCCTGACTCTGAAGTCATCCTTCACAGAGGCCTGCCTACTTGATGAAAAGTAGCATATTAAGCTTCTAGGCAGAATTATGAGAGAGAGATCAAATAAAGAAAGAAGTACCTCCCACTCACAGACTTACAAAATATATAGCCTTTTGCAAAATGTACAAAGGAGGATTCATAGACTGAGGAGTTGTTTGGTATTCCCAAAATACAGTGTCTCATGTAAGAACTTGAGAAGATAGAAGACCCAGTTAAGGCAAAGCCGTAAAAACAGAAGGCAAAGTGAATTCATTTTGTAATTTGTTTTATTATCTCAGGATTTATAGAAAGCAGTTCTACCTATTCCACAATCTTTTTTTTAGTTTTGTTCCTTTCCCTTTTTTTTTTCCCCTCTGTTTTAAACTTTCAACAATAGGTGGTCTCAGAAAGTGCTGAATTAAGACTTAGCAAAGTCAAGTCCTATGTATCTGGCTGGTCCTATAGTTCTAAAACGGTCTCAACAAGCCAGCACCTCACGTTTGTCTGAGAGACATAAGACCAAAAAACTAAGCAACACATACTTACAAACACTTGCAAGTACATGTGCCCACACATAGAGACATGGACAAACACACATAAGACTATTGTTGTGCATTAGTTTGGGAAAACACTGCTTGCGTAATAACACATTTTTTCTTGGATCACAATATTCATCCCTACTCTAAATTAAAACTGGTAGATCACATGAGAAAGAATTTGTTTCCCATTACGACTATACTTTAGTTCGTTCCCACCTAAGTGTAAATACATTTTTTTAAACAAAATAGTTGATATTACAGCTCTCATTTCCCTTTTTAAAAATTGGTATTTTCCACTAGATTTAGTTTCAAATATTTTTCAAATATTTATCACATTAGATTCACATCTCAAACGGATCAAGTTAAGTGGGAATCTCCAGGCTTTCCCTAATTTATTTTTATCCATGACACACGAAGAGTCCATTTCCATCTTATAGTTGGCTCGGCTTGTGAGATTCATTTGCGTTTTTCTGACTAATTCTGTACATCAGCTATTCAAATGTGAACTAACTAGTACACTGCATAGGGTAGTCTTAAGCCCTTATGTTTTAAGGTGGTTTTTTGGTTTTTTGTTGTTTTTTTTTTTTTTTTTATGAGAAGAGAAGCCCATTTGATTGTTTTGAGACCAGTCATTCTCAACACGGTTCATTTTCTCTTCCCTAATGGCTTCTAACATTTGCTATGCTTTTATTATAATGCTGAATTCATTACTTTTGTTACAGTTTTCCCATTAGCTTTAAGTCTTTAGTTTCTATTCTAACAACACAAGGTCGCAGAGCAGGTAGGTATGTGTTTAATAAGAAGAAAAAAATGTGACTACAAGTTAAATGGGGAGAGAGGGGTTGGACTGGAGAGAAAGATAAGTTCCAAGCAATGTGCAAATATAACAGAAATGACCCCAAGTCACTAATAGTCAACAAATTCATTGAGAAGTTACATATTAAAATTTAGGTGAAATTCTTTTTTTAGAAAGAAAATCACATCAGTTTTTTTTTTTCTTGACAAATTTTAAGTTAGACACCATAGCTTTCTGCCACCCAAAGAGTATCCTTAGGTAATATAAACCAAAGAGAACTTTCCTCTATACTGCAAGGTTCTAGGTGGTAGAGAATTTATCATGTCTTAAGATGAGAACTTCACCATTATAAGAAAAACTGATCCAATGTTAAAATGCTCTGACATTCTCTAACCTTATAGAGCACCATTTAGAATTGACTTGTACATGGTAAAAGACTTTAATACCCTCACAGAGTTTTCTTTCAGGGCGTGATGCCCTGGGCAGGACTTGGGGTAGTTTATCACTCAGAGCCCTTTTAAGAGGAATAAACAAAGAAAAAAAAATTAGTTACTTTAACAAAAAGATTTGATATAAATAATTGTCAACCAGGTATTACCCCCATGAGATACAAAAGAGAAACACTGGTTTTGCAAATGCAGTTACTAGGGGGAGCAAATATCACCTCTAGGGTTCAGGGAACAAATGGAAGAGAATGATGATTTAAAATCTAGAAGCTTAGAGGAAGGTCCTGTGGAGTTTGGACCCAGAGATCCTCAGAGGACCCTGGCTGCCTGGTGCTGGCGCATCAGAAATTAGGAGAAGGGACCACCTGAAGTCAGGACATAGGTTAGCTTGTTTTTTGTTTTTTTTTTGTTTGTTTGTTTGTTTTAAGATCCCATTTATTTATTTGACAGAGACAGAGAGAGAGAGAGAGAGAGATCACAAGTAGACAGAGAAGCAGGCAGAGAGAGTGAGGGAAGCAGACTCCCTGCTGAGCAGAGAGCCCAGATGCGGGGCTCAATCCCAGGACCCTGAGATCATGACTTGAGCTGATGGCAGAGGCTTAACCCACTGAGCCACCCAGGTACCCCTAGCTTGCTCTGATATAGCTGAGAAGACACTATGAGATTGTTTCTAGGATGTGAAAAAACTGCAAAATAGAAACAGTTGCAGCTATTGGAACCTACTGACAATGCCAATGGAAAGAGGGGATTTCAAGGGTGAACCTCATAAGAACAACAGATTATGAGCATGTCTCTTTTCCTCCTTCTGCTTTCCAGTCACCCTCTTGGGCCCCCTATTGGCAAAGCCTAACAGAAGCCAGCTGGCAAAGAAGTGTCCCCAGAATCACAGAGCGAAATATGGAGGGATGGATTTGAAAATTAGAAAGACAGTAGCTTCTTAACTGTTACATAAGGAGGATAATGTGTATTAATGTGTCCATCACATATAACTTGAGTTTACAAGGTTATATTCTTGGTTCTATAATAGAGAAACAATATTAGTAATTGCTAACATATAATAGCATCTACTCTATACTACATTCTATGCCAAATGTTATATATGAGTTGTCTCATTTAACTGTCCAGACATCTAATGAGAGAGTGATAATCATGAAGCATGAATGGTTATCTAAACTGATTTAAAATGTGGATTTTAAGACAGAAGTCCCCATAAACCATTTCTTCTTTTTATCCAGCCCCTTCTCTATATGCATATCATCCTTTTTTTTTCTTCTGTAGAAGAAAGAGTTGAATTTATTGAATTTATTGTTTACTCTAAATCAGGGCGTTGCACACAGTTTTAAAAAAATTATTTGAAAAAAATTATTTGAGAGAAAAAGATAGAGAGACAGCACAGGAACAGGGGGAGGGACAGAAGGAAAGGGAGAGAAAGACTCTCAGGAAGACTCTGCTGAGCAGACTGCAATGTGGGGCTACACCTCACAACCCAAGGATCATGACCTGAGCCAAACCAAGAGCTGGAGGCTCAAATGACTGAGCCACTCAGGTGCCCCTCCATACCTTTTAAAAAATTCATTTTGAAAAAATAATTTATTCTGAATCCAATATGTTAATATATAATGTTGTATTAGTTTCAGGTGTACAATATTGTGGTTCAGCAATTTTATACATTACTCAGTGCTTGTCAGGACAAGTGTACACTTAATCACCTTCACTTATGTCACCCATCACCCAGCCAACTCCACTCTGGTTACTATCAGTTTCTTCTCTGTAGTTAGAGTCTGTTTCTTTGTTTGTTACTTTTTTTTTTTCCTTTGTCTTATTTCTTAAATTCCACATATGAATGAAATCATATGGTATCTGTCTTTCTTTGACTAATTTAATTCTCTTAGTGTTGTATTCTCTAGGTCCATCCATGTTGTTATAAAGGACAAAAGTTTATTCTTTTTTTATGTCTGCATAATATTCCACTATATATCTATATCTATCTATCTATCTATATATATATATATACACACACACACACATATACACACACATACATATATAAAACATTATATATATAGTGATATATATAGTTATCAATTTATATGCTATTTTTATATACATATATATATACATATAGCTATATATATGCTATTGTAAATAATGCTGCAATAAACATAAAGGTGCATGTATCTCTTTGAATTAGTGTTTTTGTTTTCTTTAGGTAAATACCTAGTAGTACAAACACATTATCTTAAAACCAAACCTAGCTAACCAGTGTTTCCCTAAGTCACCTGTAGCAACCAGGAAAATTACAAGAGTTAAAAGATTCCTTTACTAGAACTCTAAGCCACAGTTTTATATAAACATCATAGCCTTTCTCTTAGCCATTTCTCAAGGGAAAAAATAGTATTATTTCAGGGAAACTAGTGGCATGCTAGAAACATGAACTGTTTGACCTTAGAAGCACTTTGATTAAAATATATTTATTTTTCAATTCAAACAATGATGATATAGTTGATAAATTCTCTTAGTTGAAAATGATGGAAGACAAATCATTAAATCCTAGAGGGGTCATTAAAAGCCAGAGCATACAAGTCTGAAATTAGAAAGTTAAAGTGAGACAATAAACTATCAGTAAAACGCAATGGAGGGGCATCTTGGTGGCTCAGTGGGTTAAGCCTCTGCTTTCGGCTCAGGTCATGATCTCAGGATCGTGGGATCAAGCCCCGCATTGGGCTCTCTGTTTGGCGGGGGGCCTGCTCCCCCCGCCTGCCTGCCTTTCTGCCTACTTGTGATCTCTCTCTGTCAAATAAATAAATAAAATCTTAAAAAGAAAAGAAAAGAAAAGAAAAGAAAGAAAATGCAATGGAATTTGTTCTTGTACCACTTCTTTCGGAGTGGGAAATTAGAAACTCAAGGCAGTCCTATCATAGGATGCCCTCCTAGGTACCACTGGAGTTAATATCCTCATTGACAGAATCCAAAGTCCATAACACCCCCACCATGGAGCCTCTGTCATACTGTTGTACAAGGTCTATATTTGACATCATGTTATAAAGAAGACAATTTTATAATGAGTCCCATAGCATTTCTGCCATAAATTGTGTACATTTATTGTATAAATCCAAAACAGATCCTCCTCACACTTGGGTTCTACTGATTAGAATCTGTTCAGCATGCATACTTTTGGAAAATTTTCGTAAACTTTTCTTTTGCCTTCTCTTATCATTGTGCTATCTTTACTCTTTCAGTCTAATGGTTAAGAACTTTTTTTGTTTGTTTGTTACAAATAAGAGGACGCCAAACTACTGATTTCAGTAAATAATAAGGACATGTATTTGTCATGCATGACAGGAAACTAAAGGTCAGTTTTGCCAGGATTGGCTCAAGTCTCACTGCTGCTTCTGAAGACCCAACCAGCTTCTGTTCTTTGTCCCTGTTATTCACAGCATGTGCTAATCTCAATCTCAGACACTAGAGATGTACAAAAGCTTCCTAAAACATGCAAGGTGACTAATGTTTTTGAATATTATTAAATAATATATAGTCAAAATGAAGAAACAAAGGCTAAGTAAAGAAGAACAGTATCATCTATAGCATAAAATGGCAGTATGACTTGGAGAAAGCTATTTAACCTTCCTAGAACTCTACTTGCTTATCTCCAAAATGAGCATAAATGTTCTTAAATCATCATTAAATGTCTCACTCCACACCTGTCACATTTCAAACATTTAATAAATAAATAAGCAAACACATACTGAATGTACAAAGAAATACCTAGTTAAATGATGTGCATTTTAGCTATTTAATCTTATAATCTTGCATATAATGAGACAGTCTTTGGTTTCCATGCGACGTTTAAATTCATGGCATTTCAAATGGGAAAAAGGAGGATTTGCCTGACTCGACCGTAGATACCGGCCCTTCCTGTGTACTGATGTTAGATGGCTTATCCAGGCATGCCTATATGTGAATAAGACTAGTGTTGATCTGCTTCCAGTTTACCTAAACCTGTCTGAAAGGTAGATCCAGACAGCTGAGTCATTCTCTAACAATTGCCAACTGGTGATGACTTCCCAAAGCCAGACAATCCACCTCCATGGTTCTTCTTCTTCTTTTTTTTTTCCCCCAAGTTTCATAAAGCAGATTCATTATTTTCCATCTATGGTGTCATAAAACAGTGATTCCAAAAACTGGGAAGGTAAGTGATTTCTTGGAAGCAAAAACTATAAGGCGGAGGCTGGAAGAAAGACCTAATTATGGGTAAAGGTGCTCAGAGGCACAGGAGACCAGGAAGCACACTACCAATAATCAGAGAAGTTCTCCCTGACTGCGGGGATTGTTGTCGTGATTTAAGGAGAACAACAAAGGACTCCACAGTGAGAGACCAAACTACACTTGCCCAGATTCATGCTAGCACTTGCCTGATTTCCTCATACACAATTCCTTCCCCCTTGGCCCTACTCATCTTTTCTTGGAGACAAATGTAGGTTCAGTTTCCCCAGGCTTCAGTCAGACAACCCAGCTGCCAGAAATGTGCTGGCTGATGATCTTTCTGGAGCTACCTCTCTGCTACTTACTTGCATCCGTCAGATCTGGAAAAGGAAGGAAGAACAGAAGACCCTTGTTATGAAAAGCCAGGCTATAAGCTCTGTGAAAAACCAGCAACTAATGGTAATGCTCAAGCACTGTGTTAGCATTAATTAGATTTCTATGTTGTAACATTTGCCAGTTATTAGCTATAGTTTCACTTTGCCTCTCTTTACTTTGTTTTTATAATATTGACCAAAAAGTATTCCTTCAATGAAGTTCTTTTTCAGTATTTATGAAAATGTGGCCTCCCAGGGACATTCTATAAATAGCAAATAATTAATGTTTTATCTAATTTGCTTGCAAAACTACTGGCAAGATACTATTAAGGCCAATACATTACTTAGTTTATCTAGATCATAACAGCAGTTAAAAAAATAGAATCTCTAGCCATATTAAAGAAGACAAAACGATAGTTTCATGTGAGGTTTACACAAACACGTAGAGATAATGGAAGTTATTTTGAATATTGGCAGACTTGCGAAAGGAAATAGAAATTTGTGAAAGTGAATTACTATAAGTTGTTAACCATAATTCAATATTTACTTGCAGACTTTCAGAAAAGTAGTTCACTGTTCATTTTATGCGATGAGTTGTTAATATTACATGAAATAACAAATTGGCATCATAACTAAACAGAGTCTCTGGGCAGTTATCATAAAAAGAACGAGGGAGATCTAAGCATGGGAGTTGGGTTTTTTACTGGCAAATGGATTATTCTGTACAATGTGAAATCTGTCATTACTGCTTTCTGATCAGAGACGCTTCAGGGTCAATTTTAAATGTCTTCATTATACGAATCTTATTTATTATAATTGTGGGTGAGATTAAACTTGTTAGAATGAGAGCCTATTATATCATTCTGCTATTTTTAAACCTTAGGAATTTCACACTTACCCAAATGAAGGACTGATATGTGGCCCTACAACCATTCCCATTATGGCAGAGCCATTCCAACAACATTCTTGACATGCTTGACGCTAAAGGCATGCCCAGACAAATGTTCCCCTGTTCTCCATTCCCTTCAGTTTCTGGTGTTAAGTACTAATCGAGCCCCGGATCACCCTTCAGAAAATAAAGTAAGATAAAATAAAATAAAATCCACAGAATATGGCAATGAAGTTTCTGTTGATGCCATACTGGAGGCCGAAAGACATATTCATGAGTGGCACTGTGAATGGGAGCTGAAGTCATTTATTTAAAATGGCAATGAGACAACCTCTTAAAAAGCTCCAGTGGGGTGAACAGAGGATAATTTGGCCAACGTCCCCTACCAAGGGCTTCAAACTTAGACTTTTATCATTATTTCCCAATGATGTTCTACTTTGTTATGAATCAAACTGTATCTCCTTAAAAATTCGTATGTTGAAGTTCTAACTCTGCAGTGTGATTGTATTTAGAGACAGCGTCTCTAGGAAGGTAATTAAAGGTACGTTAGGTCATAAGGATGGGATCCTAATCCCTTGGATCTGGTGTCCTTCGAAGAAAAGGGACAGCAGGAGTATGCCCATACAGGAAAGACCATGTGAGGACACAGCAAAAAGGTGGCCATCTGCAAACCAGGAAGAGAGGTCATACCAGAAACCGACCCTGATGGCACCTTGATCTTGGACTTCCAGCCTCCAGAACTGTTAGAAAATAAATTTCTGTTGTTTAAGGCCCCTTGTAGTATTCTGTTACGGCATCCCAGGCAGACTAATACATACCTATAGTCACACAGGTTAATCTGAACTATTAAAAGATGTTTGCCATTCTTCCAATGCTTATCCATTTATAAAGCCACATTGCCTGAAGCCAATAATAACAACAGCAGAATCTCCTGAACTCTTTTTCTTGATAAGCACTATTCCACGTATTTTCATTTTGTAAAGTAATTCATATTATTACCTGTTTTACAGATAAGAAAAGGAGTAGAAGACAGTATAAGTAACTGATCCAAAATTGAATAACATACTCAGAATATTGTAACTAGTAAAGTGAGCTACAGAAAAGCTTGTTTATAAATCCTCTTATTATCGGGGGTGGGCGGGAAGCACAGGTGTATCACTGTGCATTTGTGTGTTTAATGGTATTTCTTTAACAAATGTGAAAAATTTAAACTTTACACAATTAAAGAAAGCTTTTTAGTCATAAATTTTATAATGTATTGAGAGTCTCCAAAAAAGAAGATAAAAGGACATTTCAAGGAAAATCACTATAGAGGTATACAGAATTGTCTCCAGTAAGTACATTTATCTAAACATGGAGCAAATTGCTTGTATTTGAAAACAATTGTGATTTTATATATCTGCTTTCAAGTTGAATGCCAAAATTTCCTTTTGAATCCTGCAGTAAGGTTAGAAGCCAACGTATTTCCAGGAGGTAGGAAAGCTACTATAAGCTTATTTTTAACTTGTCAGCAAGTAAAAATCTAACTAATGTTGATCTTTCTCTGACAGCATTTGCTTGGAAGCTTCCATAGCTTTGATTAATATTTAAACACCAGGGCTTTCAAAGCAAATTTACAAGCTGAAATTACTAAAGCTACAATAAATACAGAAACACATTTCTACTTTATTTTCTATATGAGCTAAAAAGAGCAGCCATTAGGAATGAGCAAGTACAGGAAGGAGGAACTTTGTTTTTAGTTTGTTTTTTCATTGACCATTAGAAATGCACACTGTAAGGAGGGACTTATGGTGGTTTTGTTTCCTAGTTCTGGAGCTAGACTGAATGTGAACACTGGCTCCACCATTTCCTGGCTGTGTGACACTGGACAAGTTATTTCTTCTTTCTGTCCCTTAGTTTCCTCATCTGTTAAATGGAACAGTGACAGTATCTCTTTCATAGGAATTTTATACACTTTAAATGAGTTTACAACAGATAAACTGCAAAGAACAGTGCCTAGCACCTAACAATTATTCCATATGTGCTGGTGTTTAATTTTTTCACATAAAAATAAACAATGAAGTCAAGATTCTACAATATTCAGCCATTAATTCAACAAATATTCATTCATTCAATAAATATTTATGAAGTCCATACCATGGCCAGGAATTGGCTCTAAAGAGTTGAATAATTTGAGGGACATGTTGTCTAAAGTCTAACATTATAGTGGGAAGATCAGACGCATACATTTCGGGTAGATGCTGCCTGCTGAGCTATCTGTTAGAACATGGACCTAGGAACTCATAGGGAGTTCTGGGAAGGGCTTTCTGGAAGGAGTACTGCTGGAGCTGATTTTGCCACTTTATGGCTCACTTAGAAGAGGATATGGAGACAGACATTCTATTTTTTTTTTAAATCACATTCAAAGTATTATTTGTTTCAGGGGTACAGGTTTGTCATTCATCAGTCTTACACAATTCACAGCACTCACCATAGCACATACCCTTCCCAATGTCCATCACCCAGCTGCCCCATCCCTCTTACCGCCCCTCCCCTCCAGCAACCCCCAGTTTATTTCCTGAGATTAAGATTTTCTTATGCTTTTTTTCCCTTTCTGGTTTCATCTTGTTTCATTTTTCCCTCCCTTCCCTTACATTCCTCCGACCACTGCTATTCAGCATAGTACAAGATAGCCATTTTCAACAGAGGAAGCAGAACAGCAAACTAACCAGAAACCAATGAGAAGTGTGAATAGCTTATGAAGCATAGGTAAAGGGGCCGTGAGGAAATCAAGCTGAGAATTAAACACTGACCCCATAACTTCTCCCAATTTCTACTTTTCTGCAACACCCTGATGGTCCCTTTCATTGAGGACCATTAACTCAATTCTGACTACATGTGGGGAAGAAAAAAATGCATGATGACACTCTTGCCTCGTTGTCCAAATTGGGGCAACACTCCAATAAATAACCAGGTCAAAGTCATCTTGGTCTAAGGGATGTGATTAATTGGACATGTTCCAAAGCACACTAATATTGGAGTGCACTCATCTCACCTGCAGATGTAAATATTTTAATGTGCAGCTCAAAGATGGCTAGACAAGTGTGAGTCCAGAGACCACCGTAATATATTTAAAATTAAAGCTCAATATTAAGTAGTCCCATGAATGTAATAAAATTTCACATCTGGCTACAGAGTCACATTGTCTAAATTAGGGAGATGAGAAATTGCAAACTAAGGGTGAAAGCAGCTTCAATTAATGATGGCTATTTATGACCTAGCCTGTTCTTTTGATGCATACAAAATCACTAAACTCGTGGCACACAAAAGCCTGAAAAAACACAGAAAGATTTGGGATGGGAGAAATATTTAATCATGCCAGTTTTATCACAGGTCCGCAAGGCCATATCTTTAGGTGGGCGAAAATCAACAATATTAAAATGAATAATTTACCCTGTTCTGACTTGAAGCCGATGGACTGTTTTATGCTGAAGGAAGAAAAACACTGAGCTTTGTAACTCTTCACCCTGATTGCTTGTAATGTTCATCGATCTGAAACAAACAGTGCATAAATCTGTTCTTTAGCAACAGACGCAACTGAGATGTCGATTAAAAATGACCGAGCAGAAATTGGAACATGATTACCAAATCCATAGTACTGAACACCATTTACTGACTCATACACAGCTACTTCATTGAGAATGAACTAGATAAAATATTCTTTCAAAAAATTGAATTGTAAGGAACACTTTATGAGATACTTGTGAGACATTTTTTTTTCTTTTCTGAGATAAAAAGATGAGTTTCTGATAGATAGCCTTGAGAATTCAAACCATGTCCCTTCTAATTTTTCTTTTGTCCCTTAATGAACAAAGATCACACAGTCAAACTTCATTTGCCAGTTCTGTTGACAATTGGGACAATGAACTATGTTCACCTAATGTTCCTTTAATGTTACAGAAGCTCAATTAAAGAAAGCAAGCTTATGTTCTTCTTTTTTTTTAACATTTTATTTATTTATTTGGCAGAGAGAGACATAGCGAGAGAGGGAACACAAGCAGAGGGATTGGGAGAGGGAGAAGCAGGCTTCCCGCCAAGCAGCGAGCCCAATGCAGGGCTGGATCCCAGGACCTTGGGATCATGACCTAAGCCAAAGGCAGAGACTTAAGGATTAAACCACCCAGGCACCCCAAGCTTATGTTCCTAAAGGGGACATAAGTTACTCTAATAAGTTACTCTAATGTTACTCTTTAGAACCAAAGGGGAAATAAGTTACTCTAATGTTAATCTTTAGGACCAAAGGGTAACAGCAAATGATAGGAGTTCTATAGTCAATGACTGCTTACCAGAAGCCATTGCAGCATAATGGTTCCTCCTCTTCTGTAGAACAGGAAGCTGAGACATAGAGCATCTTAGCAGCTAAGCCACTTGCCAGAATAAACCTCCAATCAAATCTCAGTCTGAAGGGCTCTGTGGTTCTCACTAGTGCAATGTACCAAATATTTATTGCTCTCAACCTTCCAGGCACATGGTAGGTAGGTACTTCCTTGTTCCTTTGTAGTTGAATGGGAACATGGGTCTAGTAGTAGCCAATCAGTTGCAAGCACAGAGACACACACCCTCTCCTGAATAAAGTATGTAAGTGTTGGAGCAAGACTCCAGAGTTCTCTTTCCCTTGGCTCATGCAAGTGACAAGGTTCTAGCTAGTGGCTTCACTGTCAACCAGAGTCTCAGGAAGTCCCCAGATAATCTTCAGAGCAGCACTGGAACAAAACACACTTCTCTTGTTTATAGCATCTGGGATTTGGAAGCTGGTTGGTTTCCACAGCCCAGCTTCATCTATCCTGATGGATGGAGACCACAAAGCCTATTCTCCATAAAGGAACCCATAAACTAGGGATATCATCATAAAACGAAGTCACAAGGAATAGAGATAAAGCTTCATGATGAAATGAAGATGAGATTGGGGCAATAAAGAAAGAGAAAACCAACCTGAGAAGAGCAATTTGGGATCTCAAGTATAAACCAAGTGTAGAGACTAAATTCACTTGGCAGTTTTGGAAGACCACAAAGAAACTTCCCAAAGAATTCAAAGTGAATATCAGAAAGCAATTGAAACTTAAGAAATAGTGAGCTTTAGAGTGACAATAGTAAAATGGGAACTTACTCAAAATATCTCTTCTCAATATAAAAGGACCCATTTATAGATAACTCTACTCTTTTATGACCATAGCATCATTGTTGGAAATACTATATAATGCTAGTACCTCCACAACCCTCAGGATGAGAAGATATTATTACACTCTCTTTTCTAATTCTTTGCACATGTTTCTAAAACGTATTTTTGATAATAAACCAAACACATGTGCTGTCTTAGGAGCCCTCACTGGGCTATAAACCCTCTGGAGGAAAACTTGAATGGGAGAATGCTAGCTTAAAAAAAAATCATCTTATCCCAACATGCGTCCAACAATAGCTTTCAAAGAATGATTTGGGGAAACTCAGAGAGCATTTGTGTTGGACTTTGCATACCCATTTAGGGGCCTGGATGTCTTTACATTGACTATTGGGAACCAGTGAAGAGCCATATACCTGGGATAATGATCAGTGGGAAGGCAGCTCTGGGGAAATTATACAGGGCCTTCTGCAATTCCTGACTGAATTTGATCAAGCTTTTAGATGTTATGAGAATGGTTCTAGAGAATATGGTTAAAGGGAGAAAAAAAAAATTAGAGTTGGCTCCCCCCACATGCCTTGTCAATAGAGTGTATTAGCAGAGAGGAAAGATTATATATTTCTCTACTAGTAACCAATTCTATCTTGCTTTCACTACTGTTTTTTTGATACTTATTCTGGCAATATCTGGAGGCTTCCCCTTTACTGTGAGTTCTTCCCTGGAAGCTCTAGGTTAGATTAGGTTCCCTTACCTGGGGCTCCCATTAACTCCATACATTGCACTATCAGTCTATCTGGCACAATGCATTATAATTTCTAAGTACATCTGTGTCTAACTCTTCCACAAGACTGAGAGACTTCTGACAGAAGGGACCTTCTGATGTTCACTGTTGTGTCCCTAGGACTCAGGACAGGGGCAGACACAGAGTAGCTCAAAGCAAGTTCATTAAATTAAAAAAAAAATCAATGAATGAATAAACTTGAAACTAAATGATATAACTGTTGAGAAGGTAACATATTACTTCACTGTTTTACAAATAAACCTCAGTTAGAGTCCCATCTTCTTACATCATCAGATTGTTGCAAATGCCTTACTGTATAGTAGCACATTCTCATCTTTGTACCTGTTACTTGTCCCAAGATCATCTCATTTAACAACAATATACTATTGTTTTTGTTTTTTTAGATGAAAAACTAAAGCTCAGATTGATTAGGTGCTATAAAAGAAATAGTCCCTTTAGGAGACAAGGGCATGCTTCCTAATCAGATGACCTTATTATAATACCAGTGAACCTGATGACTCTGAAGTGTGAGCAATATTTCTCTACTGCTTGCAATTCTAAATAATTCACAATAGCATTCATATGAACTCACAGAGTTAAACATATTCTCATGACAGAGACATCTTAAGTGGAATTTTGTAACTAAGGTGTAGTATTTTCTCTTAGAGCAAAGATTTGGAAAGTAGACTACATGGTTTCAAATTCCAACTCTACACAGCCTATGGTAATATGTCTATATCTCAATTTCTTCTTTTGCAATATGTTGCACATGATTGTTGGAGGCTTAAGTTATTGAATAGCTATAAAGTTCTTAGGGCATGGGTTATCCCAGAGCTAATGCTTAATAGATATTATTTCTACCCTCATTGGAACTACTTGAGTCAACTGTTAGACTATTATCATCAACATTACTAAAAACAGAATGGAAAAATTCCATTTTTCTCTAAGTTTTTCTATGTATTACTATAGGATTAGAGATTGTGGCTTTAGCATGGAAGACCCTTCATGGTCAGAGGGCCACGCTCTCTGAGCTTCACCCACCTTGAATGTGCTCTTTGGCTGTGTTGTTATGTCTGCATATTCCTATAAAGAGGAATGCCTCCAGGCATTTCCAGCTTTTGCACAGCTGCTCATTCTGCATACAGTGTAGTCTCCTCTTCACTTGTTGTCCTTCTCCCTGAAAAACTCCTTCCACAACTTTAGGATTCAACTAAAACTCATCTACTCTGAAAAGACTCCCATGTACCCCTTGCAGCCAAACCTGGCTAAGAGCCCCTTCTAAGTGCTCCAACAGATGCTGCACCTACCCCTGTGATCATGCTCATTGATCTGAGTTTGCCCTGTGCTTGCCTGCCTTGCCCAGTGAACAGACAGCAAACTAACCAGGGGCAGGAGCTGAGTCCTTTCACCTTTTATTTGTCATATCTGGCATCACATCAGGAACATCAGAACCCTTAATAAATAGGTGCTGAGTGAATAAATAGGTGAGAAGTATCTTTCAGGTGGACTAGAGTTTATCTGCTCAATTGCTTAGAACAGTACTTCCCAAGCATTTTGAAATCAGGACATATAACTAGCTCCAGAAAAAAAAAAAAAAAAAAAGGATGGGCAGTTTGTGCACTTGAGCCCAATATCACAGGTCTCAACCAGCCTGGACCACTGAAGGAGCACCCATCCACCACACCTAAACATGGAGGAGCACCCCCTCTCCCCAAAATAAGAAGCTGTGGCTCAGAATACAGAATAGGACAGCTCATCCTTCCACTTTTTCGGCCATCTTCACTCTGTCTTCCTCAGGCAACCCTCATGATTTAAAGGTGATATTCTGCATTAGTAACTGTGAAGGTGGCATGTTTGGTATCGTTGGTTGGAGCAATCAAGATACAGGGTCTAGCACCCTCTCTGTTTTCTAGAGATGAGCACTAACATACCGTTGTCAAGTAGCAAAGTTTGTTTCTTAATTTTCCTTATAAAAATGAGCTGTTAAGACCTGCTCTAGCTACATCATGGGATATTTCCAGGATAATATAATTTGCTACAGACAAATTCAAAGTGAGATAAATAAAATTCTATATGGATATAGTAATGAATTGCAAATATATACTCCTAGCATATGAAATGATGGTATCCATTACAAGTAGGTGGACTATATAATTTATTTTATAAACCAGGACATAAGTGAGAGTGAAATAAGATACTGTTAAGAAACACAACAAGATGACAGGCAATTGGGGCACCTGGGTGGCTCCGTGGGTTAAGCCTCTGCCTTCGGCTCGGGTCATGATCTCAGGGTCCTGGGATCGAGTCCTACATCGGGCTCTCTGCTCTGCAGGGAGCCTGCTTCCTCCTCTCTCTCTCTCTGCTTGTCTCTCTGCCCACTTGTGATCTCTCTCTGTCAAATAAATAAAATCTTTAAAAAAAAAAAAAAGATGACAGGCAATCATCAATAGGCCACCACCAGGACTCCATCAGGAACACCATCACCCAAATTACAATGAATATTCTAGAAGATTCTAGAATTTGAAATGTTTCTTTTAGTGGCATCAGCATGTTTGTCTTTGCAGTATTGCAACACTCTGTTTATATTTGGGGCATTTATCACCTTTTGAAGGGAACAACTTTTCTCCCCCCACCACCCCACTGCAGTTGAAACATAGCATGGCAACTTGGCCCTGTCAGACATTCTTAACCCAGACCAGGAGCACAGGAAGCTGAGGATACTCAATATCCTTGCAGATAAGTATGGTGGCAGCCATAAGAGCTACACTCAGTTTCCAGAGGACCAATGATAGTGGTTTTAGCAGCAAGCCCTGATTGGTTTAGTGGTACAAGGTGGTAAAGTCCATGCCCAAAGATGGTGGAACGCTGTCTTCAAGGGGCCAGCCCCCCAGGCTCTGCTCCCCAGCACTACTGATGTTGTTTTTATTTCCTTAACTTCCAAGACCAGGTCCATGGCCATCCTGGGAACCTGGGAACCACATTTAACCTGCACCCTTCAATGCATTTCTTTTCTGCTTACATTAGCCAGAGACAGTTTCTGCTCAAATCTAGATGGACCCTAATAAACTAAAATTAAACTACACCAATGAAGTAACCAAGGAACTATAAGTCATATAGCTTGCTTACAACCACATCACTAGAAAGAGAATCAGAACTAGAGGCCAGATCTACTGCTCCCAGTCTAGAGAACTTTGTAACTCCACACACTGAAGATACCCAAAAAACATTAGTTTAATTTGCTATTTTTGTGTGTTCTATTATATATTTTAAATCGATGCTTTCTACAGGGCCACACTTTGAAACAGGTGATTGATGCAAGCACTCTTGCATGGAATGGTGCAATTATTCCACAATAATTAGGGAATCTTTGTAAACTATTGTCAGAAAACTAAGAAAAAACAAAACCTGGGAAATGCCTTTTACAACCTTTGTTCTTCAGAAATGACAAAATATATTTATCTTAGAAAATAAAAGCTAAAACAAAGAAATATGTTGAAAAGAGAATTGTGTGGATATTAAATAGGCAAGTGTCCAGATCTTCTCTACATGGGGTCTCAGAAATACATTTTATGATGATGTGGTTTGATTAATGAAAATTTAAAAACTATGGGTATTTACTTTTTTGGAAAGAAACACCACTGGAATGGATATTCTTTCCTGTCTGTTCTTGAAAAATGCACCTTTGCTGTGGTATTTTTAGACAATTTATTATGGGTGAATCTGTTTTTCTTAACTCTATCTACCAAGCTTGCATGTCATTCCAAAGGAATAATTTTAATGTTTACTTGATGTTGTCTATAACACTACATCTTTATTTCTTGTTTTCTCTTTTCCTTACTAGGTATCAAACATGCTGGCCATTTCACAAACTGTTGCCAAAATAATCCTAACAGCCCAGAGCAATGAGTATATAGAAATGCATTTATTGGTGCAGCTCCCCTCACTTCACCTGGTTTAGCTTTGCAAAGACCCTTAAAGGATCTGAATCAGCTTTTAAAACCAAGAAGGCAACTCTAAGTCCAGAACATCTGCCCCAGCTGCATTTCCCATTTTGGCCCTGGGCTCCAGGAAGTACTTGAGTCCGCAAAGCTGCCAGGACATATATTCACAGACTTGGAACTTGAGTTACCATGGAACAGCATCCATGGAAGTCTCCTTAGACTTCTAAAATCCTCCAGTATCAGCAAAATGGAGAACACATAGCCATGAAACAAATTAGTCTGAAATCTGTTTAGAGACCAAAAGTGGTCGTCACACATCTGGAAAAAGAGTGCAGGGTGGTCTGGGTAGGGATGGGGAGCCTAAGAAAAGGAAAATATTAATTGAGCAGATCAAGGAAAAGGAGAATAGAAAAATATCAGACTGAATGTAGACACAAAGTTGTTAGCGGATATTGCTTTGTTTGCAGAAATGGAGAGCACAGGCTCCTGCCAGAGAAGACCTGTTCCAAGACACAGCTGCTGTGCGTGTGCTTGCCTGGTTCCTACCCATTTCCTGCTTCCCTCTCACTCCCACCAAACATTGAACTTGACACAAGCATGCCTGCTTCTGTTACCGGTATTGCAGCCAGGTTGAAATAACCTTAGCACTGCCCAAGGACATCTCTTCCTGCTCTGCTTCTTCTGGGTCCCAGAACCTCAACTATTGTTAATCAGTTGGCTCTAGCTTAGACAATGTTGTCCTTTTGCTTAGCCAAGCTTTGTAACTTATCTTACACTGATGAGGAGAATGGAGCAGTCGGAGAGCACGTGGATTTCAGAGTGAGACTTACTACGTTTGAATTCAAGTTCCATCCCTTATATGTTTATTTACTTTATCTATATGGGCCTCAGTTTTCTTATCTGTGGAATGGGAATGGTAGTAGTAAAGTGGTACATTTCCATAGGGTTATTGTGTCTGTTCCATAAAGAAACCTACATTAGAGTGGTTAGAATGCTACCTGGTACAGTATTAGCACTACATAAATATTTTCTCTCTTTATCTTCTGTGTGTTCTATGAAGTTTTAGTCTGAATGATTACTTATTATGAATTCAAAAGAATTTTCCATCACAATACCTTCCATTGCTCCGAGTCCATTGTAAATTCACTATCCAAGCATTCATTCTGCCATCATACAGCTCTCAAAAAGATACCACCTGACTTAAAAGAAACACCTCTTTTTTCTTTCAGCCTGCTCCCTAGGGTTAGTTGATGAGGAATAAGCTGTAGGGAATTTTGGAAGATGATGGAAATGTTTTAAAGGTGGATTGTGTTGATAATTTAATGCTCTTCAAATTTATTTAAAAAATCAATGTATTCTGCTCTTACAATGGGTGAATTTTGTGGTATATAAATTATACTTCAAGGAAGTTGCAAAATGGAAAAAAATGATTGTTTTTAAAAATTTCTCATTTTGTCTTTTAGGGAAAAAGAGGCATAAAACTATAAAAATCAGTATGGAAATGGAATGAAAGCAAGTACTACATCACTCTAAGTCTTTCAGAGTTTTGGGTTTGTTTTGGTTTTTGGTTTGGGGGGCGGGTTGTGGATTTTTTTTTTTTTTTTTGGATGGCTCAATTATTTACTTTAAAAATAGTAACACATTCCTTGGTTACCAAACATCCAGGGCTTAAGAAATCAGGCAGTACTTCTGAAACCCATACCAGGATATTTTCCAGATTGAAGAACAGGGTGAGCAAGGGGGGAACTTGGGGTTTGTTTTGAGAAATCTGGAACTTGCCACCATTTTGCTGAGTAGAAATGCCAAGAAAAAAGCCTTAGGTGTGTCAAAAAAAGTTGAAGGTCTTTTGCATTTTAATGAAAAGATAGACTTAGATCTTATGCATTCAATGAAAATAACCTTAATAAAGGAAACTATTATTACTAGAAGCAATGTTGATTTTAGCAAAATCTTAACCTCTTTGAATAGTAGAATTTACTTTAATCCAAATGGAGATGACCCATCTGAAAGAAAATATAGAAGAAGAAAAGGAGGATGAGGAGGAAATTCAAACTGCATCACTTAGCAAATGACTCATCAGAGCAATAACCAGCTTCCAGTTTTAATTGTGCCAAGAGTTTTACTTCAAACACCAGTCTCGGGGAAATATTTCAGCAAATCCTTTTTGTATTTGGTATTTCTATTAGCATTTTGGCAAATTTTTGATTCATTCAAAAGATGGCTAATTCTGTCTGCTGACACGTGCACTAGCGGGGTGGGTAGCTGCTTGTTACCAAGAGTGATAGACGCCGGCGGCAAGCCGGAGATTTGAATTATGATAATAATGGAGTGTATCTGAGTCTGCTTATGCAGGAACTACAGAAAACCGTTGCAGTTGTCATTTGTTTTTAAAAATATCAAAAGAAAGAGATTTAGAGTGTGTTTTAAGAAACCAATGCTTTCATTCATGTTTTTACTCTCATCTTTGAGACTTTATTTTACTGAATAATAAAATAGCTCTCTATTTAGCCCCCTGTAAATTGCCACACTACTGGCATCTAATCAAGAAATATACTGCATGACATTCTCCAGGGTTGGAAATTTGTATTTCAAAAGAGTTGAAAGTTGATCCTAAGTACCTGGGGTCCCAGAGGTCTCAGGGGGAGGACAGGGTCAACCTAGTGGTCTGGTCACGACGGGAGGGGGCACAGATAACTTTCCACTGAGAATATGCCAGGCTGTCCAGGTGGCTGCTTTCACTTTATTAAGAGCAGTGATAAAAACAGATCTTGTCTTGGCTAGAAGATTGGCCTCTTCAGACCTGCAGACATGAAGGTACCAAGATTCTGGATTTACTCTGAGTTAATGTTTACCTGAATTATTGATTGCCACGTGGGTAACAAAACAGTTGGTGACTCTGTTTGTGATGATTTTTCTTTGAATTACAAAGCCTGAGCTATAAATCCAAACCTGAGAGGATTTCTTTCATCTTTTCTACTTGTGAAATGTACCTCTTCAATAGAACCGACCCTGGGTCATTTTAAATCAATTACTAATAAATCAGTGGCACTTTCTCTTTCTCTCATTGCAAGTGAAAGTACCGTTTTAGGAATTAATTTTGTCTCTGGCTTACCTTTGTCTAAGCTGTTTAGCTGTGACGTTCTTTATTTATTTCACAAAATGATAGGCTATTAATTGGATTTTAAGGTGCCTTGAGGTATTGGAGGTTAAACCACACAGTGGGTTAAAATATTTCAAAAACCCAGACAGATGTTAGCAACAAAACTGAACACCACTATATGGTAAAACGAAGTGTTTAGGGATATTGTAACTTCATTTCATTGATGGCCTTATAACTTTTTTCAATATAAAATAGTTTAGAGATGATATGCAATAAAGGGCATATTTAGTAAGACAATTCTCATTAAAGAGATTAAAGCCATAAATTAAAAAGTGAGACAAATAGCTCAACCACTAGGGAAGACTGAAATAATATTATTATCCACCTGACTTTTGCATTGGAACCTTCTGGCAGCTGAGAAAAATAAAGGAAATATAGTAAATTATACATTTTTATCTCATAGAAGTTAATATAGCATTTACCTAAAACAAATATTTTCTACTGTCATATTCTGAAACAGAAGTTCAACCTGAGTATGCATCTTAAGCACAATGTATTTAAAAAAGGTCACGTATATTCAAGCTATACATGTGTATTGATAATGTTAATGCTATTACACTGAAACACAAATAAGTGAATTGGGGCCTGTGCTAATAAAGTCTATGTGTATAATTTTCTATTTATTTAATTTCATGCAAGGATATAATTAGAATACTTACAAGGCTAAGTAAATAGAATGATCCCAAGATTATCTATAATAGTTATAATTTCTAATGTCAGAATGTTTTATAACATACAATGCAAGGATATTTACTCCAATTGCTACTTGAGGAGGTATCCATAGATTGTAAGGATCAGGTGTGTAGAGAGGGCTAAACATTTGTTTTGAAATGCAAGAAGCAAGACCAATATTCTCTGTAAACTGATATAGCAACTATGGAAAACAATATGAAATTTCCACAAAACATCAAAAATAAAACTACCATATGACCCAGCATTCTCACTTCTGGGTATATGTCTGAAGGAAATGAAATGACTATCTTGAAGAGATATTTGCACGTTTCTGTTAATTATAGCATTATTTACAATGGCCAAGACAGGGAAACAACCTGTGTCTACTGTCAGCCGAATGGATTTAAAATGTGAGATATATGGAATATTACTTGGCAGTAGAAAGAAAGGAATCCTGCCATTAGCAACAATTATGAATGAATTTTGTGGGTATGATGCCAAGTGAAATAAATCATACAAAGACAGGTAACGTATGATCTTATTAAATAAAATGTTGAATCTCTGTCATAGAAACAGAGAGAAGATTGGTTACTGCCTGGACCTTGCCCTGGGGGGTGGGCAAAATGGGTAAAGGTGGTCAAAGGGTAAAAACTTCTAGGTATAAGACAAATACGTTCTGGGGATATAATGCACAGTACAGTGACCATAGTTAACAATACCGTATTTATACTTGAAAGTTACTAAGAGAATAAGAAGTTCTCACTACACACACAAAAATTTAACTATGAAGTGATGGGTGTGCTAATTAACTTTATCGTGATAATCATTTTTCAATATATACATTTATAAAATCATCACGTTGAACACCTTACACAATGTTAATGTCAATTATATCTCCTTAAAGAACTGATATTCCCATCTGCATAAAGACTTCCCTATACCCACTTGGAGAGGAAACCTCAAAAGATTAAAACAGGCAAAATTAGCCCTTTCTATATTTGTGTCACTTGTAATAAAATGTCTCATGCCTATTTTCTTTTATAAACTATAATATCCTTGAGGGCAGAGATCTTGTCTGTTTTTTCTACTTTGAATTTCTGGTACCTAACAAAGGATATAGCCTATGCTAGACATCTAACAGGCATTTGTTGAATTGAGTTTAACTATATTTAAAGCAACTTTTAGTTTCTTTAACCATCTGCAATATCACAGAATGGAAAAAAAAACATCTTGGACAGAATTTTTAAAAAGAAAAGCTCAATTCCTTCACAGTTCTAAATGGGATAACTTCCTGATATGCTCACTAATGCAGCTAAGATACAAAGTCTACTCTCAGATAACTGATTAACTTAATCTCCTGAATAGAATTCTAAAATGTTTTCTCTTTTTAAAATGCAGTTTCTCCAGATCATAATAATTTTAACTATGATTTGATTGGTATTAAACTGTTATCACAGACAATAGTCAAATGTTAATGAAGCCATCTATGGTCCATAATAGCCCACCACCTTTCGAGCTTTTAATCTAGATATTCAATCTCCTCTTCCTATTTACTACAACTCAAAGTATCATTTATGAATGAAAAGTACCAGGTTACTGTGTTCAGTGTTAAAAAGCATAAAAAGTATATGTAGACCTTAAACATATCTACAACCATAAACAACCACAAAACTGTCCTGAATTATCACTAGCTTTGAGTAATATGTAATGCAATTCCAGAAGTTACAAAGGAACAAAGCATCTCCTCTACTATTACCTTCAGTGTAGTACTTTATCTCATTTGATCAGAGCAACAAACCTATCAGATAAGGTGTCAGTAGCTGCAATTTGCACACAAAAAAATCAGAGGCTCAATGTGCAAGAATTTGACCAACCACAGGGGACCAAGAAATCTATTAGTACCATCTGTGTGTCTGAGAGATAACACACAGCTGTCCCATTTCCTAGTTCTCAGCTTCTCCCAGACCTTTATTGTTTCTAAGAAACTTAAACTTAAAGAAGTATCTAACCAGGCAATGAAGAAGAGCTTTTGAATAAATGTGGCTATGTTTTTTGTTTGTTTGTTTGTTTTTTGTTTTAGGACCTTAGGGTTCTGCAAAGACCTTTACTGGACAGTTCCTTCCAGGGCAGAAGACACATCCACAGGCAGTGGATGGTCATGCTCCATGCTATCCACACCTCACTGGAATGAACTCTGGGCAAGGCACTGACTGTCCCTGGTGAGCACAGCTGGTGGGTGGACTCCAGCTCAGTCTTTTCTCCAGAGGCTCATAGCAGAGCAGCTTCTCAATCTGGTCCACGTCTACCAGCAGCATGTGGCTGTAGCAGTAGCACTACAGGCCAAGCTCATTCAGTGGCTGTGTGCATTCTTGAAAAGGCAGTTTGATTGCAGACATTCATTAAAAGTGTGACCACTACAGTCCGACCACAGCTTCCATGTACAAGTGTGTAGTTTGTGCACTGCACAAGAGCTCCAAAGCCAGGTCAGGCAACCTAGCTCCTTAGCTTCCCAGCTGTGTTAATTTAAATCTGATACTTTAACCTTCTTAAATATCCTTTTCCCCCACTGTTAATGTTAGTATAGAAATAATACTTCAGAGTCTTTCTGGGAAAACCAAATTAGATAAAGCATATCATGTGTTTTTTTTTTACAGTGGAGTCTATAGTAAACACTCAATAAAATTAGTTCTTAGCATTACTTTTTAAGATTTTATTTATTTATTTGAAAGAGAGAGTGAGTATGAGCAAGGGGAGGGGCAGAGAGAGAAGCAGACTCCCTACTGAGAAAGGAGCCCAATTCTGGACTCAATCCTAGGACCCTGGGATCATGACCTGAGTCGAGGGGTAAACACTTAACCAACTGAACCACCCAACCATCCCTAGTTCTTAGTTCTTATTATTAAAAATATTCTTTCTTCATCATTAGCAAATTAATAATTATGTGAACCCTTGACCATTTACTGAGGATAAGCTGTTGAAAGTGAAATAACTGGACCAAGGTTAATGAACCTTTGAAGGCTCTTGACTTGCAGTTGCCTTTGTGAATGACTGCACAAATGCACCTTCCTACCAACAGTGAATGAGGCAGCCTATCTCAGTATATCTCAACCATCACTATGATCTCAAGCAGCTGCCCGGATTTCCTCTCTGCCAGCCTCCTACTATAATCCAAATTCTACCTTAGAGTTACTAAAGCTTCTATTTTCTGAAGACAAAGATTTCATTTGAAGGAATAGGTTGGCAGATTTCATGGATTTCCGAGTGCATGAAGATAACAAGAGTAGTTATCAAATCAGTAACATACAGCTAAATGTGTATGTGAATAAAACATTACCGAATTATTCGTGGTGGCACAGAGAACTATGGACATTTCCAAGCAGAAGAAAGGGGAGGGTCTATTGGACCCCTAAAACTGGAAAAGAATAAAATTGCAAACCTACACAGGATCTTTGCAGTCTATGGACACTGAGACTCACAGAAGATGAAAAAGACCCTCTGCACAGTGCTGCCTCCTTCTGTTTACATTTATACATTTTATTTTTAGGTTTTTTAAGGATTTTATTTATTAGAGAGAGAGAGCACAAGCAGGAGAGGGGCAGAGGGAGAGGGAGAAGTAGGTTCCTTATTGAGCGGGGATCCCAATGCGGGGCTCAATGCCAGGACCCTGGACCATGACCTGAGCCAAAGGCAAATGAACCAACTGAACCACCTAGATGCCCCTCCTTATGTTTACATTTAACTCCATTTGTCGGTTATCCATTCTGAAAGTTTTGACCCAAACAGCTCTGTAGTTGAAGCCAACCATCTGTACAAAAGCACACATTGAATCTAACTAGAGGGATCCAGAGTAAGGTGCTGATATATTTCGTGGAGGTAAAAATCTAAGGGATCCAGTGGTAGTCTGATAGAGAGAGGTTATTTTCATGGGGATTTGATGAAATATTTTCTACCTTTGTAAGCAGAGCACCTGCTGGATCAGGTGGGCTATGACAGGACAGCAGCACAGAAGAAAGGCATTCATGTATTTTAGAAGCCTATGCTTGAATCTGTTCAATGTTATTATCTTTTCTCCTCAATTCCCTCTGTTGAAGAAAGATTCCCAGTGCCCTTTTCCCCTACTGTTAAAGTAAAACTTTCATCTTAACCTTTAAGGAAGCAAGCTCAAGTGCAAATGTTCCTTCAGGTCATAAGTCTAAGCCTATTCTATTTAAACAGCTGTCTATCAAATGATAGAAGAACCAAGACTCTTGCCTTGTTAGCACTGAGCCTTCTTAAGAGCAGGCCCCAAATGTCATAACATTTCATACTTAATCTGTACACCAGTTAAAAAAAAAAAAAAAAGGAAAGAAAGAAAAAAGTTGGGAAGTTACCTGTCTTCCAGGATCTTCTGTTGTTCAGTGTTGTGTTAAGGAACCATAATCACTCAGATAAGAACTACCCAAGATCCCCACACTTTTCTTACTGTGAATGTTGTGTTGTATTCTATTCTGTTGCTGATAATACCTTCTCCCAACACAAACCAACTAGAAATATTTCAAGGATTAAAATTCTAAAGAGCCTTTCACTGAGTCATGCTTTCAAATGTAATACTTTAATGGAGAATGGATTCTAAAATTAAACCTGCTTCTCTGTTTGGATTCTGAGATATTAAGTATATTTATTAACCCATCTACTTCTGAGAATGGAATCCCCAGAGCCCCAAAGCATTAAGTCTATGCCTTGAGTTATGAACATACGGAGAGTGAAGATGTCAGACACAGAGAAACTATACGTCATACAGTTGAGTGTGTTGATGGTCCATGAACATTAGTTTATGTTGGCCAAGCACTGTTTAGTTTTTAAAAATCTTCTCTAGCTTGTCACATATCTAAAGTATTTTCAGTTTGACAGAGAGAGAGATCACAAGTAGGCAGGGAGGCAGGCAGAGAGAGAGAAGGAGGCAGGCTCCCTGCTAAGCAGAGAGCCTGATTTCAGGACCCTGAAAACATGACCTGGGCTGAAGGCAGAGGCTTAACCTACTGAGCCACCCAGGCACTTTTGACTAGTCACATATCTAAAAAGTCAAGAGACAGTGACTAGAACACAGAAGGCCAAAGAGTCAAAGAAAAGAAAGACTTCCAAAGGCTTTGCAAATCCAATCACAAAGTTCTCTATAGTAGTAGAGGAAAGGAAATCCAGAAAGGTAGAGGAATTTGAGATGTTCAATAAGCTTTTAACACTTTTCTACATCAAAGAAGTGATTAAATATGAAATTATTCTGGCCAGGATCTGCCTAAGATGACATAAATACATTCACTCAACAGGGAAATTGAGATCAATAGTTAGAAGTTCTACACTGAGGATCAATATTTAGAAGTTCTGATTTCTCTTTGTGGAAATGCCTGTGAGGCCCAAAACTTTGAAAGTCTTTTTTAAAATTTTCTTCGTCTCTTCTACCTCCCCATTTCTCCCTTTCCTTCACCTCCTCCTTCTTCTCCTTCTTCTTGTCCTCCTACCTCTCCCCATGCCCCTTTATCTTCTTCTCCTTCTCATTCTCCTTCCTCTTCTTCTTCTACTAAGAAATGAATGTCCTATTGAAAACAAAACTTTACCGTTGGAAACTCTCATTTTGGCTTCCAGTAAAATTAGCAACAGGAAGCAAATAATGGGGCTTGTTCATGACTATTTTTCCCATACTTCACCTATGGAAATTTGCCAAACACTAAAGAGGTTGCTACTGACTAAAGAGTGAAAAATACACCAACAATGTATCTATGAGAGTCTATACCCATAGAAAAAGTAAGCATTTCAACAAGAAAAGACATTTGGGTTTTATATGAAATATGGACACCCACATTTACCCACACAATTCCTGTCATATGGAATAGAACTTTTCCTTTTCTTTTAAGTAGATTATGCTACTTTGTTGAAATAAACATAGCTTTGGGATGCCTGGGTGGCTCAGTTGGTTAAGCAGCTGCCTTCGGCTCAGGTCATGATCCCAGCGTCCTGGGATCGAGTTCCACATCAGGCTCCTTGCTTGTTGGGGAGCCTGCTTCTCCCTCTGCCTCTGCCTGCCATTCTGTCTGCCTGTGCTTGCTCTCTCTCCCTCTCTCTCTCTGACAGATAAATAAATAAAAATCTAAAAAAAAAATAAAAATAAACATAGCTTTAAAATATTTCCTTCTGACTTGTTTTCTGGTCACCATGACCATCTGAATCTATTGAAGTATAAAGAAGATTTTCTTTTCTTTTTCTTTTCTTCCCTCCATCTCTTAGCAATAAATCTGTCTTAAGCTCCAAGGATGGAATATGGTGATTTTTAAAGAGGTTGCTTGGTTGTGTATTTAGAAATCACTGTGCTGTCATGTTTTACTCAATAACTTTTCCAGTGTGAAATGCCCATATCAAGTCCTTCCCCTAATATCCAGGTATGAAATTATGTCATTTGTCTTTAAAACCTTTGAGCTTCACTATCCTTCCTATGTGAATCCTTTATGTACCAACCTAGCTGGGAGTGGTACTGTTTTTCTGAGATCTATGAGCTTCTCTTAACACTTATCATGTTCTACTTATATAACTTGTGTGTTTTATTTTCCTAAACATAATGTTAGTTTTCAAAGTCAATGGATAATTATTTTCATATGGTTTTCTTATTTATTTATTTATTTGAGAGAGAGAGGGAGAGAAACTGAGGGTGGGGGCAGATGAGAGATAGAGAGAGAGTCTCAAGCAGACTCTGCTCTGAGTGTGTGGCTGGATCCCATGACCCTGAGATCATGGCCTGAGCCAAACCAAGAGTTGGCTGCCTAATGGACTTAGCCACCCAGGCACCCCAATTTGTATTTATGTTTATATTTGTTTATATTTATGTATTTTTTAAGCCAGCATCCAGTAGATTTTTATTTTTCAAGAACTCAAAAATCACAAATGAATAGGACAAGGCAGTAAATTTTCAAGAAGCATTTCCTCGGCACCATTAACTTTAATTTTAATGTTAGTATACTTTTTATTAGTTGGCTTAGTGAACATTTTAAAATTGGGTCAAAATGTACTATTAACAATCATTTAAAGTGTTCTAATATAATAACAAAATATTCTAATGTAATTCAAGTGATTGTATAGTTCCTCAAAAAATGTGTTGGAGAAGAAAAAGAAGTCTTACTTGCCGACAGGAACAAAGCCAATATACAGGAGTCTGGTGTGTTTCCCTTGTGTAAAAGCCATGCTATGGAAAAATTGGATTTTTGTACATGAGGCAGCAAAGAATACTATACTTTTTGCTTATGGATAGTGTCTTTTTTGTCAGGATATTCTCATGACATGTCACTTAAATCAGGAACAACAACATCAACAACAACAAAAACCCAAGGAGATGAAAAAGCTTATATCTAAGCAGGCTTGATTAAGTGAGTTGTCATTGCTTTTTGTTAAATCCATTAAAAAAGTGATGACTGTGGCCTTGTCTTTGTCTAAAGCCAGAAAGTCATGTGACTCTCATATTGATAATAGAGGGTCAGGACTCACAAGGGACAGCTCAGGCTTGAACTAAGGATCTAAACATCAGGTTCGATGAGCCTGGAGTCAATAGCAAATTGGAAACACAGGGCCTAGAAAGAACAGGGATCAAGGTCAGAGGGGTGAACTTTGAGACCACCCATGTTCAGATGGTATTTGAAGATTTCTTACTCTAGCTAGATTATATTTTTTAAACTTTCGTGTGCATGGATAAACATTATTTGGAGATCTTCTTAAATTTCAGAGACAATAGACCTGGGGCGGGGTCCCAAAATCTGCATCTCTAGTGAGTTTTGGGTCGGTAGGTCCACAGATCACACTATTCTACAGAAGCTTCTAGTGTGGATGCTTTGAACCTATGGTGGATGGCATCTGAAAATTCCACAATATGGGTTGTATCCCCAACTCCAGTTTTGTACTTAATCCCCAGGAAATCCAAGGAAAAGTATGTTAACAGGTTACCCGCATCACCAAGAAAATATCACAAAACATTGACTAACAAGGAAAGCAAATGGTTATTATCAACCTGATTAACAATGGAGAAATCATTAGTAAAAGCAACACAAGCATTGTGAAGTTATAGGAAAAGGTTAGGGTTTTTTCTTGATAAACAGGGATGCCTTGAAGTAGATTTAGGTCTTAGTAAAGTTTCAATAATGAGCAACATTTTCCCAGATGTCTTGACCATTCTCTTTATGCATACTATAAAGTGCAGAGGATCATAGGACAATAATATGTGGTGATAAACTTGTTTGATTACACTTCCAAGGTGCTGCTGGGTCCAATTATCTTGGTGCTAAAATATCTTCTAATTGGGTGTGAAACACACATCAGAGTTAATTATAGTGTACACTACTATACAGGCTTGAAATAATTAAGACTGTTTTCATTTCTCAACTGGCCTAGAAAAAAATGTACATTCATTTTAAGTTTCAATCCTTGGAGATTTCACAGAAACTCATGAGATCAGCTAGATATGAATTTATGCAAATTTCTAACCCTAGAATTTTATTGAGACCATAAGCCTCTTATCATAACCTAGATACTTTGATCTACAAAGGTATAGCTGTCTGTGTCTTATGAGTGGCATGTGCCCTTGAAAACTGAGAAATCAAAACATTGTGATAGGAAGGTCAGTTATATTAAAAAGTTTTATTAATCACTTAAAAGTACTATTTTGGGGAGTTCATATTGATAAGTATTGGATTACCAAGGCCAACTGTCTATACATGAACATTGAGAGAATTGGAAGATTAAAACTAAAATGATCCCTACATCTATAAATCATGAAATACATTAGAGTTGGAATTATCTACTACAAGAAGATCTAGCATTTTATCTTTAGGGCAAAAAGGAAAGGCATACTCTTGACTAAACTCTGTGTCACTTAACCTAAAATACTATAACTATATCATCTACCTATCTCTATTTATATCAAATAGAAAATTTGAAATTTAATATGAGTTACTAATCTTCTGAAAGGGCAAATAGATACCAAAGGGTGATAATGAGTTAGAGTGTCAGCAACTTGTTTCTCAAAGCTTCTGGACCCACTGTCCCGGAAATGTGTCGTCATGTTGACTCTTCCCCTTTTGTATCATCTCCTGGCCTTCGGGGACCGACTCATGGTATCTGCTAGGGTTTTCCTGACCTGTCTACCTCTTTGGTCACTAGCTGACTCATTCATGCTGTCATTGTTTTCTTCCATTATACTTTACTTCCCTAGGCTTCATCCATCACCTGCTGCTCTCCTTCTATTTTACTGTACCAATAGTTCAGGCTCCTTTGAGCCAATATGTTCTGCCATTATTTATCCCATGCATGCAATGCTTTGCAATTAAATGTTAAATCATGATAACTCATCTCAAAATATGGTACACTCTACAGTTGTTATAAAATAAAGATCACAAAGTATCTTTTATTCTTCTGCCTATTAAATTGCTTCAGAGTCAGGATTTTTGGATGAGAATTTCCATAACTCATCTGCTTGATGCTGAGTAATTTGATTGACCCTAAATCTTTGGTGACACAATTTTCACCCACTAGCATGGAACTTGACTGTCCTCACTTTTTCTACATCATTTCAATGAATCAGTTCACTAACTTAAGCAAAAAAAAAAAAAAAAAATTGAAAGTATCCAATGGTTATGGCTTTCAAACTTTTATTCATCTTTTGCTCTGTTGTCATTTTGGGAACATAGAGTATTTACAGAAGGCATGTCATGTTTGATAAATAGATTATTGACTCAATAGCTCTACAACATAAACCATTAGTAAGAATTAATGTACCTGTACTTTGCCCAGTTTGTAGGTAAAGTTTAAAATAATTAGAATACTTGTTGACTTTTAATTTGTTGTTCTTGAAAATTCATTCCAAATTCAAATTTGGATTTCACTTGGCTCCTTTAAGAAGATAAATAGAGGACAAAAGGGGAATGTGCTTATTAATCTTAAAAGCTAGATAATTAAACTTCTTTGATGAAAAGAGTAAGTACCACTGCTTAAATTGATTTAACCTTGTTAAAAGTGAGATATAGTTTTGTCATCACAAATAAAGCCACTTTTCCCCTTTTTTTAATTCCATTTTATATTGTGTTCAACACTCTTGAAATTTCTAAGTTCCGGTTAATTCACATAACACTTTTTATACTTAGAAAAGTCAGTCGAAGTATTGAATGACTTATAATTCCTTTTTTTTTTTTCCCTATTAGTGCTACTAGAACATACATTCTTCCATTAATTCCATGGAGCATTTATTGAACATCTCTGATACACCACGTATTAGTGATACAACATTCAGAGATTCAAGACCTGAGCCATCAGAACTCTACTCTACTGAATGAAAGAAAAACTGACTGAATAATCACATTAATACATTATTACAAACTAGGAAACAACTGAGGAATACTAGCTTTAGTCTGAATGTCAGAAGCACCTTCCAGGTCTTTGAGAACTGAAAAAGGAGAACTTTTTAACCAGGTTAAGGGAAAGGTTTGCTTTGTGGACAAAATGGAGAATAACTTTTTGTCCACAAAGGTTTGCTTTGTGGACAAAAAGTTTCCAAGGGAGAAAGAAGCCTGTCACACTAAAGAACACTAAGAAAGCCAGAGTGACTGGAGCCAAGAAGGTTAAGGAAGGTGGTGCTTCATTGCATTCATTCTATATTGTCCAAGCCTCTCCTTCATCTGCCCAACTCCTACCCCACTCCCTAAAAGACACAGCTGTTCTGAGAAGACAGGGAGCTGGTATCTCACATAGGGGTAAGTCTGGCACCGGATCTCTAGCAGTTTGGTCTGGTTGGTTCAGATTCAAGCACGAAAACTGCTGCCCATCCACATTGGTGCCCTGTTCTCACCCAGACTCACTTCCTCAATATCTTTGGGTCTTTATTACACAAAGAGTGGAGCTGAGAGCACAGGATTTCATACTGGGGCCTGTTCTGGAAAGATAACTCTGAATGGAAATCTGAGGGCCAGAACAGGTCTGATTATTCTAAATTCTATGCTAAAGCATAATGTATTATAACTGGTCTTTGATGTGTTCTTAGAGTCTAATAATAACTTAAAAATGAAGACAAGCATCTGTCTAGAAGAACTTTTAAAAGGGCTTATTTAAAATGCTTTGCAACAGCAAATTACCAGAGTTGTGATTTAAATTGTCTTCTTTCGTTTTTACTGTTGGGATGAATAGTAAGGCTCAGAAAACATATTCATTTATATTTTGGCAGAAACCTGGATGCTATAATCCTTGAAAGTGTGCGATTAGAGGACATGGGGCTGGTAGAAGCATGTTCCATATAGGTGGTAGAATAACATGCCCTTTATAAAAATAAATTAAACATAATAGATTTTAGATAGAAGTGATAAACACTAGATTATAAGCCCTTTACAGCCTAGATCATATCTTATTAACACAATAAATATCACAGCTTGGGGAAAAGTAAATTTGCTAAGTAGAAACAATAATGAATAATTGAATGAGTGAATGGATACCACTGAGAGTATACCCAGCACCTTAAAATTTTAATCTGGAGTGAACTGCAGTGTGAACTACGAACTTTGGGTGATAATGGTATGTCAGTGCAGTGCAGGTCCATCAGTTGCAACAAACGTACCACTCTGGTGGGAGATGTTGACTATGGAGAGGGTAGGAGGTACATGGGAGATCTCTGTACCTTCCACTCAATTTTGCTATGGTATAAAACTGCTCTCGGGCACCTGGGAGGCTCAGTCAGTTAAGGGTTTGCCTTTGCCTCAGGTTATGATCTCAGGGTCCTGGGATCAAACCGTGAGTCAGGCTCCCTGCTCAGTGGGGAGTCTGCTTCCACCTCTCCCTCTGCCCTTCCCCCGACTTGTGCTCTCATGCTTTCTCACTCTCTCGCTCTCGCTCTCTCCCTCTCAAAAAATTAAATAAAAATTTTAAAAAATAATAAAATATTGAGGTACTTGGGTGTCTCAGTCATTAATCATCTGCCTTCAGCTCACGTCATGATCCCAGAGTCCTGGGATCAAGTCCCACATTGGGCTCCCTGCTTGGTGGGAAGCCTGCTTCTCCTATTCCCGCTTCCTCTGCTTGTGTTCCTTCTCTAGCTCTGTCTTTCTCTGTCAAATAAATAAATAAAATCTTTAAAAATAAATTCATAGAAAATGAAAAATAATAAAAAAATTAAACAATAAAACTGTTCTTAAAAATAATCTATTTTTTTTTCATTTAAAGAATTAATCTGGAAAATAATCTTAATTGTTATGGAAACCATGATATTTTTTGTCACACTGTAAATTTGGATTTACAATATCCAAAGTATAAGGCAGTTCATCTACCTGTAGCTTAACATATCTACTAAACAGATACTGGGTGATGCCCACAAGGGGACATTTATGCAGTGCTTCCTATAGTCTAAGCATTGTATGAGGCAGCTCTGCATGCCTTCTCATTGACTCCACACAAGAACCATGTGAAATAGCTCTACTTTTATTCCCATCTTGTAGGTGGGAAAAAAGTGAGGCTCAGAAAGGTTAAGGTCACACAGATAGCTGCTGTCAGAGGGCTAAAAATGATAATTACACACATCTGGTTAGCTAACTCTCAAGCTTGGTTTTTGGTTAAGAGTGGATAGAGAAGGTGGGAAAAAGAATCCCTTTCCTACCCAAGCATGCTTTGCTCTCCTGGAAAAAAATGGAAGTTAGGTACACCTTATGAAACGAGATTGAAAGATAACCAGAAAGGTTAAAAAAATAGAATAAAATAAAATAAAATAAAGATAACCAGAAATGCTAATGTTAATTGGGACCATTAGATCATAAAGGGAGCTCAAACTGGGTTGTGAAAGATGCGTATGTCAGTGCTCCTGCTGCCATTAAAGGCCATTGTAGACTCCACTCTTGGCTATGCTTTAGGGCAAATACAGTTTTATGTCAGTGTGGGTAGAAGCTAGGTACAGGGAAACACATGAACGAAGGTGTGACTATGCATATTCAAGGCATGGCAAATTGTTGTTCAAAATAAATCTTTGCCAACTTGAAAATTTTTGAGTTTCTACAATTAAAATTAGTAGTCCTAAGGAAAATCCCCTTTATGAGTTTCTGATTCTGTGGCCGAGTGTAATGGCATCAGGACAAAGAAAGGTTGTATCAATATTCTCCAAGTGTTTACAATCAGAAGAGAAGAAAGAAAGATCAAATCAGGCCAACCAAACCCAGAAAAACAAATGTTTTGAACATCTAGGTCAGTTTGTGGACCATGGCAAAATGCAGCATTTACAGGAACATCTCAGGACAAAAAACAAACTAGAATAATTTCATTTATCCTTCCCACTTCCTAGGGCATCCAGGTCAAGTTTCATATTTGATCAAAAGAAGCCCAATTCTGTAATTTCTGCTCATGGGAGAATAGACTAAGAAATAGGTTGGAAAAAAAAAAAAAGCCAAGAAATTCTTCTTCATCCCCTTTTTAGTAGCCAGAAATAAATAGGATTTAACCCTATCTGGGGGCTGTAGTCATTTTTCAAAATCAATTTTTCAAGACACTGTTGTCTTATGTTTACCTTCTAGGTGTCTACTTTCTCAAGGTAACAAAAAGGTTCACAAGGATTCTTATCTCCAAGTGATAAACAGATGCAAACAGAGCCAGGCCTATCTGGGCTACCACAAGGCCTGTTTGACTAATTGCCCTGATAGATCATTCTCCTGATGCCTGATGTTGTTATTATACCCAGCATAGCTGAGATAGCACATGTTTAACCCCTGACCTTCCAGCTGCCTGGACCACATTGCTCTGGAACCAACAGTTCTCCATCATCGCTTCCTCCCTGTGGCAGCCAGGGAAAGAGATCTGTTTCTAAGCAAATAGCAAAGGATCTGACCCCGTCATGAGTCACCAGTCTGTCTACCCACTTCCAAGATTCCCCCTTTATATATTTATTCAGCTTGTCAGAGTTCCTGGCAAAGAGGATAGTGATATTTGAGATAAATAGGATTCATGCTAACTCTGGGAACAGTAATTCTGCAAATCTGGGATGCCCGAGGTGACTTCTATGGGCTTCCTATGAACCAATCCATTCCATCCTACCCCCTTTACAGGTACCTTTTTCTTTAAAAAAAAAATAATAATAATAATAAAAGAACAAAAGCCACAGAATGAACAACAACAAATATCCCAGGGCCATTGGTTATAATGTAGGGAAATATTTGATTATTCTGTGCCTCAAGGCACTGGTTCAAATTTCTGTAAAAAGGGCTAAATACTACTACTCACAGCAGAAGTGAGAAGCCAGTGTATTTTATCTTAGATAGGTCAGCTTTCTTTTACTGCATGCTTCACACATTGTAGTCACAGAACTTACACTCATCAAGTTTTAACAGATACTGCCAACACTCGGTGATTCAGCTGCTGATAGCCCTGGCCCAGCAGTGCTGAGCAAAAATTTCACATTATGCAACATCATAGAAAAATTACATGGGAATAACACAATGGCAAGTGGTGGTTTTCATGACCATTTTTGTTAATTAATGAAACTATGTTGTCTCCATGGAGAGGCAGAAAATACACAGAGAAAAAGAAAAACGTAATCGTTATGGAGTATATTTGCATTTCTGTTCATTTTCTTTAAACATCCCAAGCTTAAATAGACATGAAGTATTAGAGGCTTTCGCATTGGGGAAAATAAAAGATCCATTTTGGTACATATTGTATTTCACCTTTCACTAAACCATTTAACATAGACTCAAAGCATTACAGCTTAATTATAAAATAGCTCTATCGTTCCAACACTTTGTTCAGCCTTGTCTTAGAAACTTTAATAGCATTTCAACCAAAAAAAAAAAAAAGAACCTATGTGTTTTGTGAAACTAAATACTGAATACTAATTTTACCAATCATCGTTATCCTTCCCACATAGTAAACCTGATATTTCCCTCTGCCCATTAAGAAAGGAAGATGACAAAGTATAAAATATCATGCGGATCGACAAGATATTGAAAATGGCTGAGGGAAAGCCAGGCAATAATCAAAGTGATGTATGTCTACAGGTTTGCACTGAAGGAGAATGTGTCACAGAAGGGGCTCTCATTGCCCAATGACCTAGGTTTACCTTCATCTTGGGAGCTGTCAGTTCATTTTTCTGAATCTCAATTTTCTCTTAAATGACATTAACAAGGACTTTCTAGCCAGTTTCTCCTGAAGTTTAAATGATAGAAGGTCCCCAGCACAGTGGCCGGATTTAAAGAAGAGCAAATGCTTGATTGATCCAAAGTCCCTTCCCGTCCTTTCTTGCACGACTGCCAGACATTCCACTTTAGTCAAATTTACCTTCAAGCTACTTACGAATGAAGCTCACACAAGTTGTGGAAATCTTTTTTTTTTTTTTTTTTAAGATTTTATTCATTTGACAGACAGAGATCACAAGTAGGCAGAGAGGCAGGCAGAGAGAGAGGAGGAAGCAGGCTCCACGCTGAGCAGAGAGCCCGACGCGGGGCTCGATCCCAGGACCCTGAGACCATGACCTGAGCCGAAGGCAGAGGCTTAACCCACTGAGCCACCCAGGCGCCCAAGTTGTGGAAATCTTGGGAACAGGTGTTTCCCATTGAAAGAGGAAAAGAAACGAAGGTGAATTTCCACAAGCAACAACAAACGATAGATCTTTTTGGTTTATTGGAAAATTTAGGCAGAAATGCCAACCAACATGTGGGGAGGAGGTTCCGAGGCCAAAGCTGTTACAGGATAAAAATTAACCGAGGCTCTGACAAGAAGCAATTCTGGCTATAGCAACTTAAGACCAATTTCTAGAAACTTCAAACCTGGCTCCTTCATCTGTAAAAGGGGATAGTCATATTTGATTCACAGAATTATACTAGGATTGAATTATATAATGTGAGTAATACACTTATCCTAAAAGAGAAGACAAGCTTAACAAATGCTACTCTAATGTTTGTAGTATTAATATTAATTAATAATGTGAAACTATTTGAAAGCAATTGAGAATATCTTGATTCTTTTTAGAGTGTTAGGGTTCTCTTTCACAGATTTGTCTCTTCTCAATCGTTTATTAAATATTAATTCATGTTGAAAGTCTTTGCCTGTTTCCCCTTTCTTGTGTCTTATCAAAATCTTCAACCAGTGGAGCCCAGTCAAGTTAATGTTAATATAGCATCTCATGTTAGAATGAGATCCAGAATGCTGGATGAATGAGAAAATACACCTTTCATATTTTTTTTTAACAATTTATACATGCAAACCCTAAAATTAATCACATTTTCAAATATTTGGATCCAATAATGCAGAACATTGGGCAAATAATTTACCAGATTTTCAGCGGCTCCAAATAAGGTTTGAAAATATGGGAAAATCTAGACCAAGAATTTTTCTGTACCTGGTGTCACTCTATCTCTCGGCCTATCAATCTGTCTATCTATCTATGTACTTATCTCATCTGGTATAGCATTTTAAAATGATAGGTTCACAAGTGAAATGTTTGTTTTTTGTGGTTGTTTGTAGTGTCCAGTTTTCCTTGCAATAAAAAGAAGCTGACTAGTTCTCTGGTGCATTTAACTAACTGATACCCATTTCCTTGCCAATTTCTATACAAATACACTGTGAGAAAACCACTTTTTGAAGTACTAACAACCAATAGACACCACATTGCTCACAGACAACAGCAGTGTTGGGTTATGGATTTAACATCTCAGTCATGATAATTTTAAACCACAGCTCTCCTTTAAATAAATGTAAGTAATTGGATTTTCTTCAGTATAAAAAACTATGTCAGATAAGTGTTATAAATCTGCAAGCAGAAAAGTAGAGAAGAAATAGTAATTTATAAGCCACAATGGAGTGTTTCACAATTTTTGTTTAACAAAACATATTTTACTCTGCTTACACCTTGATCTATAGGACCCCACTGATTACAAGGCTGTAAATTGTGTGAAGAGCTCTGCAGAAAATCATAAAAGGGCAGCTAGGGGGCCTTATATCATGGAGTCACCTGGTCCCTAAGACTCAACCAGGACTTTGATATTTAGTTTAAACAGAACCATATATTTTTATTAATAATGAATAGAATCACTTGTTTCAATTTCATAAGCCCAATGCACTAAAGCTGGTGAAATTTCTATTACCCATGACCTGGATATTAATCCTTTGATTAAAAAAAAAAAAAGTCTCAATTTTTGAAATGTTGACTTAACACTGAAACAATGAGAAACAACTTTCCCAGAAATTTTGGCACATTGAACTGGGAAATAAGAGTGGTCATTCTTTGTTCATGAGGAGAGCTATTAAAAATGCTTTTGGTACAGGAAATACTTTTTTTCTCCCCAGATATTAGAGGATATCTTCAGGAAACTCAGCAGATTAATCATATGAGCCCTGGCTCAACTTTATTTAGAAGTAAAGCATAAGATTTAACACTTGTCCTAAAACGTAAAATCCTTCTTTCAGTATTTCATAATGCCGATATCCCTTGAGTATTTTTCTGTTGGCTCAGAAACTGATAACAAAGATTTCTCTTCTTCTTCTTTTTTTTTTTTAATTAATTAATTTATTTATTTATTTTTTAGTAGTGGGCCAGGGGAAAGATAAAAGGAGAATGTTGATTAAATTTGCCTGGATTTTTAACATGAAACCACAAGATTCAAAGCAGTAATGTATTTTTTTTTTTAATTCACAAAGTAATAGATAGGCCTAAACAAGGAAGTTTCTAACACTTTCAGTTTGTGTTGATATAATGACTGTGTACATGTTGTTTTTCAAAAGGTTTCTGAATAAGAAAACTTTATGGAAAGAAAGAAGTGCTCCTACATTCTTCATTGGATGCAGAGTATTCTGCTTTTTGGTAGAATTTTTCAAAGCAGCCCAGAACTGCCTTTTCTAAAGATATTCTAAGACATGGATTTCCCTACACTTCCACAGGAGAAGATATAACATATCCATTTTGCTAAAACTCAAGGCCATTCTCTTTGGCTGAGACTTAAAATAATCACATGGACAAAAGTATGTATTTCACAATCACTGCTCTAAGCTCAGAGCCAAACACCAGAGGAAATGGTTGGAGAAGAAGAGAAGGGGATGGACACGGAGCATCTCAACTTTGCTTTTAAGGAACTATTTGGGGACTGAAACACTAGAAATGACATAAACTAAATTAAAAACCCATTTCTGAAGCCACATTTCAAGTGCAGCTTGAGACCATGCTATAAACAAGGACGTAGGTAATACAGAGATAGGGTTGAGTTTGTGAGACAAGGATGTCTCCTGGAAGATGCCAGATTGGAACAAGTCTCAAAGATGGTACGGAAAATGAAGTGGGTGGCTTGGAACGACTAGATGGGGGGCTGGTACCATCATCTGGGCAGTGATGGAGAGTGTGGAGGGCACTGAGGGCAGAACTCTATTTCCCCCATTCCGCACACCCCTGGTGGCATTCAGGAAGACACATGGAACCATGTGCTGCATGTGTAGATTTGTCCCCATCCATGCAACGTCTTCAGACCCTCAACTTGAGCACAAAAGTCAAAAGTATGCATTTTAAAGTTGCTCCTTGTCTATCTCCTGGTTGGGGAGTACCCATATTATAGTCACTTTCTCTGAACTTCGGTTTCCTTATCTGTCAAACGGAGACATTCATAATAGAATTGTGAGGATTGATTTATTTAATGTGTGCACCAAATTGAGTCAAGTGCCTGGTACCAAGAAAGCACTCAATACACACCTGCTGTCAGTATTATAATTACGGAGTTTATTCCCAAGAATAAAGATGCCTTGAGCAGCCGACATAATGATTTGCAGGGTTTTCCCTTTAACTATCAGCAGCGTGAACAGAGTGAATGAGAAAGACGGGTGAAGCCTTTACAACAAAAAGAAGGCATTACCTTGGAGATGTTCATGTAATTAGGGGTGTGGTATCTGGAGACTGAAATTCCATATTTAACCAACTACCCATCTTCTCCCTAGGCTACAATTACCATGATAAGTTATAAGGAAAACACAAAGGCCAATTTAGGTACTTGATAGGTGACTTTTTTTTGACTGAGAACCTGTGAGAGGGTATAAGAGTCTGAACTCAAGATTCTCAAAGATCACTTAAAAAATCTCTCAAAGAACACACAGATACAAGGGATAACCATGAAATATTTTACCAGCTAAGGCAGATTGCTTTGTAACAGAGAATAAATGTGATATAAAAATGATAATGTGAACACATGAGAATGCACCTTACTGCTTCTTATATTGGCTTCTGTGTTATTTTTGATGAAAAACAAGAAATTTTACATGGGCTGATGCATTTTTAGGAGAATTCACCATATATTTTGAGATCCTGTGGTAGTGTTTTAAAGGAACTGGATATGAGAGTAATAAAAACATTTTTTTTTAATGTTCAAACATCCCAGGGTGTTGGCCTGTATATCCATTCCTCAAACAGTGTCTCCTGTAAGCCTCAGCTTAAAGAGAGAAACTTGAAAGGCAGCATTTCAAATTAAATGCGCTCAATATGTTTATCTCCATGGGTAATTTGTAACAAATCTGGAATAGCAATTTTCCGCCAAATGAAATACTGCAAAAGATGACTTTTTTTTTTTTCCTCTCCTTTTTAAAGAACGGGTCCTGGTCAGAGACTATAAAGAGGTTCTACCAGTCAAAAGAAATTACCTGCAGTCCTTTGGGCCCTATAATTCCTAAAAGATCAGGTACTGCGTCCCCAAGTTGGCTGGTGCAGGGTAAGTGGCAACCCACTGAGAAAACCTAGGATAAGGGAACTTTCAAAGCCTTCAGCTAAGTTTTAGCGGCAAGATTTCCCATTAGCCTGGTCAGCTTGTTTAGACACCAAATTTACATTCCCTAGAGGAAAGAAAAACAAATTTGGAACACGAGGCTCCTTGGTCCCCAGAAAATAAACCCGCTTTTAAGTAGAAAGAGTAAGAACTGATTAGGTGGTTCTCTTATTTTTCTAAGCCAGACAAGTTCATTTTTCAAAAAAAAACAAAAAACAAAAAAAAACAAAAACCCCATATTTAGGAGGGGGAAGATAACCCAGAATAGCAAGTGTAGGCTCTGGAAAAGATTAGACTGCAGAGGGGAATTTTTAATGACACCTTTAGCATCAAATATGTTTTTTACTCGCTAAAGTAATCACAAATGCCATTGCATTTTTTTTTTTTTTTCACTTGGATCAGCAGAGATGAAAATGGCCATTCTCTAAATACTGCTTCGGTTTCAACTGAGAGGGCTGGAATTGAATTATACTGTGAATGGAGAGAATATACCGTGTTTCCTACGTGTAGCTTGATGGTTTGCTTATGCTCCGTGGTTGAATTTTAAGCCATCCCCAGTAAAAAATGAGAGAAATAAAAACAATTTGCAGAAAGCCAAGTGTATTTAATTTAAAGAATTGTCAGTATGTATTTCCTACCTTTTTTGGTATAAAAATATCCCATGGTTAGGAAATGTTGGTGATGTTGAATGTTCCTCACGTTCTCTCCCAGTGTTCCTAATGCATATGATGTGAAGTTAGCTATGTGTTAATTTTAAATCTATCTTTTTACTTATTCATGAAATTGAACTATCAAGAACCTTCCAACGTATACTGGAAATGTTTAGTATCATTTAGAATGCTTAATTCATGAGGAAATGTGCTTTATTTCACCTGCATTTGGGATGAGAATGTAGCAAGGACATCTAGATCACATTGTCCTTCATGTGTTTTGGGAAGCAGAAATCATTATCTGTGTACGTCCAAGCATGGCATCATGCTGTGGCATTTTGACCTTCTGAAGCTTTGAAAATCTGAGATGCCTGCAATGACCACCGAATCCAAGGACGATTTTTCTCCAGAGATGATCTTTTCTCCAAAGATGATTCGGCAGTTGCTCTTTCTTGAAGAGGTTCTCCTAGAGCTGTTAGATTTCCAGCTTCACGAAAACAAACAAACCAGCAAAGTCAGACAGCGGTTCACAAACCCAAAAGAAAAAAGAGCCACGCTTTCACAAAAAACTTCTCACAAAGGGCTTCCAGGAAACTGATGCTGAGTCAATAAATGAGTCAATAGCATCTCCAGCCTGGCACCCAGGAGTGGGGGAAGAGCTGGTAAAAGGGTGGTAGATTGGAAATAAATGTTGTGGGCTGACAGGTGGGAAATCCGATTGCCTGGTATTCCTGTCACAATGCATAATAATGTGAAGATGAACAAAGCCTGGGAAAAATGTAAGTCTAGTTATTGCAAGTAGAAGCAAACGTGGCGGGAGAGGGGGGTGGAGCTGAATGATAGAAGCTGACAGATCTAAAGGCATCCTATTCCTTCACCATCAGCCAAACAGTTTGATGAGAAAATGTTTGTAGTACTTAGCCTGGGTGTGTGGCTTCTTGCCCTTTCCCGCTAGCTCGTGGACTTTTCTATCAGGATTGTGGATAAGACAGAAGAAAACTGTATAGATGAAATTTAGAACGTGATGACTTCAAGTCCCCAGAGGTGCCAAAAGAAGAGTCTGACAATTAGGTTAGCACCATGCAGCATCTGGTAGGAGTTAGGGGATGTCATTCACTTATCATGACTTCCATCTCCAATGATGGTGAACACCCTGGATTCCGTGTTTCGAGTTCTTGGAACTGCATAAATCTTTTGGCACCCACAGATAAGTGAGGATATTTCCCCTGTCTTACAGTTATGGACAGTTCCCAGAGACATAAAAGTAATATAAATAATGTGCCTTATGGCCAGCATAGTAGGAATTTTGGATCAAAGGTTATATGCAAGTCTTTCTGCTATTCATCTAAAACATTATATTGAAAATATATAAGCTCTTGGGGTCTGAGAAACGTCAAGACCTCCATCAGCTTATGTCCCATGAACAGTGTTTTGGTTTTCCTAGTGAAAAAGTGGAAGCCTAATGGTTTTAAGTGATTGTATAATTGCCTCTAGTAACATTATTATTTATATTTATATAAAATAATATTTATTATATTTATTTATATTTATATTATAATATTTGATATTATATATTATATAAATATAACACAAATATTATATTTATATAAATATTATTTATATTTATAATATTATTTTATAATAATCCTATAAAATAAAACAATCCACATACTTGGAATAAACCTGTTTGTGAATTCAATAATTTCTCTGATTTCCAGTGCTGTTCATTTATGTTTTTGACCTAGAAATCAAAGTGAGTTAAGGAGGGGGATTTCTCATCTGTCCAACATAAGAAGTTTCTATTATGTATTTACTTTGGCTTTGACAGTAGTGAACTTTTGGAAGAGAATTCTGGGACTCTTCTTCACTCATCAGAGATGTCACATCTCTGTGCCTTTGTTCTAACTACAGAATAAAGCTTTAAACATGAAATCATGGGAAGGCACTAAACTGGGGTGGATATTCTGGCTTCTTGGCCCAGTTCCACACTTTCTGATTTGTGCGACTACCAGAAATTGCTCAATATCTAGAGACCTAAGATTCTCAAAATAGAGTACTGCAGTTAATATTCTCAGGTACCTTCCAGCGCTGAGTCTCTATAATGCTATAAAACCTCAGACCCCTTCACTATTACTATTCCTTTCTCTCTTGAAATGAGGGACTGGATGGTCACTAAAGAGTCTCACAGGTCTGAGGTTCTATCCTTCCTGACACCTAATTTAACTAATATACACTGAGCCCTTATACATGCTGTTCACTTTCACATGGATTATCTCCCCTTAAGGGATACTATTATTCCAGTTTTATAAATTAAAAAAAGCACCAAAGCTGAGGTTAAAGGAGCTGCTTGAGGTCACATACTCAGTGAGTAGCTGAGTTGGATTTCACTTCATCAAGGAATATTTCCAAACCCATGACTCAGTTTATCATAGTGAAGCTACCTTAAGTCTCTTAGAAATTACCAGAATTTGATTTTCAGGCCTTTTCCTTAAAAACTTCTGGAAGTGCCTGTGGCTGCATCACTCAGAAGATCAGTAGACTCAGCCTTCAAAGCTTTGCAGCCACACCCGATCTCTATCAAAATCCTCTACTGTAGAAAGCTGCTGTCTGTACAGGTTCCAGTGGATGGGTAAATGTGAGGCCACACCCAAAACATCTTGACATGTTGATTGCCCATGCGTCTGACCTCAGTGAATTACAACAAAATGAGCAAAATAATATAAAACTATATGTGAAACATATTTTTCTTATACCCCAAGTTAGCTGTGGCCCAGTCGATAATATTTTTCTTGCCCAAGTTTGAAACATTTGAGAGATAAACCACAAAGTCAAGCAAGTGGGGAAGAAAAGAGCCACTTTACACTGACAAAAACCGGACTAGAGAATTGTGGCTTACTTAGTGATCAAATGGATTTTCTATCAGTGAATCCCAGAATGAGCCTAAGGCTTGCAAGCCTAGACAGCACTGAACAATTCAGGCTTCCCCACATCAAGGTCTGTCCCTTTCAAACGCGGAGTGTGAGGAAGCAGACTGGATTACACCATCTGAGTGAGCAAGGCTAGTTCTCAGGCAGAACAGGGGGAGAGGGGATACCCTGAGGTATGGGTTTCCTTACTCAAACTCAGCATTCTGACCACTCCTTCCCTTCTCTGGGGAACAGTGTGTGAGTTGGACAAGGGCCAGGAATTTTTAAGGAAATCTTCCTTCATTAGAAGGTGAGAAGTGAGGAAGAAGTGAATCTGCAAGAACAGATGATAGAATTCCTAGGAATTAAGTGTCTCACAGAGAGACAGAGAGAGAGAGAGAGCATGAGCAGTGGGAGGCACAGAGAGAGAAGGAAAGGGAGAAGCACACTCCCCACTGAGCCCAGAGGCTGATGCTGAGGCAGGATCCATCCCAGGACCTTGAGATCATGACCTGAACCAAAGTCAGAAGCTTAACCAAATGAGCTACTCAGGCACCCCTAGATGTCTCCAATTTCAAACTTTGCATAAGAGTTCAGAGTTTTCATATTAATCTCCAAAAATGCTACCTTCTTCTAGCCTTCTAGTCTCTTCCATAAAAGTGGTTGCCATGTGTTTGAAAAACCCTAGCTCTCTGGACAACAGATGGCTTACACCATCGATCTATCCCTCTTCTGCTGGGGTGTATGTTCCCATGTGGGCTCCTCAGACTATAATAATATCCTTGAAAGGATGCATTCAAAGTGGTCATTTGGGAATCTAAGTTCCATAGCATATCCAGAGGAAGGAGTGAGTGCTTTGGGGTGAAATGTTGGCATTTCTAGCCTTTCCAAGTAGCTCAAAGTGGATATTCTTCTCTCTACCCTCCATCTGGACCTTAGCGTCTGTAGATACACCTCTCTATTCTCTTTTGCTGCTGGTTACCTACCAGTCAATATTGACTCTTGTACAAGCAGTATCCAAGGACACATTCTTCCAGTTAAAATGTCATAGGTATAGTTTACCATTAACAGACATAATGACCAGGCAAGTTAGAAACTTTCAAAGTTTCTACAGCTGGCATTCAGTTAGCACTGTGGTCTATTGACTTAAGGGTGTTCTTTTTATGGCATAGTGTTGTTTCTTTTGAGAGTTGAATGACAGCTTTCTGGACTTTCATATAGAATGTCAAATTAGTGCTTCCCAACGATTTAAATTCAGTTGCCCTAAGGGTCATCTAAAGTCTGTTTTAATGATATCTTATCTGACAATCCTTGTTCAGAACAGACTCTGGTCTCATATAGTGCTTGTCTATATTAACCATTTCAGCCTTAGACTATTTGTCCTGGCTTAAATGAATTTTATTTTCAAAAAGCAGATGGCAAGCTCTTGAGAACACTGACCTTGTCTTATAAATCTCTCAAATCTCCCACATTATGTGATCACTGGATGCTAATTGATTGGCTGAAGGATCTGTCCTCGTCTGACCTCTTGTTTGTGAATAATGCTGCTTAATTACTCATACATCTTTATCAGAGTGTCATGTTTTGATACAACTTAATGGGAATAGTTGAAGGAGATGGAGGGAGAGTACTAAGAAACTGAGGCCAAATAATTAAAATGATTCGGCCCAAAGACATCTTGCTGGTTAGCTGCATATGTGGAGCCAAAACTTTAGTTCTCTCAATACTTAGTACAATGAGGTTTTCAAGTCACCATGCTGAGTCGTTGACATTTTCCCTAGTCGAGGAAGCCACTCATATAATTAAAATGCATATTTTGGATTGTGAAACCAAAGTGACTCTTGTCTATCAAGACTACAATGATTATAATAAGTAGATTTTAGGTGGGGCATAGAAATCTACATTTTTAGCAAGGACCCAGGGTATATATATTTTTTTAAGATTTATTTATTTTAGAGAGACTGTGCACATGATCATGGGGGAGAGGCAGAGAGCGAGATCCAGAGAGAGAAAATCCCAGGCAGATTCCCTGCTAAGCCTGACTTGGGGCCTGATCTCAGGACCCGAGATCATGACCTGAGCCCGACCCAAAACTGAGACTCCAACATTCAACCCACTAAGCCACCCAGGTTCTAGGATGCAGGGTACTTTTAAAGGGGAATTTTCAGAACCCAAGCTCTCTTGCTATCTCCTACTTACCATGTTGATATTTTCCCCTACGTCTAATGCCTACATATGTGTTTTCTGTTGAGTGAGAATGTTTATAAATGCCCAAGGAACAGTTATGTCTTCTAAATTTTTATTGCAACCAAAGTGACTCTAGTCTATCATGACTACAGCTATAATCACACCTGCATAAATTTGAATGTGTTTTTGACATACTTAAAGAAATGACAATATACTTCCCACAAGTTATGGAATTCAAAGAAAAATAATTCCATTTGTTATTGTCCATTGAGGAATTGGATGCAAATAAATTTGACTTAGCATTACATAAATTCATGCTCACATTTTATGCTGCATTCTATCTGGATGAGAGTATAAGCTACTTGAGAGGAGGGACAATGCCTATCTTGCTCACTCTTATAATCTAGAATGCAATACAGTGTCTAGAAGATAGTAGATACTCAACAAAAGTTAAGAAAATAAGGTCCCTGGAGGAAACCACAGGAATTTTTAACTACTCATAGGAGACATGGCCATATCAGTGCGTGTGTTTATTATACTAGCAATCAACTTTTATTAAAAAGCAGGAAATGAAATGCCATTCTTGTCTAAATCTGGGCAAGCAATTTCTGAATGCTATTATGGCATATATAAAGGACTAGACGTTATACATGTGAAATGCTTAGCATTGAACCTGGTACATAATAGACACTCAATAAAAACCTACTAATATAATTATGAATGCTATTATTATAAATATTAGGTCTTAATTCAAAGGAAACTCTCAGGAACTAACTTCCAGTTTTATGTAGTCCCTGAGCTAGAGAAGCTGACTAAGTATTAAAATCCCTAGGAATTAAACCTCTGAAGACAACATAGACAGGGTTTTCTGGTATAGAGTTATATTTATTAGCTTTTCTGTGAGTTAGCAGAACCTATGGACCTCTGATCATTTTTAAATAAATCTGTGTTCCTATAAATCACACATACTGAGAACACTTTGAAAACATAATGAATAATTCTGTGCCATTTTATGAGAGAAACTATATTTTAGAAACAAGGAAGTCTGTGTGTGTGTATGTGTTTGTATTAGAAAAGGGGTAAGATTTTTTTTTAATTGATATGTTCTGGAATTGTCTCTCTTGATGTTTTTTTATGTCCTCAAATTCTTTTAAAGAGAAGTGTATAATCAGAGACACGCACTCCACCCAAAAATTCCCATGGTCCAGATTTTAAACCAATATTATGCTGTAATAAATTCCTGTTTACCACAGTCCAGACCACTAAGATGGGGAAATACCACTAATGGATTTTATGGGTTTTTTTGTAAATGCTACCCTCCAGTTTTATGCTAAAAGTGAAGGAAGTATTAAGTAAATACACCATTAAAGTTTTGGTCAGATGTAAACAACTTCCAGGATGTGTCAAGGATCAGTGAATTCTGCCCAAGCTTTCATAACTGGTGGTTCTTAACTTTTTCTTTCCTAGGGATCACTCAGAGAACCTCATGAAAAACATAGGTTTCCTCTGAAAAAAATATGTTTTTACACGTGCACATAAAATCTGACATATAATTTCAGGGTGTTCAGAACTCCTGAAGAAACTGAATTTAAGAAAAAAGGTTCACACACTAATTATGTAAACTATTTCCAGCTAAGGTTGAGTGCCATTCCAGGAGGCAACCCTTCTTGCCAAATGCTACATGTTTCTACTCAGTAACTCTCTTGGTAAAGAGCCAGCACAAGAGCTCAGATGTGAGCAGGTGTACCAGCAATATGATTACTCACTTGAAAACTATGGAAATAGAGCTGAATGCGTGACTCTGGAGTGATATCCCATGACCTCTTTCTCCCTTTGAAAATCCCAGAAATTGTCTCTTTATTAAATTGTGATAAGTAGAATTTTATTTATCAATGTTCTTTAATTTATGAATAATATGATAGACTAATGACAAGTATTTCCTCCATACCTGGTGTGTTTCTGGTACAGTACTGGACTCTAAGGCAGTCATACACAGTCTCCATAAGGCAGAATCTTAGTCCTTGAAGAAGTTCAAAGCTGTTTGAGAGCACTAGATAAACTTTGAAACAAGCGGTGCCTGGGTGGCTCAGCGGGTTAAAGCCTCTGCCTTCAGCTAGGGTCATGATCTCGGGTCCTGGAATCAAATCCTGCATTGGGCTCTCTGCTCAGTGGGGGTTCTGCTCCCCCTTTCTCTGCCTACCTCTCTGTCTACTTGTGATCTGTCTGTCAAATAAATAAATAAAATCTTAAAAAAAAAAAAAGAGCATAACCAATGAGAACACAGCACACACCAAACAAATCTCGAGATATTTGGCACTATTATGTATGTCACTGGAGTGGAATATTCGGTATGCTTTAGATTGCCAAAATGAAGTGTCACAAAGGGACTTAATTAACATGGAAACTTGGGGGCCCCACCAAGTACTGCCCTATGGCCTACGACAGGACAGAAGAGATAAGGTATGGAATAAAGATTGAGGAAGGGGTAATAACTGCTTTCTCTCCTCTCCCTCCTCTGCCATAGCAGCTAATTTTGGAGTTTATGTGCCATGCACTGTCTTAAGGCCTTTATATATGCTAATCTGGTCATACCTCTTCACCACACTATGTGGTAGTACCTGCCTGCATTTTATCACTGTGATCACTGAGGCACACCTCATCAAAGATCTGAGGGCGAGGAAACTGGAACAACCAGGACACCAGCCCAGGCGAGGAAACTGGAACAACCAGGACACCAGCCCCGGCACTTCTGGCTCCAGAGACCATACCTTTAACCAGTATGTTATTCCATTTAGGGAACTGATAGCCCAAACATTGTACCAGACACAGTGCTTGGCTGTGAGAAGAGAGAGCTCAAAGTCAACATCCCACGGTGGTATATGGCTTTTCCAAAGATGGTCATTATACCACCTCCCATCTCACGTATTCAGTAGCAGTGTGTTCTTGCCACACTTATCAGTGTTTGGAGTCTGTTTTTTCCCCCTGGGACTCGGGTAGTCTCTGTGACTGTCTTGACCAATAGAATATAGCAGAAGGTCTGGAACTTTGAACTTCTGAATCCAGATATTGGGAGGACCAGAAACTCTTACCTGGGCCTCTTTTTTTTTTTTTTAAGATTTTATTTATTTATTTGACAGATAGAGATCACAAGCAGGCAGAGAGGCAGGCAGAGAGAGAGGAGGAAGCAGGCTCCCTCCCTGCTGAGCAGAGAGCCCGATGAGGGGCTCCATCCCAGGACCCTGGGACCATGACCCGAGCTGAAGGCAGAGGCTTTACCCACTGAGCCACCCAGGCGCCCCTTACCTGGGCCTCTTGAAATGCTCATTCTTGGGGTCCTCTAAGAACCTGCTGCCACACTGAGGCAAGTCCAAGCCATATGGGCAGAATACTGGTAGGTTCTCTGGTAGACGAACCCAGCTGAGCCAAATAGTCAGAATCAACTAACCAGAGATGAGACTGAGCCTAAAATAGTCTTCAGATGACTCCAGCCCCAACTGTCATCTGACTCATCCAAATGAGCTGCTAAGTGGGAATGTTCCAGCTGAGCCCAGTCAGTCCACAGAACCATAAGAAATAATAACAAATGCTTGCTTGTTTTAAATCACTAAATTTGGAGTGATTTGTTATATAGCCATATAAAACTAAAATATTCACCTGCAAGCAGCTCTATTGGGAGATAGTCAAGTGGTAATCAAATACAACCTAAAAATTCAGTATATGCTATGGCTATAGTTAACAAAAGAGATTCTGGGAGCACAAAGAAGCAGCACCTACCTCAGACTTGGAGGTGGCAAAAAGCTTCTTAGAAGTGGCAACAGCTGAGAAAGATAAAGGGGAAGAAGGAAGAAGTAAGAAAAAGGAAGAGGAGAGCAGGTGGCTGGGAGAAGGATGAGAGAGAAAGGAAGAGGCCGGAAGGAAGGAGAAAAAAGAAACTACTGCAAAAGAATGCAAGAGAGGCTCTGGTTCATCCCAGAATAGGTGGAAGAGGAGGAGGTCAGCTTTGCTAAGAGAGGAGTGTGGTGCGGGGAAATGGTGGGGGGCTGATACTTAAAAGGGAGGCTGGGTTACAAAAGGCCTAAGCAAGATCATAACGGGCCTTGGATGGCATGCTGAGGGTGTCAGGCTTAATGTTTAAGGTAATGGGGAGCCACTGCATCTCTCTAAAGAGACCAAACAGAGCATGTGTGTGACAGGTAGGGAAGGTTAGCTGGCAGCAGTGTGGGACAGATAATAGCAGGGGGCAGTTACATTGAAGGTGGTTGTTCAGGCAGGAGGTGGACCCAGATATACCAGAAAGGGAAGAGGGGGGGAAAAACTGTAGTTACTGCATGAGGACATGGAGGGAGTGTGGCAGAGACAAAGCAGAGGAGATGGCATCACAGTACCTGGGGAATGAGGAGACAGGGTCAGAGATCAGCCCCAGCTTTCAGGCTGGAGCAGTTATTCACTGTTGCTGCTATTCATCAAGATAAGGAATAGAAACCAAGAAGCAAACAACAGAAAAGAGAAGGAATTAATTTTGCGCACAGCGAGTCTGGTGTGTCTTTGTGGTACCCACCCAGACATGTCAAGCAGGTTGATAAACAGAGCTCTTTTGAAGTTCAAGACAGAGGTTGTCCTGGACAAGTGGAGCTGGGAGTGATCACTGTGCAAGTGGTTATAAAATAGCAGGAATTAATGAACAAATAATCCAATCAAGAAATGGGCAGAAGACATGAACAGACGTTTCTGCAAAGAAGACATTCAAATGGCCAAGAGACACATGAAAAAGTGCTCCACATCACTCAGCATCAGGGAAATACAAATCAAAACCACAGTGAGAAACCACCTCAGACCAGTCAGAATGGCTAAAATTAACCAGTCAGGAAACAACAGGTTTTGGCAAAGATGCAGAGAAAGGGGAACCCTCCTACACTGTTGATGGGAATGTAAGCTTGTGCAGTCAATCTGGGAAACAGTATGGAGGTTTCTCAAAAAGTTGAAAATAGAACTACTCTATGATCCAGCAATTGTACTACTTGGCATTTACCCTAAAGATACAAAGGTAGTGATCCAAAGAGACACGTACACACCAATATTTATAGCAGCAATGTCCACAATAGCCAAACTATGGAAAGACCCTAGATGTCCATCAACAGATGAATGGATAAAGAAAAAAAAAAGAAAAAACTCAAAAAAACCCCAAAAAACTCAAAAAAAAAACCCAAAATCTTGCCACTTGCAATTACATGGATGGAACTAGAGGGTATTATGCTAAACAAAATAAGTCAATCAGAGAAAGACAATTATCATATTATCTCATGAGATCATATGGGAGGGATGGGGTGGTTGGTGATGGACATTAGGGAGGGTATGTGGTATGGTGAGAAAAATAATAATAATAATAATTGCAGAAGTTGTTAAGAACTCCTTGAGACAGTATGTAAAAAAAAAAAAAAATTGCTGGGGTGTGATTATAAGGAAAATCTGATAACTGATTCCAAAGATAGATATTGGCATTTTAACATCTCTGATATCAGAATGCCTCTTGAAATTAATGGAAGATACTAAATGAACTGACAGTGCTTTTTCTTCATGTTACAAAAAATAATAGTATTTTATAATTAGTGACATCTTAGATCCAATGAAATAAGATGGTATATCAAACCCACCTGGATGTAATAACTGCTTAGGAGAAGACTATATTTATTTATTTATTTTTAAAGTCTGTGAAATCTATATTAAGAGATAGTAGTACAGATAATATGCCAATGGGATAAAACAATTACATGATTCAAATAACAAGTTTGGAAACACTGATCCAAGATCTTTAACAAGAATGGCTATTATTTATTGAGCACTACTGACCACTGATTGTTCAGTTGTTCCACTAAGTATTTATGTGCTTTAATTCTTTTCAATCTCACATCAATCCCATGAGTTAAGTATTATTACTGGTTTCATTTTGCAGATGAGTAAACTTAGCATGATACAACATCAAATATCCATCCTGGCAAAAACATCCACAACAAAGATCAGGAGCAATGTGACAGCCCACACAACTGAAGCACAGTCATGAAGAAATTTGGGGAAGTCAATACTCCCCAGAAGGGGAGGCTTAATAACCTATAGAAAGAAACAGGAACCCTGTTAGCAACTGGCAGGATTCTAGTCAACATCACTGGAATTCATGAAAAAGATACAAATAGTCTGGAGAGAAATCTTCCAAGAATCAAACCTCAGTCCCAAGAGGGAAATGGGGGCACTTAGAGAAGTTCCTAGGATAAGAAATAAGGAAAAGGACCTCAGAGGGCATATAATATAAACATGATGGACATGATTAGGGTCTTCTGGGGAGAGGCTCTGGGGATATCAAAAAATAATTGGGATATTCCAGGCCAAGAACCAGGAAATAGCTTGGAACTGCTTTCAAATTTAGTCAACTTCAGTTTCCAATTTATCCTAAAAGTGGGAAAGGACTAAATTAAAAGACTGAGATGAAGAAGCCCTAGTGGTGAAGAAGGAGAGGGTGCAGAGATTAGAGAATCAGGCAGGACCTGAAATCAGCTAGAACTGTGTTCAGGAATTCCTTGCCTATTTGATTCAATCAAGTAAGAGGAAAAGACTCACTACCCAAGGGAATAATTTTCCTCTTACCAGACAATAGTGATCAAGATGAAGGTCACCAGTGAGTCTTAAATAGCGAGGTTATTTTGGCCTTCTAGTCTATGCATCAAAAATAAAAATAAAGTATAGAGGATATATTACATGTCTGTTGTTACTTAACAAGAGCTCTCTGTGAATTAAAAGTAAAAAGTAAAAATATTCATACAAATGTGTTAATATTAATAATTGAAATATAATGAATACTATACAGCATATGCTGCACATTTTACATTCATTATCTCAACTCTCACAGCAAACCAATGACATCAACAACAGCAACAACAACCTATATAATCTATAGGTTATTTCCTTGTATGTAATAATGTTACAAGGAAACTAAGGAAACTAAGCCCAGTAATGTGATATAATTTGTCCAAGTACAAGGCAGTAGAAAGAAAGAAAGAAAGAAAGAAAGAAAGAAAGAAAGAAAGAAAGAAAAAGGCAGTATAAGTAAATAAATAAATAAATTCAAACTTAGGTCATCAGTTTTGAAGTTGATGGTGCTTCCACTATATAATAATGTGCAAATGCAATTTTTAACCCTCAGATAAAATGTTGGATACTGACTACCTAGGACAAAATAGTTACTCAATTCAAAATGCAAGCGGTTAAGGAGAATAAACACTTCCGGTAGATTTTTGCTAAAATGAAGAAGGACTGCAGTATTGCTAAGGTTTTTCCTATATGGAAATATCAGTAAATAAATAAGATATAACACTTTCAGAATGCAAAACAAATCCATGTGCCAAGGAATCCTGGTTTTTGTACAATTCTGGTGTGAATAGGGAGGGAAAAAATGCATTAATGTGATCTAATTTCAAGAGCAGAGTTAGAGGATACCAAAAATCTTTGAAATACTCTGGATCAGTGGTGGGCAAACAAAGCCCATGGACTGAATCCTGTTCACTGTTTGTTTGTTTCTTTGTTTTTCCCACAATCTATGAACTAAGAATGATTTTTAAATGGTTGGGATAAAAACAAACACACACAAATTAGTATCTTGTTTCATGAGAATATTATATAAAATCAAAAATTCGATGTCTTTGAATAAAGTTTTATTGGAACCATGCTATGTTCTCTCATGTATGTGTTGCCCACGGCTGCTTTCATGCTAGAACGGAGTTGAATAGTTGTAGCAGAGACTTCAACATCTAAAATATGTACTATCCTGCCCTTTACAGAAAATATTTGTAACCCTCGCTTTTAATGAAAAAAATAGACAATCATAATTCAAGACAATCATCCATAAGTCCTGAAAGGTAGACACCAGTGGTAAATGACTAAACTTCAACTTTCAAACTAATGGAGAAAATCTTCCCATTTCCACCCCTCTATCTCTATCTCTTCTTTAGCAGCTAACATTCTCAATCTTGGCTACACTCAGTCATATTGGAACCTAAAACATAATGTCCCTCTACTTTGAGTTCCAAGTCATGCTATTGCTTCCTTGGAGCACTTCTCCTCCCCTCCATACTCATCCTCTTATCAGCTAAATCCTGCTCACCATCACCTCACTCCCCATTTAGGAGAATGTCTCTTACCCTGGAAACTAGACTTCATGCCAATACAACTTCATATTCACTGCCCCTAACTCCTTACCCCTAAACTCCACTGCACATATGGAAATTGATCGTTTGTTGGTCTCTGTTCTCTATCTTTGGGTGCTCTTCTAATCTTTTGCTCTTGAACCCCATCAAATAATTTGTAAAGCCATTTTTTAATGGCATCTGAGATTGCTAACCTGGAATTTAAATAGTTGCAAAGTGTGTCATGTGTGTATTATAATGTTTATTTTAAGTGTATCCACTGAAACTAAATAACAGCAACTAGAAAACCCCCATTGTTCATTTTAAATCATTTAATCGTTCATCCTTACACTTAAAGTTCTATTTCTCTTTTCTTGGGGAATTTGATCCTAATGTCATATGTTTTATGAATGAAACCCTTTTATTTATTTCCCAAAGATGCTAACATACAACAAAAATACATAGATGAATTAAAATTTATTTTAAAATTTCCAATAACTATAAGCTTATAAATATTATATATTTTTCTCCTGGGATGAGGTACTATTACAATTATCATTAATGTTCAATTGAACACACGTGTGACTAATTTATAATTTCTTATGAGGGTTTTTTATTGGCTTTTCCATTTTCTGCCTCTTCCCTAAACAGTTGCCTTTTAGTGCTGTAAGTTACATACTATACTACAACATAAGCAATAACTCCCATACCAAGTAAAAAGAAACACTGTGAAAGGGAAATACTCTTGCACAGCTAGTTCTCTGATTAAAGACCTGTGCATTTTTTACTACCTATTTAAACAGGGATTTTCAAACAATAGGAGGGTTTTTTTGTTTATTTGTTTGTTTGTTTTACAGTTTAGTATCTGGTTTCTACATGGAAGACTAAACTCAAGCTTATAGCTAAATGTGGTTTTTGCAAACTAAATTTAAGATGCAGCATTTTAGAAATTTACATACCAATGTCTCTACAGTATTGTTCCCTAAATTTTAAATAAAAGCATGATCAGTGTGCACTTGTGATTACATGTGTACTCATTCTCCTACCTAAACTGACGAGATATTTTCCAAGTGGTGTTTCAAAGGAGCATGTAAAAAATCAGCCTGCAGACATTTAGGTCTGGGTGATGTGTTTGCTCTTCTTGTTTATGCCGATATATCAATGCAGAGTTGCTCTGTTTTCTCCGACTGTTTTTATTGCTCCATTTCTCAGCATAAATTTGGCCCATTACATTTTTTATAAATAAATTTTTTGAACATTAATTTTTTTGATAAAAGGGAAAACTTTACTGTAAAAAGATTCACAATGAGATGGACTGGGATATTTTCATCTACTATTTCTCTAGGTTCCCATGTCATGAATGCATAGAATAACTCAGGGTTCAGCATTGAGATTTCCCCCTTATTTTTCATCATTTTCTTCGATTTTAGATGTGGCACTGACAAGCCTTATTACCCATAAATAGTTGGAAATGAGAGAGATTTGGGAGACTCAATTTATAGGCCCATGTTTTGAGTTTTAGAGCAAAAATTAACATAGCAATCTACCATCTAAAAATATTTACAATCCATCAGTCTGCAGCTCAATCAGATTCCCTTTTTTTTTTTTTTTAAGCAAATAATTGAGAACCACTAGACTTGCAAAGAAATTTGTTACATAGTCCTTAGATTCATTTTCTTATTATCATTATTTGGTCAGAGAAGACTTAACTCACCACGCAGAACCTAAGAGAGTTTTGTAAGTTGAAGGGCTGCAGAGAAGGGGGAGGTGGGAAAGTTCCATCTCAGGCAGATTAACTTTAGGAAAGTGTGAGGATTAAGTAGACTGGCTAGACATGGATATCTGTAGAACTTTCCAGTCTGTCTTATCTACACTAAAACTCTGCAAGTCTCCAAGGTACATGAAGCTGGTTTGAAGACCATTGCTCTCAGGGATTCTACTTTATTGACTGTATTCACTATATTCACTGTATTCCCAAGTGGCTGGTGCAGACTGTGTTCCATTGTGTTCCATAAATAAAACACAGATGAATTACTTACCTAGTTATGTCATAAGATTGTAACTTTCATCAACATTTGGCATTTTCTTTCCTTGTCATTCACATACAAGCCAGAAACCTCTAGATTTCTCAGTTGTTCAAAACATCCCAAATTTCTCAGCTTTCAAAGTCACTCTTGTTTTTTAACAAAACCCTATAAAGAAATACAATACAATGCTTCCAATCCTTTTGAGAAAGAGGAACAAGAAGCCTTGGGCTCTGTGACAATACACTAACCTTACCTTTTAAAAGTGTATGGCTATTGAAAAAACAGATTAATTAACACTCCTAGAGCTAGGTTATATTCCCAAGGTAGAGAGTTCAATAGAAGTGGCTTCTGGCCTAAATAAGAGTGATAAGTTGCTAATTAGCTTTGCCTATTATTTGTAGAAAGAAGTTTATTCTGTATATGAGAATAAAGCATATATTTGCACTAACTGAATAATTAAGAAACTTGATACATTACAAGTAGCTAAAAATAATGATGGAATAATAGGAAATCTGAATAATGTCATTCTGTAAAAGAACTTTAATTTATATTCTGCTTTTTTCTCTTTAGTGACTTTCTTCTATACCCGAAAACTAAAGAAGGGATAAATCACAGTGTAAGAGTTCTCTTTGTTATATGTATTTTCCCAGGGTTTGTTCCCCCCCCTCCCTGCCCCCACCAAACCTCTTTTTGTCTGTAAAAGCAAAGAATGAAATTGATTTCATTCAATTTCTTCTAAATGTACTACTGTAGTTCTATAAGATGGGAAAACCAACAGCAAAACCAACCAGATTTGCTGTCCTACAGTGGTAGAATTAGCAGAAGTCTCTAGCTCACTTTGTCACAGGTCTACCATTAATTTCAGAACTGGCCTTTCCACATCTTTTTATTGGCACTCCTGAGTTAAAATCTCCAATTGCCATTAGACACCTGTTTCTAAATTAATCACTGAAATTTTCCTTCCCCTTTTTATTTTCAATGACAACTTCTATCTTGAAGACCCTGGTTTACATTCCTAAGATGAGCAGTAACTCACAGGAAATCTCAGACCACATTATTGACAAATGGATCTAAAATACTAAGGCCTATACATGTTAAGTTGGGTTTTCATTTTGGGAAAAAAGTTGGTGTATGTGTGGGCCGGACAAGCATAGTTTCAAACAGTATGTACAGTAGTGTGTAATACTGTCTCCGTTGTGCACATGCAGAACCTGAAGAGAATTAATAAAATAAGAGAGGCTAGCTTGTAAGGCTAGTAAAACACGGATCTGGATTTGCTGACATCAAATTCCATAGCCTTTTGTATAAACCATGTTGCAAAAGAATTTTACTTCTAAAGAGAAATACTCATGGGGAATCGTCAGTATCCAACACCAGGTAAGCAGACACTTCCTTTCTCCTCTGAGTATAAAAAGGAATGCACAGATTTCCCTGGGTGGCTTGGTGGGTTGAGCATCTGTCTTTGGCTCTGGTCATGATCTGGGATGAAGCCCCGCATGGGGCTCCTCCTCTCTGCTCAGCAGGGGTCTTCTTCTCCCTCTCCCTCTGTTCCTCCTGCTGGTGCTCTCTCTCTCTCTCTCTCTCTCTCTCTGTTAAATACATGAATGAAATCTTTTAAAAATAATATAAATGATATTAATATATATTTAAAATTAAAATTATATTTAACATTAAATGTAAATAAATAAATAAATGGAACACACTAATATTTTGGAAATTCTGAGGATATATAGTTAATCAAGTATTGATGTACTTAGTACCAATCATAAACAAATGCAACTTAAGCACTTAAACATACAGTGGTTATTACATTTGAATTGAAGTTTCTACAGGGAACAGAGTGTACAAGCATTTCAAAAACGTTCATCTCTGGGATCGTCAATAAGACAAAAATAAGACCATGTTTATATAATAAATAAGTGTTACATTATATTTATATAAATCAGCTAACAGAAGTGTATATTATAATACCTTAAAATGTCCTATAAATAACTGAAATTTGAAACACTCAAAAGAATTATGAAACCCATCAATTATCTTCCACCTACCTCTCAAGACCCATCTCTGCTCTGTAGCCTCCAGCAGCTCTGCTGGTCACTCCAATGTCAACACAAAGTAAATGCAGGAAGTTTTCCAATGCAAAAGGCAGCTTACTCTTGACATAATCAAATATCAAGCTGTATCTTTTCCATCTAGTAAAAAGAAAGAAGGAAAGAAGGAAGGGAGGAAAAAGAGAAAGAGGGAGAAAAAGAGGAAGAGAGAAAGAAGGAAAGAAAAAGAAAGAGAGAAAGAAAGAAAGAAAGAAAGAAAGAAAGAAAGAAAGAAAGAGAAAATTAATATATCTTTTGTCTTCTTTCCTCAGATCTGTCACTTCTTGCCCTCCCTTAAAAACAAAACTCCTTATAGTTGTCTGTATCCAATGCCTCTAATTCTCTCCTCCCATTCTTTTTTGAAGCCACTCCAGTCACATTCTCTCTAACACAATCCCATAACACCAAAACTGTGGTTATTAATTCATTAATGACTTTTCTTATGAACTGAGAAATGACTCTCCCTCCCCAAAATAATCCTATTCTGAAACCTTAGCTCCAATGTGATTGTATTTGGTGATAAAACTTGAAACAGGCAATTTAGGTTGCATGAATTCATAAGGGTGGGGTCCCAGTCCAGCAGGACTGGTGTCTTTATGAGAAAGAGAAGGGACCCCAGGAGTTCTTGAGCACAGAGGAAAGGCCATATGAGGACAAGTAAGAAAATACCATCTACAAGCCAAGGCAAGTGGACTCAGGAGAAACCAATTCAGCCGGAGGCGTGAATAAGACTTCTAAGCTCCAAAACTTTGAGAAAAAAAAGAAACAAATCCTGTTGTTTAATTCACCTAGTCTGTGGTATTTTCTTATGGTAGCCAGAGCTGACTGATATAAACTCCGTGTGACTAAATCCAATCATCAGTATTTTTTTTCTTTTTTGGCATCTTACTTTACCTATCAGGAGGGTTTTATACAGTTTAGTGTTCTCTTAAATTGTCTCTTAGGACATCACAATAAACAAGCTTTTATCTTTTTCTTTTTTCTTTTTTTTAAGCTTTTATTTTTCTACTAATGCTATCATCCTTCACATCTCCCTCATTTATCTCTTCTAAATGTCAATGTCATCCACATCAAGTAACCCATTCTCTTAACTAAGAAAGCAATCTCATCTGGTATCCTGGCTTTAGTTACCACCTGTATGGTGATGACTACCAAATTTATATCACCAACCTGTAACTCTGTCCTGAGCTCCAGACCTAAAATATATACCCAACTTCTGGCATGACATTTGCACCTGAGAATTTAACAGGCAACTCAAATTTAATATATTTCAAACCAGTCTTCTGATAAACCACCACTCCTCAACTAACCTATCCCTCCTGCAATTTTCTTATCTCAGTTAATAAAAACTCAATTCTGCTAAAACCAAAATAATTGTATTTTACTCACATCCCAGATCCTGTCCATCAACAAAGTTGTTGGTTCTCCAAGTGCTTGCAGAAGCCCCCTTCCTGGTTTACAGGTGGCCATTTTTTCATTGTATCTTCACATGACAGAAAGCAGAGAGAGAGATAAGAAGCAAGTGCTCTAGGGTCTCTTCTCATGAGCCACTAATCCCATTCAAAGAATGGAGGCCTCCATTCTTTGGGTCTAATCATATCCCAAAGGCTCCACAACCAAATATTATCACACTGGGAATTAGGTTTCAATATACAAATTTTCAGGGGTGAGAGAACAGAAACACTTAGTAGATAGCATCATTCATATAGGACCCTTCTTCCAAGGGGATCTCTCTTACCCACACAACTAAAAAGTTGGTTACCAAAGCAATATTGTATTCCACAAGATAATGCTCCTTCTGTGCCTGATTAGACCAGGAATGAGTTACAACTCCAGTGCAGAGAAATCCATAGTCGTGCCAATGACCTCTCATCACTGGAGCCTCATCTAAGGAAGTGAAATGAGCCAGGAGGAGTCCTCTCCTAAGTATTTGGTTTGTGGAAGCTGAGAGTTTGAACCACCTGATAGAGTTTAAGACAGAGAATGACTTAGAGATGACAGTGAAGATCCATGGGGACAGCAAAGATGGGGGGGGTGCAAACCACAATGTGCACAGGAAATTAATTCATGAGGAAATGAAACTGAAGCAAGAGAAGAGCACAGAACTTTTGATAATAAAACAAGGTCCCTAGAGAAGTCTTCCTTCCTAAAATACCCATCTGTCTATGGGTTTTAAATTAACTGGTTTTAAATTAACTTGAATAGAGCTCTCATCCTCGCAAACAAGCTAATATACAAACTCATCAGCTAAGTGCACAATGAGGCTATATTTATATTAACTATGTAAAAAAATTATCTTACTCATGCATTTGAGCACATGCTTGTGAAATCAGGTGTATCTGCCCGCAGGCGTCAACAAACAACAGTGTACAGAACCATGGTTAAATAACTACATGTTTAGGTCAATTGCAGAAAAAAAATGTTTTTTTGAATGGTATTTTGTTAAACCTTTAATGAACTGCTCTCTACAAATGATCTCATCTATGTAAAACATGTAGTAAAGCTCAGAACTATGCAGCCATAATTTACATTGAAGTGGCAGTAATATGTATAGAAACTTTGTGGTCTTCCATTTTGCTCTTCATGTTCAAGTACCCTAAGCTAAAGATCAACCATAACAAGAGAAGGTGGGAGGAAGGGGATAGAAACTACATTTTCCTTGGTGATTCTGACTTTTCTGGCATCTTTTGTGTGAAAGGAACAAAGAAAAATAGACACTAGAGACATTAATCACACAAAATCTGTCACTAAAGAGGGACACAACCAACAATTTCACCATCAAAATCTAATCCGTAATCAGGAGAAAAGGGAATTGCTACGCTGTGTGAGCCCACCTCTGATAACTCATTAATTAGATGCCAACTGTTAAATACTGGAGCCAAGGCAGATGAAAGGTCTATTTTCTCCATTTGCAAAAAAGGCGCTTATCAATGGACGACACTCATTTCTTCAAAATTGCTTTTTGTATTTTTTTGTCAGTTTGGGTTTTGACATGAATCATGTTTAAAACCCTGGTAATTAGAATCTCTAAAGCTTGGTATAAATTTGCTAGTTGAAAAATTTTTAAATGTAATCAGTGGTATTTATTCTATATATCCTTGAAAGAGTAGGGTGTGCTATTTGGAAAACTTGACACATTTGTTGTTACCTTGAGTTAAAATTTAAATGAGTATTAGACCAAGAGAAACAAGTTTTCTATAAAGGCCAAATTGATACATATTTTTGTGTACACGTGGTTTACATTTCCTGTTGAGAGCAACAAAAGAAGTAAAATATAAAAAAGAATGGAATAAAAAAGTTGTCCTTAGGCTTCAGATTTGAAATCCATTAAAAGATAGATTGTAAGGAGATAGTTGTTTTATCTGAATTGGGTTTTTTTTCCCCTTTCTTTCTATTTCTATCCTAGTTATTAACCAAATTAGAGTTATTACCCAAAGAATAGAGGTCCTAGAATCAGGCCCAGAGGGAATTCAGAGGAAACAGCTTTTGTGTATGAATTTGTGCTGTTCTGTTCAAAGCAAACCATTCAGGCTTTCAACACTTTATCAGTGTTTTAGAGAGGATAACCAAAAAATCCCAAAAAAGGGAAGGGGAAAAAAAGGGATTAAGATTGTGTGTGCATGAGGGAGAGGGGGTAAGGTAGTTGGGATTTTAGTGGTCTAAAGACAAAGCAGAAAGATACATTGGTGAAATTCATATTCAGAAGTTCCTTGGGAGATGTTAGACCTAGTGAGATGTTGTATCATCTAGTTTATACAACTCCAAACCTTGTCTGGTAAATCTGCATATCAATTGTCAGTAACCACTCTCTATACAGACCTACACATTTTCTGTGACCCCCAACTGGAAGTAATATTCCGTGGGTTCCCAAGCTCTCTGGATCTTAAACTAAATTAAAGCCTTTTCAATCAAAAACGTTAGTCATTTCTCACTGAGCACAAATCATGCAGGCCCTCTCTGGCACGAGCCACTAAATTTTGGTGAGGATTTACCATATAACTATCCTGTGCAGTGCCTTCTGGAAGATCCAAGGTCTGTAAGGCATGGTTTTCTTTTGTCCTCAAAGAATCCTGTCATCTACAGGCAACAAGGGACACAGATGTAACACACAAGAAATAACAAACTGTGTGTGTGTCTGTGTGTGTGTCTGGCAGGGAGGAGAAAACTGTAATGTTGACTTAAAAAAAAGGAAGGAAATTTCCTGACTATCAATTCCTCAATTCTGAAAGAATTCCTGTGTAAGTAGATACGGGGTGTTATGATAATAACATAAAAGCTCATCTTGTTCATGTTTACAGTACTCATTAGAAAAGCTAAAGTAATTTATATATATTTTTTAAATTTGGAAAAGAAACTAAAACCTGTTCTATAGGTAGTCAGTGCTAGCCAGCTCTCCTTGATATGCCACTTTTTATCAACATCTCCAATTTGAGTTTAATTTTAATGACACGGACATTTTGTTCACTGTGAAGAAATAGCATGTTGAATCCTTCTTTACTATTCTGTTCGCAGTTTCCAAGAGGCCCTTAATTCCTAAAGATACCACTGAAAACTTTACTAGTTTAAAGTAAATATTTTATTAAGAATTTCTTTTCCTCATAATATAATACATGGCGGCATATTTGAATAGATGTTTAAAAGTACACCTGTATCATCTTTACTTGTCAGAACAAGGAAGTTCTAAATTATTTTTATGTTTTTTTATGTAAATTCAGTTCTTGAGCACATAAATAATAATTTTGTTTTAAAAGTTATATAGACGTGGGGGGCCTGGGTCACTCAGCTGGTTAATTATCCGTCTCTTGATTTCAGCTCAGGACATGATATTGGGGTCCTGAGATAGAGCCCCGTGTCAGCTGCAAGCTCAGCAGGGAGACTGCTTGAGATTCTTTTTCTCCCTCTCCCTCTGCCCCTCCTTGCCATGCTCCTGTGCTCTCTCTCTCTAAAATAAATAAATAAATCTTTAAAAATAAATAAAAATGTATGTAGACACTGTTTGGGTGTATTATGCCATTTCATTTATTGAGACCACTATACTATTTATAGTTTTGATAATAGTGGGCCTTTTAAAAATTGCACAAAACAGCCATTTAAAAAAATGAAATCATTGTTTGTTTCCACACACTTTAAAATCAGTTTTATTTCTGTTTTTAACTTGTCTCAAACTTTAAAAGCAGGAATCTGGAAACCTAAGTCTCTATTTGCAGGTACATCACTGCTCTGTTTTCTGACCTCGGGCAAATCAATAAACAATTTTAATGGCTTACCATTTTATAGTAATAATAGCAATAACAACAATAAAGGTTAACATTTTAACTTATTCCACGTCAGGTGGCCAGGTGCTACACATCTTAATCTTTACTATACGCTAATAATATTATCTTCCTCCTCTACTAATGATAAAATTGAAGAACAGAAAGACCCAAGGTCACCCAACTGATCAGAAACAGAGCCAAGATATGGGCAGTTTGACTCCAGAATCTGCTTTTCCAACCATTAGACTAGCCGAACTCTGAACCCTATCTTCCATTGCACCACGTACATCTTTCAACTACTTGCTTTATTTTTATTCTTCAAAAGCTCTTTCCAGATATCTGTGGCTCCAAAGAAATGACACTGTTTCCATCCCTAATACGTATGCCAATCTGCAGCCTTGGATTTTCACTGAAGCCTGCCCTCTGGAATGCTCTGTGCCTATCTCTACCATTGCAAGTCCTGCCTACCCTTCAGGAACTAGCTATTCCTAGTAGTAAGCAGCTGGACGATACATTCTCTTGTAATAACACCAAAACTTTTAGCTACTAGCTATACAAAGAAGAAGACATTTATAAAATTACAGGAGAATATTTGAATAAACAATGATAAACCATTTAAATGGATGAGGCAATGTATCATGATAACATCAATTCTTTCCAAATTGTTCTACAAATTCAAAAAAAAATTACAATAAAAATCCAGCAGATGTTTATAGAAAATTGATAAAACTCCTTCTATAATGAATATAGAATAATGATGGTCTACAAATGAAAGAAACCAGATTGACTTAGAATTACTTCACCACATATGAAAATATGTTATATGATTACAATAAGACAAGCAGTATGGCATATGTGCAGTAACAAAAATGTCAATGAAGCAGAATACATAACTTATAAACAGACCTATTTATACGAATAAACTTACATTATTAAAAATGTGTAATAAAAGTGATGCTTCAAAGCAAAGAGGATAGGATGGATTGCTCAATATATGGTGTTGGGTAAACAGGTTCCTTCTATAGAGAATAATTAGAGCAGTTCTCTATCTTCCACAAAATGCAAACGCATACCCCATAAAGATTATGAAAAATAATTGGGGCAATACCATTATGCTAACAAAGTAAAATATTAAAGAATATCTTTGTAAATACCTCTTGACTTAGCAAAGATGAGAGAACTTCTTAAACAAAAGAATTTCTATCTTATCAGGCTAAAATATATATGAAGTTAACAGATAAGAGAAAGATATTTGAAATTTCTAAAATAAACACACTATGATCATCTGCAATAGACAAAGAACTCCACATTTTTTTTAAAGATTTTATTTATTTATTTGGCAGACAGAGATCACAAGTAGGCAGAGAGGCAGGCAGAGATGGAGGGGAAGCAGGTTCCCTGCTGAGCAGAGAGCCCGATGCGGGGCTCAATCCCAGGACCCTGAGATCATGACCTGAGCCAAAGGCAGGGGCTTACCCACTGAGCCACCCAAGCGCCCCAGAATTCCACATTTTAAAGAAAGACATAAATTCAAAAATTTAAAGTGGTAAAAAGTATTAAAATAAATAATTCACAAAAGAGAAATTCAAATAGTAATTCTATGATGAGGAGTACAACTCATTAATAAGTAATCAGATAAATTGATATTTTAATGATGTTGTTCTATGGTCATTTAAATTACAAACCTTAGTATTGGAGAGGATGTGTAGAGATATACTCGTGAGCATGTAAACCAAAACAGTCCATATGGAAAGTAGTCTGTTAATACTTAATGAAATAAATCAAGCACATACCCTAAGATCTGCAGGCACCTTGTTCATAGAGGTCTGTAAGGGTCCAGGTATATAAATATTCTTCATGGTGTTGAAAGATAGAACTGGGGAAATGAATAACAAAATGTCAATGATGTATGCTAGGGGATACTATATATTAGAAGGAATAAACAGACATATCTCAAAAACACAGTATTTAGTTAAAACAAGTGAGAAATAATATTTATAGCACAATATCTTTTATGTAAATTTAACACATACACAACAACAGTATCACATTCATTTTTCTTACAAAGATACATATGTATTTAAAGATATATATCAAACACGGTAGTAAATATCTACAGGGTGAAAGGAATGGGGGGCAGAGGTCAGGGATGAAAGGGGGAAAACTACAGGTAAGTTAAGTAAGACAAACACTTGCTGGAATTCACAATGATAATTTGGTGCAAATGGATAAGTTTACTTAACTCAAAGTTCAGCTCTGGAGAACAAGAGACAAAAAAATAAAAATAAAAATAAAATAAAAGAAAGTAAGAGAAAAGAAAAAAGAAAAGGAAAGTGTGTTTTAGACTCAGCTAGATTTGTGTAGATTGACACAATAAGGAACTCCCAAAAGGGACTGTGGGTGGGTGTGCAAGCGTCTGAGAAGGGTCAGGAAGCCGGGAAGCACTTTGTCTATCCTCAACACTTAGAACCATGTGCTGTCTGGCTCTCTCTTTCATTCTGAAAATGTGGTATTTAGGCTGAAAGCACTCTTTTGTTTGAAGAATGAAGAAATTGAACAAGAGGATCCTTAAGAAGCACTGAGGATTCACAGAAAGAAATGGACACTTTGGCATAGTGTAAGGCTCTGCCCAGCTATGCACAGGCTGTGTGATTTTGGGTGAGTCATTGATTTCTCTTTTTTAAGCCTTGCTTTTCTTGTCTGTCAATAATAAGAAGAGCTCCTGTGGTCCAGAGCCCTTAAGAAGAGATGGTTTCTTCACTTCTTTCAACAGATATTTAGTGAGTCTGTGGCATAGTCCACTGTTCTAGGGGCTGGTCTGTGGTACTAAACACAACCAGTTAAAAAATATCCATCCCTTATGGATTATAGTTGGAGGAGGGACTACAGTAAACAAAATAAGTAAGATCTCCAGAATAGCAGACGGTGGTGTCTTTGGGTGAGCCCCAGAACAGAGTAGGTGGATAAGAAGTGCCCAGAAGTAAAGCAATTCCATTTCAAATAGGATTGCTGGGAGAAACCTTGCTGAGAGTTTAAACAAAGATCTGGAGAGAGTAAGGGAACAAGCTGAGCAGCCCAGGATGAGAAGGGAAGCTGGGCTCTGAGAGCACCAGGAAGTGGAAGCTATCCTGACGTGTCCAAGAAGAATAGGAAAGCTGTGCAATGGTAGAGCAATGGGCAGAGGGCAAGCAGCAGGCATGGGACATGGGAGTTCACAGAGCCAGAATACAAGGGTCCTAATGGACCACTGTAACGACTTTGACCTGCACTCTGAGAGACAAGAAGCCCTGGAAGGGCTATGAGCAGTGAGGGATATGACTGAACTTGCTGCAAAAGAAAATGTTCTCTCTGCTTTGTTGACACAGACGGAAGTAGAGTTAGGATGGAAGAAGGAGACCAGCTTGGAGGCCTTGCATCCTTTGCAGCAAGAGATGAGGATGGCTTGGCCTGATTTACAGAGTAGAAAGAGCAAAAGATTCAGACTGGATCTGTTTTGAATATACTGACAGATCTGGATGTAGAGTCCAAAAGAAAGGCACCCAGGAGAGCAAATCACCTAGTGCAGCAGTTAGCCTCTAGGAGTCACTTTCTGAGGCAGTCACCTCAATAGTTGGTCAACAGCGTATTTCCATGAGGGACCCAGTTAAAATGGAGAGACTTGGTACTTATGCTTAGAGATTTCCATTCAATATAACTGGGATGAGGCTTCTCATAAATTTATAATTTGGGCAGGCATTCTAGATACTTCTAGCCCAGGTGGTTTACATAACCATCATTCAAGAAACACTGATACAGAAGGGTGAACGTTTTCAAAAATTTTAGTGTTCTTGGAAGAAATGCAATTAAACTAGAAAAAAGTCAATGAAAATCTTGAGGTAAATATTGCCTTGTAATTCTAAGATGGGGAAAAATATACAGTGACAACCATGGAGTGATGGTAAGTAATGCTCTCTTCTTCCAGTGAATGTAAGAGTCAAGAGGACTGGGGATGCCTAGGAAAATATATTTGATTGTCTTTATAAATGGAATTAATGGACAATATAAAATTGAAGTAAAAGCAGAAACAAGACAAGGGAGGGGAGAAACTGACTCTTTGCCTATTTCCTTTCCGTTACTTTGTGTTTAGGTTAAAATTACATCTGCACATCTGCTGAGGCAAAATCAGATAAAATGAAAAGTATCAGTCACGGATTGCCAAATTTCACTGTGAACTTGGAGAGTCAAGTTAGAAGGGTAGAAAATACTTTTAAAGTTTTTTCTCCCCCTTTTAAACTTGACTTTTGTATTTCTTTTAGGGGAACTTTGTATTTCTTTTTAAAATACAAACTATTGGGGCACCTGGGTGGCTCAGTGGGTTAAGCCTCTGCCTTCGGCTCAGGTCATGATCCCAGGGTCCTGGGATCGAGCCCTGCATCGGGCTCTCTGCTCAGCAGGGAGCCTGCTTCCCCCTCTCTCTCTCTGCCTGCCTCTCTGCCTACTTGTGATCTCTGTCTGTCAAATAAATAAATAAAATCTTAAAAAAAATAAAATAAAATACAAACTATTTAATACCCCCTGACCAGGGTTTCCTCATTTGCAGATTGAAGATTCTCAAATGGATCCTCAGTGATCCACCAGGTCCAAATACTAGGTCCTGCTAAACAAAACCAAGTGATAAAGTGTCTGTGGTAATTTTAATCAAATACCAGAGGCTGATGTACAGAAATTCTATGCATATACCGAGTCCTTCTACATTTGCCAGTTTTCTTGAAAGTGGGAAGACTAGTGAGTTTGTTCTCTAATTTCAGGCTGAGAATTTCAGGGTTTCAGAAAGTCCAGATCATTCAGATAAGGTTCAGATAAAGATCCTAACATAGGGATGCAGCTGAGTCATTAAAACTCATCTTCTCCACCTAAAGTGAGGAATGGGTATTTGTAACTAAAACATAGAAATTGCCAGTGGAGGAAAACCAACATTAAGGTTAATACAAACAATATCTTTTAGCAATTTTCACAAATAAAATTACAAATAGCATCATTATTATTTTGGCCTGGGGACAGCTAGACTATTATAAACAACTCTTATGTAGCCAGGAAAAATTAAAGGTAGAGAGTGCCAAAAATATCTTATATTCACTAACAAATCATCTAAGATGGGTAAGTAACTTGGAAAAATATGGTACAAATACAGAAAGATCCGTGCCAGGCTCAAATGCTTACAGATGAGGGACAGTTCAATGCAGACAAATGCAATGTAATTAAGACTCTGATGAGTCTTCATGCCATATGACACTCTCTGTAAGAAATAAAATATGAGATTTTTTTTCCCTAAAGGATTAAAAAAAAAAAAAATCTCTGGAGACAAATCGCTATGTATCATTAATGAAAGAGAAACAGAAAGAAAAAGACAAATCAATGCAGTTAACGAGTCTTAATGGCTGAATTGTGCATTCACTTCACCAAAACTGAACAATTGAGAGAGCACAAAACAAAAAATGAATCTTGAATAACAAAATCCTTGAAAAGAGAAACAGACTCTGAAAGTCTAGGTACTCTTTGAATGGAGAGAATGGGTCCTGCATCCTCTCAGTTTTGATTCTGAGAAATCCAAAATTAGAAAATAATGATGCTCACAAGATTCCCAAATGACAGCGTTTTTGAAATATCTTATTTCCTTGTCTTTTTTTTCTCCTCTTTTTTCCTTGTCAACTACAATTAAGCCTTCAAGGGGCAAATAAGAACATTCAATTATGTTGAATTCAGGGGCTATGTGGTGGGCATAGGACTAAGGCTAGGGAGAGGCAAATGTTTAGTCTAGAATGGAAATTTTGTACCCTCCTCCTCAGGAAACAATTGGCAATATCTGGGAAGAGGGGTGCTACTAGCATCTGGTGCATAGAGGTCAGGGATGGTCTTAAATATACTGTTCATGTACCAAGCATGGAACAGTTCTATGCAACAGAGTCATTTGGTGCAAAATGACAAGAGTGCCCAAAACTGAGAAGCCCTGGACCAGTCCTTTAAAGATGTTTCCATCTATGTACATAGAGTAAAAACAGGTGGAGAAATATTCAGAGTATGACGAGAAAATATCTAACATTGCAATTAGTTTCTTTAGGGGTATGGAGAAACCAAAGGAAATTTTTTACACCTATAGTGTTCATTAAGATACACATTAAAGAATGTCGATTGACAGAGGTAAAGAAAAAGGATATTCCAGCTGAGGGAATGGACTGATCCAAAACAGAAAGACATAAAAGTGAGTGAAAATGTTGGTGCCTGCTGAATGGCTGTCAGGAAGATCTGGGGCTGAGGAGAGGAAAATTCATTCATAAAGCACCGATAATGTGCAAAGAATTGTTCTCTACCTTGTTGTTACAGCTGGTAAAAATGGATTGCAGAAGAAACCTCAAGTTTTGAATACTGTAGTCAAAAGTTTGAATTTATTCAATTGCTACCATGAAACCATTAAAAGCTTTTGAACACAGGGATGTTATGGTCAGGCATATAATTATAGAAAAATAATCCTGGTGGCAGAAGTTAGATGGATTGAAGGGAGAAAAAGTTTGAATAAAGAAATTGGAGGGTACCTGGGTGGCTCAGTGGGTTAAGCCTCTGCCTTCAGCTCAGGTCATGATCTCAGGGTCCTGGGATCGAGCCCCACATCGGGCTCCCTGCCCAGTGGGGAGCCCGCTTTCCCCCTCTCTCTGCCTAGTTGTGATCCCTCTCTCTGTCAAATAAATAAATATATTAAAAAAAAAAAAAGAAATCAGTCAAGTTATCGAAACACTTTCCAAAATGTGTTCCTGGACTTGTTAAAAAGTGTCATTAAATAAAAGTTTTCTATGGTCAAGTAAGTTTGGGAAATTCTTGGTTAAACGGAATCAGACAGGTTTTTCTAATACAACGCTTCTTGGACTCTTTCCTTAGCTTTTACACATTGTTACTCTTCACAAGGGGCTATAGAGTATGTAGCATTTTCCAAGTGTATTTGCCTCAGGAATATTTTTCATAGCATATACAATAGGAATTATGTTCCAAAGAATACTTAAGAAATGTAAGTTAATATTCAGAAAAAAAAATGTTGAGACTGTGTTAATATAAAAGCTATTGAGTTAGTGGAATTGACTTTCAGACTTCCAGTTTAAGACATTGGGCAGAGAGTGATATCCTAAGGAAGACTATTGGGCAAGAAGACATTCTTGCACACATATCATGATAGGCCTGGAGCAGGAAGTAAGAAATTCTAAGAAAGGGCTGGAAGAGAGATAATGATGCATTGGATTAAACTAATGTGCTGATTGCTGACTAATTATTGCTGCTGTCTGAAGTGCTGTATTGAGAAGGATTCTCAAGCTTTATCAGTAATCAGTGAGGGATTGCATGAGTAGAGTGATGCCTTCCATAGAAATGAGGAACATAATACGTAGTACTCATGTCATATATTGGCCACACATAGATCAGAATGTAGCTAGTTTAACATGGATTATGTATTGGTTTTAAATATTCTTAGTTCATGAAAGTTTTCTTCAAAGGGAACCTCTTCTAGAAATGTAAAGAAACAGAACAGATAAAAGCAGAACTGTCTAAGTCAAGTCTAGAAACTCCACTACTCTCCCTCTGGGTCTTCCTCCTCATGGACATAATTAGCCATGATAGCTTCTAGAGCTAATTAACTACTTGAACAAGATAAGGCTAGCAGAGGCTAAAGAAAGCTGGCTGTAGTAAAACACTTCTACCTTCTCAGGGAAAATAGTTCTTGTTTTCTTTTATTTTTCTAATTGAATGTCCATTAGTTCTCCGTTAATATTCAGTAAAGATTTGAGAACTTCAGATTAATTCAGTTTTACCAAGAGGCAGTCAAAGGGAGGGCTTTTCAGTTTACACAGTAAACCTTCAGGGAAATGGTTAGAGTTTACAGCTGAGGGACCCAATGGACATTGGGGAGTGCATTGACACCAGTAATGGAAAGTGGGGAAAACCTAAGAGAAAGATGTCTCTGTGACAGGCAGAGTCCACCATCTCCTCTCCTTGGCAATTACCCTTGCTGAACTTGAGAGGTTTTGAGATTTATTTAAGTACCAGAGAATGATATATTTGCAGCACCAGTTGTTAACTTAATGGTTTTGTCCTGTAAATTCCCAGCCAAGTACAGAACAAGGAAACACATTTTAAAATGATATTTTGTCTAGGAATCAACAGAGAATTATTGCAACAATAATTTGTCACTTTGACAAGCTTAAGACAGCCAATAAAATTACCAGATACTGCTTTAAAAATTATTAGATCTCGGGGCGCCTGGGTGGCTCAGTGGGTTAAGCCGCTGCCTTCGGCTCAGGTCATGATCCCAGGGTCCTGGGATCGAGCCCTGCATCGGGCTCTCTGCTCAGCAGGGAGCCTGCTTCCTCCTCTCTCTCTGCCTGCCTCTCTGCCTGCTTGTGATCTCTCTCTGTCAAATAAATAAATAAAATCTTTAAAAAAATTATTAGATCTGGAACAAAAGCAAACCAATACTCCCTAGTTGGACAAGAATGGATGGATTTTATCTGATACATACCTACCATTCTTGTCAACCAAAGCAACTTGGTGTCCTCTCTTCCAGTTTCAATCAAATAAACTCTGATGACCACAGCTAGGAGAGCTTCCTACTCAGCTTTGCATTCCCAGTATCTAACACAGATGTGTGGTGCATTTGTGCTAAGTTCCCAGTTATTATTTGCTGAGCTAAAGGTCTTGCTTTCCGAGTACCTATCTAGATCACATGTAATCACAACAGGTATATTACTTGGGAGAGATTTCAACAAAAGGAGGCCGAAAAACTCTAGTCTTCATTTTGGAGGGCTTATAAATATGTCTGAGAACATAAGATGTTTGTTCGAGTAGGTGCAAGGTCTGGGGTTCACGTGAACTCTGCTTTCTGCCAGTTTTTTCTGCAATGGATGTACTGGTTGCTAGAAATGTGTTTCCTTCAATACACTGTTATACTTAGCAAAGATGATAAGGATGGTGTAATTCTGCTACATTAAAAGTTGCAACTTATAGGTTAGAAACATATTAATAAGCATATTTTAAGTGCTGAATCTCTAGGCATTCCTCAATGACTTGGGTAGTTACTTCCTGAGATAGGACTTGAAAGTGTTCTATTTTTTTTAAAGCTTTTTGTTTTGAATTATCTAAAATGTATTCCATTCACTGTGGCTATGAAATGTTGATGAGTTACAATCTTGATCACCTTCTCTGGATTTGTTTCAGCCAAAGTAATAAGTTTTTACAACTAATTGTAAATATCACCTTTCAGTGGTTTTAATGAACCTAATAAAGAGATATGGTAATTTGCCTGCTCTCTGCAGGCACTTAGCTCTGAGAAAATTAAATTAGGATTAAGCCATATTACCCCTCATTACTTAGTCAGAGTAATGGATATATTAACATAACTTAAGACAATAAAACATTGTTATATATGAATCTTCAGCATTTTTCAAACGAAACATATGTTAGATTCTTTTTAGCTATGGTTTAGATGTGGGAGAATGGAAATTGTCCTTAAACTTTGAATACCGTGAACCACTTTTAGGGGAACTTGGAGTTAAACCTGGGTAAACTCTGCCTCATGCTAACAATATACTTCGTAGAAAGCTAGCATCTTTTCTTTCATGTTTATTTTTAACCTATGCACTCTTTCGTTAAAAGGAACCATTTCTTTAAATAGAAGTGCTCAAGGATTTGTTGTTAGACCTGTGTTCTTGTTCCCACATGACTGAGAGTATAACCAGGAGGATCTTTTGAAGTTGATAAAAGTTTTAAAAATAGTAAAGCTTAGGATCTGCTTTTTGGGACATAAAGAACCCATGCATTTTACTTTACTTTCTGGACAATGGATTTCTCCTTGCCTTGAAACGTAAACCACCATATATATATGCTCTAAATAAACAATTTTCAATTGTATTCTTCCATGTTCTTTTTTCTAAGTAAGTTAAACGAAACCTTATACACATACATCTGGACATACTCAGGGCTTGTCATGTTGGAATTAAGAACTTGGGATGACATCAACCTTGCTGTCATTGGTTTTTGACATTTGTATCAATGCCCTCTTTTAAAATGGGGCATTTTAGACAGTTCTGGGAGGGGTTCTTGAGATCTAAAGCACACTGATGTGACTCAATGTACATGAAAAGGAAATGTTTCATTGTATGGTGGTGGTTTCCAGGCCAAAAGTTTCCAGACACTGAAGACACTGACACCATGTTTTCAGAGAATGGGAATTGGCGAAGTGGCAAGAGGAAGGAGCATGGGCAGGATATCTGGATTTTAGATGCTAAAACCAATGAAAGTTTGAAGTTCCAAGTTGTATTTGCCAAGAATTTGAAAGCTACATCTTCTCCCATTGATGGCCTAACTCTGATAGCCCAAGAGAAGCATGCCAAAAAGGAGGGGTGAAGGGATTTCCTTTACTCATAGTATATAATATCTCCCAAATGTCTTGCAGAAACCAGTAATTAGGAGTTGCCAAAATATTTTAACATCACATTATGGCGCACAGTCACTGACTTTATGTTCATCTGCAGAATAGGAAGGATGGCAGCAAATACGGACATGGAGAAGGTACGGGAAAAAATGTCATGAGAATCTTAGATCTTTAACACGACAGCAGTGACATTCCATGGAAAATTAGAAAAATTCCCATCTTGAATAAAGATAAATTATAGATGAAACCACTCCCAAAAGGAAAGAAATGGAATACAAAATATAACCAATGTAACTTTTTGAGGAGAAGAGGCAGATTCTTCACTCGTCTTATCGCTTAAGAATGAGATATTGCACCATCTGCTCCCCAAACAGTTATTCCATTTCACTCTGGATTTCTCCTCGGTCTCCTCCCTATGTTTCTCTGAATGTTCAGATTGGCTCTCTTCCTGTGAGTCACATCCTTTCTTTAAATGCTTCCATATTTACCCTCTCTCTCTGCAGCTTATGTGTGACTCTTTGTTAGGCATTTCAAAATATTACATGTTATCATATCGTAATACATTGCCTGTATCCAGCACCTTCTTTCCTCAGAACTCAGTAGTGTTCAAATAAATACTATCTTCCTAATTACTATGGTTTAAAAAGTGATTATTCATTTCATAGGTATAAAGCCATGTCATAATTTGTAAAAAAAAAAAAAAAAAAATAGAGAGAGAGAATGACTAGCCCCCATTGATTCTACAGTGTTTAATCTAACTAGTGTTCCTACAGCCATTGAAAGATATCCTGCAGGTTATAATCACTCCTCTTACTGTGTCGCTGCCTTCTACAATCTTCTACATGACACATGAATACATACACCTTTAACCAGACTTAGGGTCATCCATTATAGTGACCCCTCTCACATAAGGGATTTAGAAATTTGACATTTCCCTCTCCCTTCCTTCTAGCCAGTGACAAAAACCTTGCAATTTTACCTCATCATCAGCTTTGTCTTTTTGAAAACTGTGGCCTGGGGGTCAATTCCTGCCAAATGCCTTGTTTTCAAAATAGAGTTTTATTGAAACACACCCACACTCATTTGTTTATATATTGTCTATGGCAGAGTTAAGTGGCAAAAGCACTGGTTCTTATCACTCCCTCATTTTAAAAACCTTCAAAGTTCCTTTCTTTGAGGATAAAACTCCATTTTCAAAATACAACTTTTAAGGCCTATTGCCGTCTATGTATCTTCTCTTTTCCCTCTCCTCAACAATAGATTTTCCAGGCAAAAGAAGCAACTTTAAGTTTCTATAATATCCCATATCCCTACCAGAAAGGACTCTTGATTCCAGAAAACTGAGTTAGGTGCCTCTTCCATGTTCCTTAATAAAATGTTATATTTCTCCTCATCTAGCACTTGCTATAAAATAGAACTGTAGTTTCACTTACGTGTCTGAATACTCCATAATAATCTACTTCCTGCTGACACATTTACCAGCATAAATTACAGTGTCTGTCATGTATAGCATATCATAGAGTTTCAGAAATATTTAATCATGTAAACAATAAAACATGGATGCCATGTATATACTCATGGAAAAAAATACTACCATGTGAAGTTCATAAACATACAAAAAGAACAACCAAATTTAGAGAGAGGTAGTCCCAAGAGTAGTACAAAGAATATGGATTTGTTGGGAAATTAGTTAAATTTGAGTAGGCAATGTGGTCTAAGCATGAGAATGCATGAGGCAATAACCAGACATATTTATTGGAATGTGATATGCAAAGACCAGGAAACAGTCCCATAGCTGCACTTCATACTGCTTAGTCCATTATCATAAGTGTTGACATTATCACATCCATATTCCCTTGTTATTAATGATTCTAACTTACCCTCTGCAATTATTTATATATGTATTTTGATTATTATTATGTTTACCAATTGCTTAGTTCGAATCTCACTTATTCTGAAATATGTGTAAGATACTAGTATGAGAAGAGCAAACATTTTGAAGATAAAAAGAGAGACAGTAGGATCAACAACGAATCTGAAGAAAACTACCGTTGTAGGTATAGGAAATACATGCTTCATTATCCATATACTTTGTATGGATTTTCACCCATTGTCAGTATGTTCTATAACCTAAATAGTTCATATACAGATAGTTATGGATTATCTCTGACCCAGCTATCTGCTCTTTCTCTGTGTGTAAATGTCATCCTGCTGTGAGACTCATAAGCTTTCCATGCTGTCTATGCAGAAGGAACATAGCTTGCTTTTATATAAACTCCAGCATTAGCCTTATTAGACCAACGTCTACCCATCAGAGCCATGGCTTTTCCTAAGATGTAAACAAATGGAGGGAGTCAACGGAAAAAAAAGCAGCCAAGGAATTAGTGTTTTTATTCAATTTACCATATCTAGAACTTCCAAAAAAAACTTTGAAACTGGGAATTACTATTATCTTCTTCAACTAAATCATAAAATTAATAAATAATATTAAGATACACATTGATATGTTTCTGTACAAATTTCACCCAGCAGCTATTTAAATGGTCTTGTTTGCATAAACTCTATTGGGATCTTTGCTATTATAACTAAAAAGAATTACATTCCAACTGATGGATATGCTTGAAAACATTTCCAGGGAGAAAAATATTAATAAATAAAATAAATATTTACAATACAATATTATAAAAATAAAATATTTAAAAATATTTAAAAATAGTAAAATAAAAATATTTACAAATGAGAAGAGGATTCTACAGACTTTGGAAGCTAAATGTAACCAAGGTTTTAAAAGTAACCTTGAGCAGATTAGTCCTAGTGAATACCAAATGTACTCCATTCCATATCCCAAAGATGGCCTGGCTTCTTAGTTGTTTCAAGTGGCTCATTCATACATAAAAAGACTTTGCCAACAGGACGTACAAATCTTTAAGCAATAACACTTGCCTTTTCATCTCACCCAAAGTATCCATAAGAAGGATTGTCAGCATTTTTTTTTCTAACTATAACTTTATAGCATTAGTTTCCAAAGGGGTGGGGGAAGGAATATTATGGGATTCACATAAAGGATTTAACTTATCCTGAGAAAGGAAATCCCCCCTACTGTTCTTAATGGTTATGTGACTGGGACAAGCCATGTTTGTACTGTTTGAATACATATCCCCTTACTCCTGCCTGGTGGGATTCAGAGTCACCCACTAAGCAGGGTTAACTAATGACTGAAATGAAATCCAGTCAGTTAAGAAAATCTCAAAGGCTTCCTGGAGTTAGGTTGGAAAGATGTCACTAATAGAAGGGCTGTACTTTATGCTTTTGCAATGTTTACAGAACCTCTAACACAATGGAACATGATTAATGAGGCTCTCCAAACTCTAGCCTGAGCCTGGAACTTTGTACTTGTCATATCTGAAGATCAGTCCTTTATCACCCTCCTCAAAGAAGAAATGTAAACCAGAACCTGATCATTTCCTAGAGAGTTACCCTGGTTTTCATCCTCAAGTAAGCTAAGGGGTTAAAGAAGAGACATTCACAATTTTTTTTTTTTTTTTTAATAAGAATGACACTTTTGCTTGGGGAAATGCTTGCCTCATAGATATTTCTACATTTACCATTTTATTCTATGCTTACAAAATGATGCAAAGCAAGTTTGCCAGAAATTATTATCACCTCTGAGAAGAGACATCTGGGGCCTAAGAAAATTGAGTGGCTTTCCTAAATCTTCAGCTAGCTGGGAACATATTTGATACCAGAACTCACCCTGCTTCTCTTCCAAAAAGACTGCAACATGCTCTTATACTTACACACATCCTATAAGGCATTGACGAAGAACTCGGCTAGTTTAGCAAATTTTCTCAATATCTTCAAACCTAGTCTCTACTCTTTTCCTAAAACCTGAGAGTAATGTTAAAAATGAAAAAAAAAAAGGTGGTTTTTCTATCTATGATAAAAGATTTTTCATTGTGTCGATTAAAGACATTGATCTAAAAACCTTCAAAAGTGTGTTTTTCTGCCCGTTCCAAACTCACAGCTCATTAAATGTGCACTCCACCCCCCAACCACCATCTCTCTTCCATCTGGGACGTTGCTGTAAGTGCATGATGGATGGCTCACAGGTCTAGTAGATCTAGCCCCACTTCCAACCTCCTTTCTTCTATCAACAGTTTCCGGAGGCCAGAAAAACAAGGTCTTCCTGGCTGGAGAAAGGTTATTGAAGAGCACATAAACTTAATTTCATCACATCTAGTGACCAAGCTCCTGCTGGAGAAAAATGAATGCAGAATACCAATCGGGGTCCATTTTCAATTGAGAACAACTATGCCAATTGTCCTAAAGCTCCTCACGTGAGGATTATAAATCTGTACTTTGTTTCTTTTCCTACTGTTGAGGGTAGATGTAGATTATTCTTCTTGGACATTTTCAACAGCTGTACCCAGAAAAGCATGATGTCGTTCATTCCTCAGTAATAGACATGACATGCCCTTATTCTATTTTCTTCTTTTTTCTTGTCTGCTTTAGCTAATTTTTTTTTTTCAGGTAATCCTCCTAGTAAAATGACATGTTTATCTATTCAAGGCATTACAGTGGAAACTGTGGAGAAACACCTTTAGTGGTTTTTTTCGTTATTTATTTTCTGAATGCTCCAGCTCTGGAGCTGTCATCATTTGAGGAAAGAAAGACTCTTGATCTGAGCTCCTTGATGGACAAGATGTTGTCTTTATTTTATTTTATTTTTTTTCCCTTGGCAACTGATACTCTGACTTTCTTCTTAACCCATCTGTCTTATGCTTTCTTGTTTTGCCAGAAAAAAAGAAAAAATGTGACATCCTCACAAAATGATATTTATATTGTCCTAGCTGGACAGAAAGAAAGAAGATTCCTGATTGATGACTATATAAAAGAATTAAGCTGTTCAAAGGGTATGTTAAAATAATTGATCATTCTATTATCAAAAGTGGATTTTTATTAGTAAAACATCATGTTTCCTTGAGCCATAGTAAACAAATGTAATATGTGTTGTAAAAATAGAAGAATCTTTTTGGCAGAGTAGACTGGTGAGCAGAGGACCTAAGAAAAAAGCAGAGAATTAGCTTTTTTTTTTAAGAGAATGAAGTGGAAAGGATATGTCACCCTGTGTTCTGTTTATTTTACTTTTGAATTTTTACAGATCATGTGGGTGAATTTAATCAGATTGCAAATGATCTGCTCTTCTGAAAAAGTAGATAATAAGAAGAATGTTTAGACACACATATTAGTTTATTATTTCTACTACTCTCCATATTCTTTATTTATTGGTCTTAAGATAATTCAAGCCCTATTTATTGGTGACATGAGGACCTAGCAAGAATATTACCAATATTAAATATTCATAGATATTGACATTAATCCTCTTTGCTTTTAAAAAATAATTTTATTTAGACATATTTTACATATCATATAATTCATTCCTTTTGAGTGTACAATTCAATTCTTATTTTTAGTAAATTTGCCAAGTTATGCATACATCACCATGAATCAATTTTAAAACATTTTAATCACTGCATTATGATCTCTTATGCACATTTACAGTAAATCTCTGTTCCTTCTTCCCCTGGCAGTTACTGATTTGCTACCTTCAAAAACTTTGCTTTTTCTGTGATTTCTATAAATTAAGTCACACAATATGTGATCTCTAGAGCGTGACTTCTTTTATGGAACAAAATTATTTTGAGGTTCACCCATGCTTTACCATGTATCCTTACTTTGTTCAAATAACAGTCCATTGCATGGATACACTACATTTTGTCTATGTGTTCAGCCCCTAATAGCCTATATGTCTATCTAGCCCCAGTTTGGGGCTACTATGAAACATGTTGCTGAGAGCACTTACGGAGAAGTGTTTGTGTGGATGTATATTTCCATTTTTTTTGGAGAGATATAACTAAGGGTGGGATTTCAGGGTTGTATGGTAAATTAATGTTTAACTTTTTAGGAAACCTTCACACCAAAGTGCCTGTAGTATTTTACAATCCCGTCATTAAGGTATGTTGATTCGGATTTCTCTACTTGCTTACCAACATTCATTATTTTCTGTCTTTTTAAATAGCCATTCTAGTGGGAGTGCACTGGTTTCTCACTGTGGTTTTTTCTCCCTAATGATGTTGAGGCTCCCTTAGCTTTCACAGGCTTACTTCTATAATTTTTAAGCCTGTCTGCTTAGGACAGACATGTGAGAAATACAGGATGTCTTTTAAGGAAACAGTCTTTTAATTTATAAAGACTTAGAAATAAATTTATAGAGACTTAGAAATAAATTTAAATAACTTCAGTTTTATCTAAATGATAAGAAAAAATACTTCCTGTTGATGAGAAAACAAAATCTATAGCAGGGTAGTGGCTAAACTCTGGACAGGTTTCTAGAGATCTGGCATCTACTACTAGTTGCCTCACTTGTTTCAGTAACCTATGACACGACGGCGGAAGGCAGAGAGCTCTCAGACATAGTCATCCATTTGGTAATGATGTAAGAGATAAACGCCCTGCAGATGGAGGTATTTTAAAGGTTAACTTCTTGTCTTTCTACTAACTCTGATGGGTAATCCATATTCTTTTATCTGCTATACTTAATAATCTGATATGATTCCATTTTTAAAGCATTAAAATAAAATGAAGAGGAAATTATACTGTTGAAACTCAAAACTGTAGCAGAATCCCTAGAAATACAAATAAACACATACTTGAAGGTCAGAATGATTCAGATATTTTCATGGCTTCATATAGTTTGAGATTCGTTTCTTCAAAACACTGAGGAAAATGGGAAAGCCTTTGGAAATCAAGCTTTTATTGTCTTCTTTGGAGAAAGGAATGCCATGGCCTTTGCCAAACTATACACCAGACGGTGATCAACAACAGCCCTTCAGTGTTTAGGAAGAAGAATTTAATTCACGCCCTTGTACTATCGATAAAGAGTAGAAATCAAATGCAAATAAGCTCACTTCATTCATATCATATGACTTTCTAATATGTCAACAAAATATGGTACTACTGGAAACTTCCAGAGGTGAAACAGAGAGAGACAGAGAGACACTCTCTGTGAGGAGCTACCGCTCTAAACTTTTTGCTAACAAGTTTTAGTGACAATTTAATTTTTCAAAAATGTTTCAAGTAGAGAGAGGGGAAACATCAAATCTAAGTTGTTTCAACTGAGTAAGCAAATGAGATGACTTAAATCCAGAAAACGCAAGCATGAAAATAATTTAACAATAAATTTTTTAAAAAATCACTTAGAAAACTTTAGTTACTTCTATTAGCTAAGTGGATGAACTGCAAAAGAAAATTGGCCAACAGCAATTTATATGAATTTTTCAGTGAGGGATTGATAAGACAGCTAAGAATTCCCTATGTTGGACAAGTTTATTGTTCAGGTAGTCAAAACTTGGTTGAGTGGCACCAGAAAGTATTGTTTGGAGCAACATTGCAGGAATTTAACAACTCTGTGTCTTTGAAGCTCTGAAACTTTGTGTAAAACAGGTTACCAGAAAAGCCAGTAATGTCTTTTTTTTTTTTTAATATTTTATTTATTTATTTGCCAGACAGAGATCACAAGTAGGCAGAGAGGCAGGCAGAGAGAGAGGAAGGGAAGCAGGCTCCCTGCTGAGCAGAGAGTCCAATGTGGGCCTCGATCCCAGAACCCTGGGATCATGACCTGAGCGAAAGACAGAGGATTTAACCCACTGAGCCACCCAGGCACCCCTAAAGCCAGGAATGTCTTAAGATTATACAGAGTAAAATAGATCTCACATTAAATTATGGTCTGTTAAACACAGTCATTACATAAATAATAATAGTTTGTTCTTAATTTGAGCTTCAAAATAACCCACTTCACTTACTTTTCATGTATCTACCCTGGCAGATGGTTTTGTTTTTCCTTTTTGGATAAAAGAGAAACTGAGGCCTTGGGCTGTTAGTGATTTCCCTGATAAAGTGGTAGAGACTTAAAGTCCCACCATCCAAGTCCAAGTTCAGGCCTCTTGCAACTACACATAGTTTAACTGATGTAGTATTAATCCTTATAATAAGAGTCAGGCTTGAAAACAATCTCTGACCTTCTAAAGAATGCAATTTTATTTCTCTAATATATCAACAGACAATGAGAAGTGTATATGTGTGTGTTTGTAAATAGTTACATAGATGACGGATGATAGATAGATAGATATGTAGTCTAGTGGGAAGTTATATATATATATGTATTTGTTATATATATTAGATATATATTCTAATTCAGAATCTTTTATACTCACTCAATGAAGTATGTTTTCTCCATTAAAATGAAACTTCCCAGGGGCGCCTGGGTGGCTCAGTGGGTTAAAGCCTCTGCCTTCGGTTCAGGTTATGATTCCAGGGTCCTGGGATCAAGCCCCACATCAGGCTTTCTGCTCAGCGGGGAGCCTGCTTCCCCCCCTTCTCTCTGCCTGCCTCTCTGTCTACTTGTGATCTCTGTCTGTCAAATAAATAAATAAAATCTTTAAAAAAGAATGAAACTTCCCTCCTCATTGGAACTGTAGTCAGATACAGGAGGCTTAGTCACATTTGTTACAATTGCAGCACCCAGGTTCAAATCCGTCTCTGGGTAGATCTTTCATCTCTTCTTAAAATGGCTTCCATCTTTATATCAACCATATACCTTTTTTAAAAAGGGCATTTCCCTCACTTATTCTTCCCCAGTGCTGTTGGAGAATGGTTGATTCAAGTTTTTGCTAGCTTCCCTTTGGAACAGAGAGTAAGTGCTTGACAAATGGCAGGCTTATGTATGAGGAAATCTCCATAGTTTAACGTGCTTTTGTTTTCTGTCAGTGTAGACCTGTTTTTGTGCACGCGTAATCATCTTGTAACCTGCATGGAGAGGCAAAGAAACCAAGGCTTAGAGGAAATGGATAGTCAAGCAATTACTTCTACACTGATTTTCCCATTCTTGGTCCAGAAAGATTTCCCTAAGACAAGGGACTTTGGTTGGTTCCTGGGGTTGCTGTATGCAGAAGGCTGGAAGTAAAAATAATGTCACAATTCCCCTATAAAACCAGTACATTATCAAGAAAACCACTTCATCACTTGGATGAGGATTTCCCTCCTCAGAGAACCTATTTTAGGTCACTAATGTGCTTTGCATATACCAAATTGTTTTATTTACCTGATGATTGTAATTATTTAATTAAATGTATTATTATTTATATATTAATATATATTATTTATATTATAACTATATTACTATTATTTAATTAAAATTATTTAATTAAATTAGTTAATTTAAAATTAATTAATTATTTAATTAATGTGTAATTATTTAACAGTGTACCTCTACTACACTGAGGGCTTTGATAGGGTTAAGGACTAAGTGTATTTATCAAAGTTCTGCTACATATTTTGTGTTTTCTACAAATGTTTGTTGAATAAATGGATGAATAATAAACTGTACCATGGTGTTTCAAAACCAGAAGAGTATGCATTTCAATGTCATAGATTTACATGAATCATGTCACATACACACACACACACACACAAATGCATAAGGAGTCTTTTATACTCATGAGAGAAATGAAAAGCCACCTAGCCCCAGTGTGTTAACCACGGATTTCGTTACAGTGGCTCCCATCTCAGAAGAAAGGTTAGCTTTCTTTCTACTACTACAGAAGCTTATTCATGAAGTCAACACGCATGTTTCAAGTATTTACCAGAATAAAAGAAAGGTAACACCAACTAAATTCTCAGAGACCCTTAGACTATCCAAAGACAAACTAGTCGATTGCTGTTGTCCCTTGGAGGGAGACTGAAATGAATACCAAACTGTCAGAAAACCATGAAAGGGAGGAAAGGATAAGAGATCATGGATGCCATCTTTCTGTAGGTAAATTGGGATTCTAAACCAACCAGATGTGACGATGAGAACTAGGAAGGTAGGAGACATTTTAAAAAAGAATCAACAGTATTTGGAGACTGGGTTTGGGGATTGTAAAGCATGGCGTGGTGAAGATGGGTTCAAAAGACATAGCCAAGAGGAGGTAGTTGAACAATTTCCTAAGGATGTAGAATATAGGAAGAATTTCCTGGGAGATTATTCCTAGGTGGATTCAATATTTGGGGTGTTCATGAGTTGCACTAAAGGCTTAACCTGTGCCTTTACAAATTCTAAATCCATGAGGGTCAACAGAACTTAGTGACTCACTTCCAAAGAACAGAGTATGGAAAAGGACAGATAACTTTATAGCAGAGAGACCTTGCACACAATACCTTAGAGAGTGATAATGTTATCATCAGTGACATCATGCCCATTTCATGCACCACCTGCTATGATGAGATGAGAACAGCACTCCACCTCCTGAATATTTTTCCCCCAAACCCAGAACTACAGTCAAATCAGACAAACCCAAATGGAAAGACAAAATACAGGACCATTATTCTTCAAAACTCCCAGGGTCATTAAAAACAAGGAAAGATTGAGGAATTGTCACAGAGCAAAGGAGATATGATGACTAAAGACAATGTGGTATCCTAGATGGGGTCCTGAAACGGAAAAAGGATATTAATGGAAAAAATGACAATATACCAGTAAAGCCTGGGGTTTAGTTAATAGCAACATAGCAGTGTTGGTTTCTTTGTTTTGATAAATGTTCCAAGGTAATGTAAGATGATAACATTAGGGGAAGCTGTTCAGGTTGATGTAACTTTCCAATGTTTTGAAGGCTGCGACTGTGTGATGTAATGATAATATTGTTAGCAATAACTGAATAACAACTGAATCTTCTAAAGCACTTTCCCATGTACTGACTCACAATGTGACAATATTATGAGACTGGTACAACAGGTATTTTTATGCCCATTTTATTAATGAGTAAAGAGTGGCTCAGAGCCAGTCTTACCCAAGATCAAAATTTTCAGGGCCTTGGGCTTAAACCATGATCTTACAAATCCAAATCCTGTGTTATCTTTACTTCTGCAAAATATTATTATTATTATTTTTAAAATTTTATTTGTTTATTCATAAGAGAGAGGCAGAGGGAGAAGCAGACTCCTGGCAGAGCAGGGAGCTAAATCCCATTTGGGGACTTGATCCCAGGCCCCTGGGATCACAGCCTAAGCCAAAGGCAGACACTAACTAACTGAGTCACCCAGGCACCTTTCTACAAAGTATTAGAAACACAGGCCAATGTACATGTGCATTGTATAGATGGGAGAGTATACAAAAAACATGGAGGGGGGCACAAAAAGATTTGAGATGGCAGTCACGTTTTGGCTGATGTGAAAACTCCATGGAGAAATGAAGTCCAAAGAATAACGAATGAGCTAACTTTCTGGGGTTTTTTGTTTGTTTGTTTGTTTTTTGTTTTAGGTTTTATTTATTATTTATTTATTTGAGAGAGAGAGAGTGCACCCCAGAGAGAGTGCACAGGTGGGGGAAGGGGCAGAGGGAGAAGGACAGAGAATCTTCAAGCAGACTCCCTGCTGAGTGTAGAGCCCCTCAGTGGGTTAGAACTCAGTACTCTGAGATCATGACCTGAGACAAAATGAAGAGTCAGACACTTAACTGACTAACCCACCCAGGTGTCCCATGACTTTCCATGTTTTGAGGCTCACAGATTTGCTTTTTGTTTCTCTACTCTTCTATCCTTTCGTATTAGTGATGGCTTCTTAATAAAAATAAAGTAACCTAATTATCCCAGTTTTGTGTGTCTGCGAAATTATTACTCTCTGGAGCCCCTGAACCACATTTACTATTCCGTCACTTTCTCTGGCTCCACCAGCACACATTTCTAAAGTTGACTTGTAGGTCATGTGGTTAAGAAATGTGTTACAGTTATTCTCTTCATATATCTGATGTGATGTTTTTCTGTACTTTGTTTTCCTCGTCCTGATTACAGTCATCCCATCAATAGTCTATCACAGGGAGCACAGCCAGATGATAGTGTTTCCTTACAATTTATAAACAGCAGTAATCTGAAATAGAAAATCTGTACATCTGCAGCCACCTCATCTCTCTTTTTTAATCTTAGTCAATTTCTGGCAGCATAAATCAGAAAGTAAAACCTATACGGAGTTCCATTTTTTTTTTAAACAAAAACGTATTCTTAAAGATGAAATAATTATACTGTTATCTCAGATCAAGATTTCAAAGAAAAGAATCTCACATGGATACTTACGTACACTTATATACACGAAGATGAGTATTCAAAAGCAGGGAGATGAGTATTTGTCCTAAAATGTGGTCTTCCATGTTGACGCTGTTGCCTGACAAGCTCTCCCTATGCTTTGCTGCCACCTTGGCAAACTAGAAGGATTTACAACAAAATTCTGCGCCAGGCTGGCTGGAAACTGTTCCCATTGCCTCCGTGGGCAGACCCGGCTCCGGGGGCGTTTAAAATGGGTGTTACAGATTCCCATTGGCTTGGGTGTGTTGCAGAGAGAACTTAGAACATCTATCCCATGGAGAAACACATTTTTTTTTCTTTTAAAAATAACTCAGTTTTTGCAAGATCCAAGTGTTACCCCCTAAATGATTTTTAAAGACTCAG
>NW_019154104.1:9420328-9524180 GCF_002288905.1 Enhydra lutris kenyoni | reverse complement strand
TCTTTCTTTCTTTCTTTCTTTCTTTCTTTCTTTCTTTCTTTCTTTCTTTCTTTCTCTTTCTTTCTTTCTTTCTTTAGTTCAGTAGGGAGGTGGAGAAAAAGGGAATCTGTTGAAGATTGTCTGAGTTTGCGCTGTGGGCAACGCTCCGGCTCATTTGGGCGTGACAATGACAGCAGAGGCTAGAGCTGTCATTTTCTCTTGTCTAAGTTTCCATTCCACGTCTAGGAGATGACTGACCTCCAACTCCAGTTTACTTCTTGGGAGTTCGGAGCACTTAGACAAAGCTGTTTATAAAACAAAGCATTTGGGTTGCCAGGGCTGAGCCTCACATATTCACTTTCTCCCTCTCATTCAAAAACAACAACAACAACAACAGAACAAACTCCCAAATTCATTCATTCATTATTCATTCATTCATTCTGCTTCCAAGGAGCTGGGGAAATATTGCCCATCAAAATCTAGGCACTTAAAGCTGACCTGCTGTTTTCAGTGTTGGGACTCAGGTATATTTTCTGCATCATCATTCTTGTCTGTGTTTCCCCTGCTTGTTCCATTCTAAGGCACACTCTCTCTCCCTTCCATCTCCCTATTCGCACAGCTCTAACTCCCCCAAACCCTCCCCTTCATCTTCCCGGGCGTCTTGGTCTTATTTGAATATGTGGTCATTTGCCATTGCCCACACTGGGTGAGTTGGTGGGAGACAGCTTTCCCTGCGGTTTCATTTAAATTTTGCGTGGGTGGATGGGTACCCTCCACCATTCGTCTCGCACACGCAAAACAGTTATAAGCTAGGATTAGAATGAGGGGAGAGTTCCACTTCTTCAAAGCATTGCTAGGAAAGGAAATAATACGGGGGGCGGGAGAGAGGAAGAAATAAAGGAACAAAACTCAACTTTGCTGGCAACTTCAATAAATCGGGTAACTGGAGGCAAAAAATAGATTCCGAGGGCTGGGTCTGGTCCGGATGAAACGCTAGGTCTCCTTCCCATGCCGGAGTCTGGCGCTGGAAGCCTGCCACTGGCGTCTTGCCACGCGAATGCCCCCAGACAGCAACACACCCACTGGAAACGCACGTGAACAAAGCTCTTGCCCCGGGAGCCGCCGCTTGCGGTTTCCGAGTCGATTCCAGCTTCTCCAGGGAGAATAGGACGCACACAGGGTTAAATTAGTTCCCTCCCCAGTAGGAGGGAGAGAAGGGGGCGGGGGGAAGCAGCCTGGTGTCTCGGGCTGGGTACCTTGTAGTTAGTTGTACGTTCGAAACCTGTCGCTGTCACTTAGCGAGTTTGTCATCTTCCATTGTCACCGCAGAAGAACGAGCGCTCAGAGATAACATCAGTGGCTACAGTCTCCGCGCCAAGGCGCTGCGCTGCTTCCGCCCGGGGTGCGTCTTTCACCCTCGGTTCCGGGTGTCTAGCAGCTGCGAGGCGGCAGCACTGCGCCTGCCGCGGTGTCCACCCAGACCCGGGATCAGGTTGACCGTTTTCAACGATGGGCAGGAGGGACCTTGGCGGTGACCCCTAAAACAATACCATGCCCCGGGAGCCCCGCTGCTGCCGCGCCAGCTTCTTCCCTTTCCACCTCCCCGACCCGGTCGGATTCGGATGAGCCCACTGCGAGGAGACACGGCGGCCGCCAGGTAAAGGGACAGAGGTGCCAGGTGAACTTTCCAGTAACCGCCGGGGCTGCTTCTACGCGGCTGGGGGGAAGATAATATTTTTTTTTTTTGAACCAGCGTAGGGTGGTCAACGGGATGGGATGTTTTTAGCTTTTTTCTTGCCTCCAGAGAGAGCATAGCTGCTTAAATCTCCCCCCGACTTTATGGAGGTCTATTTGCAGGTAGAATTCCTCTCCTCGAAAGAGTTTTGTAACTGAGCGCTGGGTCAAAACACATTTGTCAGTGCGCTGGGAGGATAGATCCCAAATCGCGGTTCTAGAACCATTAAGCTCGCTGTAATCCAGCGTCTCACTTTGCCAGAATGAATATGATAACTTCTAGGAGTAACACCCCTTACTCCTCCACCCCCGCGCCCACTCCATCTGCTGATAATGTCGCCGATTTTATCAAGCGGTTACATCTAAATCCACCAGCCCGCCTCCCCGCCCCCCGCCCCGCCCGCAATCCGGGATTGATTCGTGGCTAAGAAGATGTCGAGGATGCCAGTGCATTTTCCTTCGAGTTGGGGAGAGGGTTACTCTTTTTACCAAAACCAAGTCTTTCTCCAGCTCTGCCGGTCTTCAGTGGCCGGGCACCGAGCTGTGGCCGGAGCGTCTTTCCCGACGCGCCAGCGTGGGTGATGAAGGCGCAGGCAGCGCACCAGGCTGAACTCCCGTTGCCTTGTTTGAGCCTCGGGCGTGGAACGCGGAGAGGGGGCGGAAAGTGCCGGGCCCCCCACTGGTGGCGCTGAGTGCCGGGGGCCGGCGGCGGCGAGGAAGGAGGGAGCAGAGCCTGGCCAGCTGCCACCGTGTCCCCGCGCGGGCTCGGAGTCGCTTGCAAAGATCCCTCTGCCGCGCTGACCAGTCCAGGGTTTGTCTCCATGCCTTCAGCGCCGGCGTGGTCACTTCTCATTTCTAATCAGGCCCAAGATCAAGGTTGTCAGTTGAGGTCGGGGCATTAACCAAGGAAATTAAGGATCGGGAAAGAGGGTGATTGGGGCCGTCTGGACTCTCAGTGATGCCAGGGAAACTCCTGGATCGCGTGGGGCTCAAGCCAGCGGCAGCTGCTGTTGGAGGTGGAGGTGGAGGCCACCGAGGCAGTCGACGCTGGCCCCTTGCTCCTGGAACCTCCCAGCAAGATGGCACTCACTGTCCTGGTCCAATTAACTACCCCCGCCGTGCCCCCTCCTCTTCAGGGTATTTGTTAGTCACACACTGAGTTTGGGGAGAAGAGCGGTTATGTAGATGTAAATCAAAGTATTTTCCTCACCACTGCATAATGCAACAGGAACAGCGACCCTCGGGCACAAACCCAGGTCGTGTGTGCGTGTGTGCGCGCCTGAGAGAGCGTGTGCCAGCGTGCGTCTCGGCCGTGCGTCTGGGTGGATCCATGCGTGGCTTGTGCTTGGGAGGCAAATGGGGCGTTTCTGCAAGTCCCCTTAACACAACTAAGGCACTCAAATAAGTGAAGGCGGTAGACACAACAGGGATGCGAAGGAAATAAAAACAATTGGGAAAGTGGCGCCAAGTGACTCAGACTTTGAACTGAAGACGGGGAAATCCTCCTGAGTCAGCCGAGGCCACCGCCCCTGCCCAACCTTTCGTCCGAGACAGCCCAGCAGATCCCTAGGGAGTTGGTCCTGAGCTAGTTTCAAGCTCAATCTGAGCTTCTCGCGTGGCCCCACCGACGGCGCGTCTCTGGCGCTGCTTGGAGCTTGGCGCGAGCTCGCTCTCCCTCTTCTGTTCACATTCAGCTTCTCCACAGACTTGTTAAAACATGACAGCAACTTACTGGAGGCAGGAGGAGCGACAATGAGATGAGAGGAAAAAACAGAACCTTTTAAAATATGTTTTCCAAGAAAGAGACGTGCACCTGGTTTTCTTACATTACTCTAACCTTTGCAAAGAGATTGCGAAACGTTGCCCGTATACAAATCAGGCTCATTTTGCTAAGTCTGTTTCCTGAATCTTTGAGGCTGAATTTAGTTGTCCGTTGTAATGTATGGGGAAAGTGAACAATCCTTTTTTTTCCAGCTTAGAGTGGGGGGAGAAAATAGGTATTCAAGATAATCATACTAAACTTCCGATTATTTTTCCAATTAGAGTTACTTAATAAGGTCCGGGATAAGGGAGTTAACTGGTGATGGGTGGGGGTGGGGGAGCACATCATCAGGGTTGCCTTCATTTGAAATAACGCCATCTTGGTTGAGAGACTTGTTATATTTTTACCCTCTAATCTCACGTTTCGATCATTTCTCAGTGTCTAAGTAATAGATCCTCTGGCTTAGAGGGCATGGGGGAAATCGACTTTCAGAGCTCAGACGGTGGCATTCTCCCTAAGAGTTGGGGGTGGGATAGGGCTGGCTAGAGCGAGAAGGCGTGCTCGGTCAGGGTGGCATCCATGGTGTTGGTCCAGGCACTCTGCAACTCTCTTCGGGGAGGAGAGGGTTAAAAACCGAGACCGACTTTGCCTCTTGGAAAGCTTAGGGTTGCAGCCGCGCCTCCCAAGCATTCTTTAAACCAGAAATGTGGGAGGGACTCCGAAAGGGAGGGAGTAAAGGAGGGGGGCAGAGAAAGAGGGCTCGAGGAGGGGAGCGCGCCGGAGTGCGAGGGACAGAGTGAGAGGAGGAGCGCGGGAGCGGCGCAGGCGATCCAGCGAATTCATTACTGTAAACATCTCCCGGGGGTGTCAGGAGGGGAGGGGGTGGGGGCCGCGGCGTCTACTTTAGCCCCGACGCAACCGATCGAGGCAGCAGTGAGGTCGGAGCAGCCTCAGGACCCACGCCCCGCCCGCGCAGCACTTGGAGCGAGCCCCGCGCCCGCCCCCGCGCAGCCTCGCGCAGCGCCCTGCTCTGGGCTCCGCGCGGTGGGTTCTCAAGCGCCCGCGGCGCGCCTGCCCGGCTCTCCGGCTGACCCCCGAGGTCCTTCGGTCTCTGAGTAGCCCCGGCGCTGCGGGGCCTCTTTTCACTGCCTTCCCCGCTCTCTCTGCTTCTTTCGGAACTCGTGGCTTGGTCTAGGCGGAGAGGGGGAGGCTGAGGAGGAAAGGAGAGGGGGGTGCCGCGGCGGCCGGAGCCGAGAGAAAGTGGCATGCCCGAGCCCTGGAGGCGGAGGTGGCGGAGGACGGGGGAAGACGATGCCGCGGCTCCGTAGAGGAGAAAGGCGAGAGCGAGCTAGGCGAGCGGGCCGCCCGGGCTCCGGCAGGCTGCGGGGAGGCGCGCGCCGCTCTGAGGCTCCGGCCTCCGCACCCCCGCGCCCCGACGCTGCGGGAGACAAGGCTGGGCTTCAGCACCCGCCACCGTCGCCGCCGCCGCCACCCGGAGGACCTAGCAAAAGTTTGGATCTGGGGGAGGACGCGGCGCTGAGCGAGATTACCACCGAGGCTGGAAGGAGACCTCGAGAACCTTCGCAGGTAACGCGCACCCCCAACCCTCTCCTTCCTTGACCCGCGGCTGAGCTCCTGCGTCTTCCCAGCGTCTTTCCTGACGCTCGGCAGATCTGAGTCAAAGTAAGAGGGAGGCGAAGTTCAAGATCCCGGGGATGGGCACCCAGCGCGGGGAGATCTACAATCAGGTTCGAGGGGCCCGCGGCGCTTCTCTGCCCTCGGTGGGCAGCTGTGCAGGGAGGTGAGGCTCCTCTGGGGATGGGTGAGAAACCTCGGCCCCAGCTGGAGCCTCATCTTGTAGCTCCTCGGAAACTGAGAATGTGGATTCGGGGGCTTTTAGTATTCTTCAACCCCGGGGGAATGGTGCATAGATTTCACTCCCTCCCACCCTCACCCCCTCACCTTCACCCTCTCACTCTCTCAGCCCTGTTTAGCTTAGCATCTTTTAAAAATGATAGGAGCCCACCTCATTTAGTTGGGGCAGGAAAGCAAACGTGTGCGTGTGTGTGTGTGTGTGTGTGTGTGTGAGAGAGAGAGAGAGAGAGAGAGAGAGAGAGAAAGAATATCAAGTAAAGGGAAAAATTTCCTTTTCCCACTTTGACATCCCCGGAGCCTTCCCTTCCTCCCTCCTTCCATTCACCTTCTGGCGTCATAAAATAAAAACTTTAGAAGTCTCGTATTTATTGCAGTATGAGATGAAACGTATTAGCCTTTGGCGACGTGAATTTACCATGATTTTTCTGTGTGTGTGTGTGTGTGTGTGTGTGTGTGTGTGTGTGTGTGTTGGGGGTGGTGGTTAATGGTGTTGTGGAGAAGCATGTTGTTCCTCAGTGGCCTGATACATGATGGTGCGGGGGAAAGAGTGGTCTCCTGGGTGCACTTGGGGCCAGAGGCAGTGGAGAGAAAATATGGTCACCTTTCCCAAACAGCAGCCTTACTTAGGTTAACTGAGAAAATAGCTCCTGCTTTTCCCTCAGAGAGCTACAGAAATATTCCAGCCCCAACTCCCCACCATCCCCTTTCCCCCAGCTGAGTTTCAGAGCTGCTCAGCATTTGCTGCTGCTGTCATCATTATTATGATCATTATTTATTCACCTGGAAGCTCATCTTGACTTCTCTTGTAAATGGAAAGCAGTCTCCAAGAGCTTTTGATTAATTTTAGTGGAGGAGATCTCTTGTAAAGCTTGCAGTAAGCTAATCGAGTGCAGGGCACAAATCCGTGTAAATGCTCGCGCAAGAGTGCAAGGTGCTGATTAGATTTCTTCACATGCTGCATTTGCTCTGTGCAAAGCCCCATCTAAATGGGAGCTATTGCTTACCACTCAGCTGGGAGGCTCTTAAATCACACGGTTTCAGGAAGCTTTGGGGCATGTCCCCTTGCTCACACAGGCTTATTGTTAAATTTATTACATCTAACTTCTCCTAGCCAAAAGCTAATATGTAGGCTAGCTTCCATATAGGAACCCATATTGTCTGTGTATTTAAGTGATACGACCTTCCCAATTCTCCAGTGAGAGGAACCCCCTAATAATTTGGGGTAGGAGAATGCAGGTTGGCATTTGCCCAGGGAGGTATTTGGGTTGTTGCTGTATGAATGTAAAATTTTAGGTCAGTATCTAAAATGTTAGAACTGGACTTTTTTTTTTTTTAATTACTAAGCAGTATGCACCAGATATAGAAGATCGACAGGCCATATTAGAAGAGAATAAATCTTTGGGAAATACACATTCCATGAAAAGTTGCTTATTTCCCCATGATGTTATTGCTCCTCCAAATACAACTTTTCTTCCTTCCCTCCTCAAAAGCCCCAAACAGGATAGGGTTAAACCATTTAAGAATTTTTAATAATCACTGATGGAGGTTCAGCCCCATACTGTCATGCTGAGTTGCAAATATCCGAGTGGAGTGGAGGATGTTGGAAGATGAAATTTCAAGCATTATTCCATGTCTCTGCCAGTAGGTACAAGAAATTGTAAGAAGTGGACTAGCCTAGTAGCAGAACCTATTACAAACCTAGTATGGAAAGAATGCTGATTTTAAAAAAGATGCCCATGTCTTAACACTTCAGTAGTTCCACTGCAGTTTTAGAAATTCCAGGGGATGCTTTTAACAGAAGAAAGTAGATTCCCAAATGACACCATGCTGGGCTGCCTTGAGGTCCCCTAGGCAGTCATGGTTTTTCCCCTGAATGCTAGGTTTCAGATGATGTGATCTTATCCCAGTTTGACTTTGACCGGCTGGATCTAATTTGAACCTCCTCTGATGCCTGTTACATTTATATTCTGGCCTGCTGGAGAGTTTGATTTAGGATTTAGACATATCTCCCTGAAGCAACCTTATATCTTCCCAGTCTGAAGCTGTGGTTTCAAGAAAGGCTCAAGTATGTATGTCCAGAAACCTTATTCTGTAGAGACTCAGGGTGAACATCTGATCTAGTTGGACTCTTCAGTCTTGTACCCTACAAGGAAGAATTGCTACTTCTGCAATCAGAAGTGACTGAAGTTAAAAAACAGCAAAGGATAGTGTGCTCTCAGTTTTGCTCACTGGTTTTAGAAGACAGCTCTAAACAAGACTGTTTAGAGCCAGGTGATGCAATTTTGTTTCTATTCAGGTCAGACCTTTCTGAAAAATCATCTTTTGGTATTTTTACTTTAATTTTAATTCAAGTTCATTTTTCACTAGATTACTTTAATAACTTTGTGGTTTCTGCCACAGTGATTCAAATTCAGTCCATTAGTGACCTCTATCTGTGAGAAGTGGATACTCATTGTTTTCCTTTCTTCTCATCAGTCTGCAAATTATGTCCGGCGGGGGGGGGGGGGACCCCAAAGCTCTGTAGTTCTTTCTGAATATTTAGATTTTCCAACCTGATTTTTCTAATATGGAGTTCAGTATGGGTAATGATATTTAAAAACAGTAATAAAATGTTACAGGCTAATAGGCTACTAAATGGTTATTCCATATAGCATTGACAATATGATCAATATAAATAAAACACCAGGGCTATCCACTGCCAGTAAAAGGATTGTACAGTCAGATAGACTAATGTTTTGAGACTCATAATGCTGCTGAATGTAAGTGAAATTTTATTGCCCCTAAGTGCTTACATAACAAGAGAAACTTGAGACAAGCTCAGAACATACATGTGATAACTAGACTTCATAGTAGCCGTGTGTATGTGTCTTTAAATTCAGCTGTGCTTCTGCTGTGAACTTATGGTACAGATCAAGGACGAGGTGGGATGTGAGAAGGGTGTCTTAAACAGATGGTCTTTTAAGGAGACTTTTAAAATCTGATTCCTAATCCCAGCTTTGTCTTCTGAGGGTTTTCAAATTGAAATTTCAATTTGAGTTGATTATTCTAAATGGTAATTGAAGACAAAGTTTGCTGAATTTCTTAGGTGGGTGGATACCATTATCTGACATTTTCCAGATGGTTTTTGATGTAGTGGTGTTCAGGGATGTGGAATTTTTAGGAGGTTTTCTTTCTTTTCCCTTGGGCAGGTTTTATGTAAAAGACGTTTTTAAAGACCAATGATAATGATGATGATGGTGATTATCAAACAACCATTATAATACCCCAGCCAACTTTCTTTCCTTTCCCCACCTTCCAAATTGCTTTACTTTTTAAAAATTAGGTATTTTTTTTCTAGAACTACGTGTTGGGAATAGGACTAAGACTACCAGTATTTTTTTTTTTACTCTTGTTAGCAAAGTAAACTCCCATTAAGTATCTGTTTATAGTAAAACACACATACTCACCTACACATCAAGAACCATTTTAAGACAGAGATTCTTTTCAAGGTTTTAAATATGTTTCTTTTTAAAGAGCTATGACACAAATATTGTAATAAAAATATCCTGCGTTCCGATGAATACAGAGACTTATTTCAGCCGCATGGAACAGTAAAATACTGTATTAGCAAAATAATCAGTGGTATTTTCAGTACATCGTCAAAATCTGTTAGAAACTTTTTTTTTTTTTCTTGGCGAATTTCACATCTACTGGTCTTTTTGGTTTTCTTTGATTCCTTCTACTGAGGCTCTTTGAAGTGATTCAAAATTAAACAGTAGCTACTTTTTTTAGGGAAATTCATCATGTTATATTCAGGATTCCAGAAGAGTTAATGATGCAGAAAAAGTCCTGTAAAACATCTTTCTAAAAGAAGTCCTTTTCTTGTAGGCTTCCCACTTACGGGCCTCCTGTACCATTTGCAGTGAATTGGAACTCCGTTATTTATTTATTTTTCAAATACCACCTCTAACTTAATTTAATGTGGGATGTGTGTCTGCAGAAGCATGCAGCACCATGTGTCCCGGGTCTCCTGAACAAAGCAGTGTCGTTTTTATGGATCTGCAAGAAGGGAAAGTCAAAGAAAATATCCTTGTATACTTTGGGAAGTCAGAAAGGCCACATTCATGATTCTCAAACACTGGTCAGTTATTCTGCTGATGCTTAGTAAAACCACACGTTTTCCGGCAGTTTAGTGGTTAAAGACCTCAGCCATTTTTTGAAGCATTCACGAAATAAATCTCTGGTGCTCCTACCCATTAGGCGCTCATTAGAGCTGAGCAGTTTTTCTCACTTTCTTCCCAGGTTGCTTTTAAGGGAATGTGCAGGAAACTTGGCAAAAGGTCCTCTGTCCCCCTCAGTTCACAGGTCATATGTGATATTTCAGTTCTTTTTATTAGAGCTTTCAAGACACAGATAAAAGTATCTTCCATCTGAACCTTTTAAGAACCTGAGGGCTTTTGGATTTAAACCCACCAAAAAACCATCATGTCTCAAAGTTCATCAATGGCTGTGAGGTCCTTGGAATATTGAAACCCCCCTCAACAGGGAGTGAAAGAAGAGTGGCTCCCAAAGTCTGTTCACAAATATAGTGTCCCTTGAAGTCAACAGAGGTCATGAGCTGAATGGAAAACATTAGACTCCTATCAGTCCCGAAATAGGTCCATGTGCTGGTGTCACTTATCCCCAGCTGCCTATGGGCGTCACTTTTCATGAAATCCAGTGTTAAAATAGCCTCTGTGATAGTTTCCTCTCCCACTTTGCTCCAGAACTCGGACTGAAATATTTTGAAGAAGGATATAATACAGGGAATTATAATATCTCAGAGATAAAGAGGATATGAAGGTTATGGGAATAGACTGGATAAGCATTTGCCATACAGGTACCAGGAAATTCTCTCTAGGCCTAAGGGATGAAACTGATTCATACCTAGCCTTGACCGCCTCCTCTCTTACCTTTCCTAATTATCGCATGCAGGATTTTATGGCTCACAACTGCTTCTGTGAGTTGGTCCGAGAAAACCCTATTAGCCTGGCCTCTATTGGGTGACTGGAGCCAAACAAGTTGAAGGTTACCCATGCCTGCACCGAGTTCTCCCTCAGACCATTTGGCTTTGCACAAAATGATGAACGTTACATTTAATCACATAGATGTTTGAATTCGTCAAATGCAGTTTATAAGTTTTTCCCTTTACCAACTTACCTGAAATGATTTCTTATTTAACATAGTAGCAGTTATTTCAATCACATAAATATGTAACTATAAAAAATAGCATTTCATTGTCTCTCCACTATTATAGTAGATACAAGTTTTTCCTGTTATGGATGAGTATAATTTTATGATGTAGGCCTTGTGATTTGGGACCTTAACTGTGGGTGGGGAGTGAACGGTAGGGAGATTGTTTTGGAGGAAAGAAAATAAGTGCTTATATAAAGAAAACCTGCATTCTCATGTCAGCACACTCCTTTGTACACTGATGACCTTGGACAAATTACTTAATCTCCCGGAGACTTAGTTTCCTTTCTGCAGAGTTCAACAGGGTTGTTGAAGGGTCAGATGAGATTAATGTGTGGGAAAATACCTTGATAATCATACAGTGTTATATACCTATAAAGATGCATTATTCAAGTTGATAACATTTATCCCCATAGGACTGTCATGTGCCAGAATAGTTCTAGGTCTTATACTAAGACAGAGTGCCCTTCCCTAAAGGACCTCTGGTGTTTGTGAATGTAATGGGATATCACCCAAGCAGTCAAGTGTCTGGTGGCCCTCTATACCATTTCTTCCATTCATTTAACGGGGCCTCGTCTTCTCTTGTGAGTTTGCTCAGTTTTGAACAAAGTATTCTTTTCAAGGATCAAGGGTAATTAGGATAAGATCTACGCAAGGGCCAAACTTTCCATCCTTGACAGGCTGGCTTGTTGGTGGAAACTGAATTTATCACACATGGATTCCAGCGGGGCTCTTTTGGGAAGAAACCTTCCACATTCCCTGCAGTAATGTTGTTTCTCCTTTTGGCTGGATTTATACTTGAGTCGTCCAAGTTACCTTTCACAAAAACATAAGCCATTAATAGAATATATGATGATGTTTAAAATTTTCGTTTTGCAACACGAGGCAGGCTGGTGCAAAGGACTGCGTTTGTGGTAGGGCAAATCTCCTGAGCTCCTTCTCAGTGAATGAAAAGACTTGATTTATTACAACACCGACATACTTTCCAAAGCTTGGCCTTATTTTGACATTGTGAGTATCACAAAATCTTTGTGGGGCAGTTTTTTTTTTGCAACTTATTTTCCCATACTTCGTTCAGTTATATTTTTATAATTGTCGAGTCTGAGACAGTTTTAATTTTAAATGTTCCAAGAGCGAGCATGTTTATTTTACTTTCCTGATTTGTATATATGTGGGCCTTTGTAAAGGTTAATTTTTAATCATTTTATGGTTGCTTAAATGAAGCTTGCAGAAAACACATGCATATGTGAACTGTATTTATAAAACGTATGATTAGGTTGTGACTCTTGATCAGAAGGAATGTTTTTATCCATTATTTGGATACACGACAGTGTGTATCCCATGGTGTTCTTTTCCATTTCTGACTTACTGTTTGCCAAAGTTCTGACACTTACCTCAACCCCATTTTTTTTTTAAGTTGATGAGAATTTTAGCAGTACGTTGTGAAACACCTGACTATGTAACTGTATTTTTACATGACAAATTACTTTGGTAGTTTGGCAAAATTAATCTGAGTGCTTTTTGTTCTGGCAATGCTGAATGATACAATAATAATATTTGAAGAAGAGAAATGTTTATCACTACTCTGAAGAGTTCTGCTAATAAAACGAGAAGAGTCTGGAGGTATACGTGTGGGGAGTTAGAAAGGCACAAAGAAATCTCAGTCTTAGATACCATGGGGAGAGGGCTGCTTCTTACACTCTTCAGCTGGGTGGTGCTAATGTAGCCCATATGTTCCTAACAGAATAGAAGAATGAGATAGCCCAAGTTATTTTTAATTGGACATTTTCTTTTCCAAATAGGTCCTAAGGAAGCTCTAAATAAAGAAAAGCACAAAATGCAATGAGGAATTTATTTCTGTGTGAATGGCTTGGTACTCATGAAGGAGATAGGATCCTTTTGGAGGCAGAGGGTATATACCAGATGATAAAGAAAGCTTTTCCATTCATCCGAGGGGTGATTTTTAGCATTTGCTGTAAGCCTGGCAGAGTAAGATTGGAGAGGCACATGGTAATGCAGGATCCCTGCACTTGAGGCTGCCTAGGCTGGGGAGGAAAGAGGGAGACACAAACCTAATTGCATTTGGTTTGTACGTGACTGAAGACAGTCACTCCTAATAAGTGTGCCAGGGATACGTAGAGCTAATGAAGAAACCTTTATGTTTGGAGAAGGATAATCTCGGGTTCTCACACTGGCTGTGTCCCTTGTTAATTTGATAAACTTAAGCAAAATTTTAAATGTCTTTCAATCTCTGTGTCTAGTCTAAAATGGGAGAAAATACTGTATACTCCTAGGGCTGTTCTTCGGAGGACTGAGGTAATTATGTACAATGTCTGCCTGTCTGGCACACAGTAGAGGCCTAATAAATGCTGACCGCAAATCCTTCTCTCTCTGAAATGATAGTGATTTCATTATGTTACTTTTGCCTTCAACAAATATCTTTGTCATTTCTCTGGAATCCCCAAAAAGGCTTTGGACCCCTTGAACCTATTCACTCACAGGACACAGCCTCTTCTGCAAAATAAAATTTCAATATTTATGCGTGTAACAGAGCATGAAAAGGGCAGTAAGGGAAATAAGCACTTTGCACAGTGGCAGGATGAGCTCTGAGCTAGTAGTATACAGTGCAGGCTGCTGGTGTGATAGGGGCCAGAGAAAGGAAGGAGAACATAAAAGAAGACTCGTCTCAGTTTGGGGAATCAGAAAGTAACGTCATCTGGTACTCTGTTGTCGTTGCTGTTGCTGCTGTTCATTGAAAGCGTAAGCACATTAGGATGTGCTTCTTAATGCACATCCCACCCCCCTCCTCTATGCACCCTTCCATAGCAGACCAATACCAGTAGCTTGCGACAACAAGTCCTGTGTCCAGACTATGACACCGGGCACACGGATTTGTGGTTATTACTCTATACCGAGATTTTTATCAGAATGAATTTAAATACTTACTTCACACAGTTCATCTCACACATGCCTCTTGGCAGAGTCGTGAAACTATTTTGTTATAGAAGATTAACATATAAATTATTGTTATATTTATATAATGCTTAGTCTGTACTTATGGAATGATTGTACCTTGCTGGTATAATGACAGATGTCTGAATCAGAATGATGCTATTAGATTATCAGTTTAACATGGAATTATTTCTTTCAGAAAGTAACTTTCAGTTAATTTAAGTAAAGGGACTTCTAATGACGTCTATGGAAGATATTCTGAACAAGTACACAGCTCAAAGGCACTGGTCAAAATATGAAAGGCTGGGGTTCTTGTTCATTTGACATTGTAATTGGATGAATATGTAGTATAATTTTTTTGCTTTCTGTTCCGCACTATGTTTTTTTTTTTCCCCCACTATGAGTCTGTAAATTCATTGCTATATGAAAGTTATACTTAACAAGATGTTAGGCATGCCCCAGACCTCCAAGCCCAGAAGCGCAGAAGCACAGAAGCTTTTCCTGGTAAGAACATCTAATATATATATATATATATATGTAATACATACACATAAAATTAATCAAATTGGAGCAGAGAGAAGCAGGCACTAGAGTATATTTTGTAAGGTGTTAGCATCTTAGTAAGTAGCTTCCGACCCAACATTCCACCCAGCATAAAACAATAAGACCTTGTTTTGCTACTCTAGAACATGTAAGAGAGATTAAAATTCTTTGGAAAATGGTTTAAAAAATTTATTTTACTCAAATAGGTAAGAAACAAGTCCGGTAGTGCTGACAGCAGTGGAATTTAAAACTAAAGTCTAATAATCTGAGTCCTGAAGGAATGCATGGCAGACATCCGTTCTACTCACACGCTTGTAACCAGGGATTTGACAAAAGTTGAATCCTTACCGAGTGCCAAGCACCATGCTGTTTTGGCATTTGGGATATTTTTTCAAAGAAGACCTCATCCTGTTCATCAAGAAATGTGATGGGTTGGCCTAGAGATACCCTCTTCCAAACTTGACTCATTGGTCTGGATTAACTGGAGAAGTTGGTTAAAAACCCAGGTTCTCGGGACCTAGGCCCAGAGGTTTTGATTCGTTAAGCCCCTGATGAAGCCTGGAAATGTGGATGTGCAAAACCCTCCAGGATTGGAGTTTACTGACCTCCATAATTTTTAGAATTTTTTCTGGCCCAGAGACTCAGTAGTTTTATAATCATCTGGTTTATAGTCAATTGTGAATTTCTGACAGTACTTTTTTTTTTTTTTTCCTGTGTGTTTTGTCACTTAGAAAGTATTGGTTGATTTAACCCAACTGTTCTCGTAAAGAACCTTTTGAGGGGCCAGACATCAGGACTGGCTTCTCTTTCGGTGCCACAGTCTTCTGTGTGATGCCACCACCAGGCATCAGTGTCCCTTACACTGGTCACTGTAGTGGTTTTGATATCCCCAGTTATTCTCCTAACAAACAAATTATATTACTTCAGTCACCTACCACTCAGATTCCCTGTCCCTGTGGATAAAGCCCATCCAAACTTCTTATCAGGACATGTGAGATCCATGACCATCTGGGTCTCAAACTATCATCAAGCCTCATTCTTAAACACCCATCTTCTGCATCCACGTTCATGGTAAAGCATGGCTTTGTGATGCTAGCCTTTCCCATGCTGCTTACCCTTTATGTAGAATATGACCTCTCACTCTACATTTGGCAAACTCTTCTCCTTTAGGACCCACATGAATGTCACCTTCCCTCCCAGTCAAAATGACTCATTCCTTTCTCTGGGCTTCTATAGTTTTTTGTTTGTACCTTTATGATTTCCCTACTCGTATTGTTTTGTAATGTGTCAGTTCTAATGTCTGTCTTTTCCACTGAACTCTAAGAACCTTTGCTCATTCCATCTCCCTAGTGTTGACAATAATGTCCTGTGCACCAGGTTCTGCATAAATGTAGTTGAATGAATAAATGCATAATTGGGCTGGCCAATCCTGAAAGACCAGAAGTTTCATGATCTAGTGGCAGGGACTCCCTCCTCCAATCCCATAGATTGGTTGCCCAGTGGGGAAAAATACAACCACCACTTTCTGCCTTCCTCTGAGCAAGTTTGTCAGGTCAATGCCTGCTGGTTAACCCAATCCTGATCATCATCAAACACTCCAAACCATACGTGAGGCGATTCAGATGCCACACTGGAAGATCTGTTTAAAGAAGAAGTAATTCCACTTGATGATATAGCTTCTTGCCACTGAGTGAAACCATCCGTTAAGTAGTTGTGCACACAGATGTGGTTAACCATAGGATGAGAAATTTAGCTCATAGAATTAACTTTGTGTATCTTTCTTGGCATAATTAAGGAGAACAAAGAACTTGTGAAAATTTTGTGTGTATGCACTCTCATTTTTCATTTGTTTACCCTTTTCTTTGATGTTGTTGATTTTATTGTAGGCACATTATTTCCTGACGGATATCTCTGAGGAGCCAGGGCTCTCCAGAGAGGAGGAAAGAAGACTAGAAATCATAACTTCTTAATCACTCTGTCTCCACAAAGCAGGACCTAGCTTAGTCTTCATGATGTGCACATTGAAGAATATTTGAAGGGTAAAATAAATTAAACGAAAGTATTTTGTTTAATGTGGTCATAATGGTGACAAAAGGTGGACCTTCATCCCTTCTTCTTTGCTAAAACATGACTCTAACAATACTTTGCTACTTTCACAGTGAATCATCAATTGACGAACAGAGATGACTTGCATGCATGTGGCCAGGTTGTGTGCAGAATTTCAGCAAAATTTCTGGAGTAGAAGATGGTGGATCATATTTTGATATGTTCCTCCCTTAACCCTTGGCTCCCTCTGGGGTGCCTGTATGTTGACTACACACTCAATGTCAATAGGAAATACATGGCATGACACCTCAGATGATTTTTGTTAGCCACTATGCTTTAATATAAGAGGCTTAGAACACTACCCAGAAGATCTTATAATGTTAATTTATGGGGCTGTTTAGAAACAGTATGCTCTCCTTGTTCCTGAATCACACTGAGTATCAGCAAGGCCATATTCTCACCTGTGGATTAATAATAATAATAGTAAATAATACATGAAGATATGGATCGTAGATAAGGTTTATTTGGAGTGCTACTTAGGCAGTTCATGGATACTATCACATTAAAATTTTCATGAAACCCTATAAAGTAGGTTCTGTTTAGCAATACTGTTCATAACTCAGTTTTACACACAGGGAAAATGAATTAGAGAGAATTGCCTCAGGTTGCTTACCCTATTTTGTAGCTATAACTTATCTTTATAGGATAGGTGAGCACTGAGTAATTTTCAAAATTAATTCTGCATTTATTTTTCCATACCTTGAAAATCGAATTCAGAGGTGATTGCTCATGGTCCAGGAAGTAATCTGTGACACAGCTCATCATATTGGATTTTTTTAGTAGATAACTTTGTAAGAAGTCATTATTTGCTCTTTGCCATTTTCGAGTGAAAAAGGTTCTTGGGTCTCTAAAGGTGTTTCTGTAAAATGGGAAGAGGGAAGAATCACTAGTTTTAAATAGTTTAAATAGTTAAAATAGTTTTAAATAAAGTGTGACAATTGTGATCTTATTTTCTGTACTAATGAAAGTCTGTAGATAAGTACCAGATTGTGGGGTATGTGTATTGCAGATGATACTCTCCATTCTTTCTTTCTTTCTTTTTTTTTTAAGATTTTATTTATGTGACAGAGAAAGACACAGTGAGAGAGGGAACACAAGCAGGGGAAGTGAGAGAGGCAGAAGCAGGCTTCCCGCTGAGCAGCGAGCCTGATGCAGGACCCTAGGATCATGACCTGAGCCGAAGCCAGACACCTAATAACAGAGCCACCCAGGTGCCCATCTCCATTCTTTCCTTTAGTACTACTAATAAATAGTTAAATGAATTGATTTTTTTTCCTGTAGAGGTGATAATGGACAATGGAATGACCAGAGGGCAGATAATAGCGTAAAGCTAGTGGCCTCTGAGAGAGCCTGAAAATAATGGAGAATTGACTGCATTACAAATAGGTCCGATTCTCTCCTTTTCTAGATCTATGTAATTGCTCAGGCTGTAGGCTTTATTGAGGAAAAAGAGTGACCCTGAGATGGGCTGGAAAAGGCTGTACTCCATTGGTGGTTTGAAAAGAAACACAGATGTATTTGAAAGTCACAGATGTTTGGCCATCCATCCATCCGTCCATCCCTCTGTCTCCGTCCCTTCCTTCCTTTGCCCCTCCTCCTCCACCTCCTCTTTTTGGTCATCCTTCCCTTTCTGCATTTGTATTGATACACTCATCTCTGTAGGTAGCAAAGTTGTGTTTTATGAATTCAGGGATTGTAGTGAAGACCTCCCAATTATCTGTCCTTTCTAATTCCATGTGAATATTACCTGTGCTGCCTTAATTCCTTAGTTCCCATTCCTTAATTCCTCCATTTCTCTTTAGACAGCTAGACCATGGCTCTCAGGGTTTCTGTGTCCTTCTGTCCCCATATGGCTGCTCTCTGTCATGAGGCAACTCTGGATGGGTGGCATAGTAGACTCAGTCTAGATGAGATCATTGATGAAGTTATGAAAGCAGGCTCTGCCCAGGCACGGGAGCAGATTGGTGAATGGCCCCATGGCCAGCCTGCTCCAAGACCACATGAACACACTAGCTCTGTTTGGCCCTTCGGGAAATGCTGTGGCATTTCTGTCCGTGATGGTCTGAATTTGGCTGAATTACGTGGAACCAAACGTTTGCTCTCTGCAGTTTGCAACTGAGAAGTGATTAGGCCATGTAAAATAAATGTAAACATACCAGTGTTGCTCCTACCAGGAATGGTTGCCTGACTTGTCTGGACCACCTGCGTCTGTAACAGATCAGCCTATGACCCCATGTCACTCTTTCCTCTCCACTCTGAGAGCTGACCTGATTGCATTTTCTGTGGGACTTCAGTGTGGGTGTGTGTCAGCATGAGCTGATTGTTTGCAACGGAATCCCAACAAAGAACTTAATTCGTTTTTCTTTATTAAACAAGCTATATTGTCTAGAACCACTACTTTGAGCCATATTTGATTACTCCCATTCATTCATTTTCAAATATTCTATCTCAGTTTTATGCATCTTTTCAAAATCCTGTCCTTCCTACCCTTGTTGGTTCCATCGTGGCCCAGATAGGCCTTTCCTCCCCTGACTTGCACACCGTAGTTACCTTACTCTTCCTCATTCCGGTGCTGATGACATTACTTTCCACTATGTACAAGGTCAAGTCTAAACTTCTTAGCTTGCTACTCAAGGCTGTTCCTTCTGTAGCTCTCCCTAATCTTCCCAAAGAAAGTTTATCTTCTTCTCTTCTGAACTAAATTTAGAGTACATCCTTATTTTTATCTTTGTAGTAGTCTTGTTGTGTAAAATTTTACCAAGTGCTTTGTCTCTATGATCTGTGAGCTGACCCAGGGCAAAGGTCATGCCTAATAAATGTTTGAGGTGCTAAACTGACCTCAGGCAGCTGACCCCAACCTACCTCTGTGAAATTCCCTTACAGCACAATTCTGTGTCTCCCTCTATCTGTACTACTTTCCAGAAGATTTTAAATATGGGGCAAATTAATATTAACAAAGTTTGTAGAGATAACTCTCACGTATTTTAGTTGTAAAGTTATTTAATGGAATAAGCTCTCTTTGTTCCGTCTGTGGAATTCTTTGTCAAAGCAGTGCACTCTTGCTTTGAAAACAGGAAAGTAGAACATTCCAACAGCATCATGAACCCTCTGTTTATATTTGTAAAACCTGTAGTCTTTCCAGGCCTCTAGGCAAGAGCAAATAGACATAATCAGAGGCATTAGAACTTGATTATGTTGAATTGGATTCTTATAACTGAGGCTTGATAGCCAAAATTAGTGGTGTGCTAGTTTATACTGAAAGAGATGCTTGTGTTATTCCAAAACCATAGACTTCAGCTTGCTGGAATCTTTGACGACATCTGGATGTTTTGAAAAATACAACAATCACATGTTTTTTATTATCTCCATAATTGTATTCTTTTTAAAAGGGAGCTGCATAAAGACATAGGGCAGGGGGTAATGGAAGGCCACAGAGTTTGGATTCAGACAGATGGATTTGAATCCTGGTTCTACCTCAGCCAGCTAGGGCAACTAGAGCATGTTTTGTTTTTGTTTTTGTTTTTTGTCTTTGTATCTACTCTTTCAATTTTTAAATAAGGAAAAATGATATGCATCTCATAGGATCACTTTCGTTGTAGCAAATAGAGCAGGTGATTCCTGACATACATGAAGTATGATAAGCTTTAGCTCCCTTCCCCCTTGCCCTCTGACTTAAAATAATACAAATTCTGCGGCTTATAAGTGACTATTTTTTCCTGCACAGATAGGCAGTTCTGTAATACCTTGTCACTTTTTCCCCGAAGGATCTCTGTAGGGACACGGTTTACCTCCCGCCCAGTTTCTCTAGAAACTATTTATTTCTAGGGTCCAGAAGAGGATATAGTACCCCAGAAATAATCATTACCCTGTCTGACTTAGGACACTCACTGATGAAAAACTCTTAAAATCACATCCTTTTATAGAAAAAAAAAAAAAAATCTTTCCAACAGTCTCATCGCCTCAAAAACAGTAGGTATCATGGATTATTAGAAAGGAATTATCCAAAGGAAGTGCTCTTAAAGACAACTGCCTGCAGAGTCTGGTTTATCAACAGGCAAACAAAAAAAAAAATTTTTTTCTACTAAATTTCAGCTTGTCACTACAAACATGAAAATAGCAACATTCATAATATATTCTTTGGGGACAAGGCTGTGAATGTTTCCACTAGGTGAAATTCTCAAGGAACAGCTTCTAAGAATGAACATGAACTCTCCAAGAACCCCAGGGAATGTCTATTAAGAAACAGGTAAACAACAAAACGAAAACCATGACAAAGAGGGAAGAAAAAGGCAAATTAAGTAAATAATTTCATTGCAGACCACATTGTGGAAAATATGATGTGATAGAGTCACAGTTCATTTACCCTGAATGACCACTGTAATTATAACTGGTTAATGAATATTTTTTTTTCTTTTTCTGCATAATATTAGTGTCATCCATAGTTATGGAGGTGTTTTTCATATCAAAACACCACAGCCGTGCAAAATTATATTTATCAGTCTCTTTCCTGATGAAAAATCAGTGTTGTTTTAGCCTTTTCCTAGAATTCCGTTTAAAGGCTTATCCATAGTCTGGAAATGCAATGTTAGAAGATAAAGATCTACACTATACAGCATGATTGTTTTTTCAACCTATAATACACAGGTATTGGAACTTAACCCTCGAAGATACTTTTCTTTGTGTGGAGATATTGATCTCCTTATGCAAAATACTCTGGAAATCTGGAAGAGGTTCTTGAGAAAATTGTAGCATTCCGGGCACCTGGGTGGCTCCGTGGGTTAAAGCCTCTGCTTTCAGCTCAGGTCATGATCCCAGCCAGGGTCCTGGGATCAAGCCCTGCATCTGGCTCTCTGCCCAGCAGGGAGACTGCTTCCTCCTCTCTCTCTCTCTGCCTGCCTCTCTGCCTACTTGTGAGATCTGTCTGTCGAACAAATAAATAAAGTCTTTAAAAAAAAAAAAAAGATACTTTAAAAAAAAAAGGAAAATTGTAGCATTCCCTTTATTAGTGATGAGAATAACAAGCATAATTATCCTGCTGGTTTAGTTTAAGTTTGGTGTTTTTCTGATAGGCATGGAAACAAGCTGACTTGACATTGCCTTTCCTATTCTGTGATTTTGTATTTTTAAATTATTACCAAAATTTCTGTGAAAATATATAACAAATATCTTTCTGAAAAAAATGAATATTCAGATAATTCTTTGTCTTTAAGTGATGGAGAGACTTATAAATAATGAGATCTGGAGGAAATCTCTAAATGCAGGTATCTGGTAGTTGGGTTTGATTCTCACTCCACCTTTTTACTGGGATTCCTAACATGAAGATGAAAGGATTGAACTTCAAGGGCCATGTCCTTCTTTCTTCAAAATTAAGAGCACATTGCACATGAAGAAGTGGTAGCTGGTATCTGTGAACTATGGTGAGCAGGGCTCTTAGGTCCTAATTGGCATAAGGAATGGGATTGTTTGGAAAAGTTAGGAAATGGGATCCAGGGGACAGAAGCTTAAGAAAGATCCAGGCACATCACTAGTAGAGATAACATCCCAGAATCTCTTTTTCTGCATACAGTGGCTCTTATCCTTCTCCAATGGATGGGTACTGGGAATTCATAAAAACGTGAACTGTTTGTTTTTTTCATGTAACTCCATAATTTAACTTTGTGAAGCCCAAGTGACAGCAATAGAGGCTCCAGTGTCATTTCCACTTGTCCTGTTTAATAGGAAGGGATGGGGGAGCAGTTCCTTGTGGTCTTGGGCACATCCAAGAACGACCGCATACAGAGGGAATCTCAAGAACAGCGTCGTGGTTCAGAGTGGAAGTAGGTGGGCTGGAGTTTGAATCCCAGCTGTACTGTTAACTGACTGTGAAACCGGGGGCAAATTATACATCTTATGTAAGCCTCTTCTGTAAAATGAAGATACTAATTTTTTTAGTGTTCTTGTAAAGATTAAGTGACATAAGAGATGAAAAGCATTATACACAATAGGATCTTAGTGTATTGTTGTTGATTTTCTGTGTTTGACGAATTATCACTGTATCCTAAGTTCTTTTTTTAAAAAAAAGGTTGGAGAGATGCATGGATTGGATGAATATGTGTAGAGGTTCTTCCCTGAAATGTCTAAAAGATTCATTTACTTAAGATTGCAATGGACTCTAGTGAAATATGTGAAGATTTGATTTAATCATCACCAGGGAGAAAGTACGGTATGAAGGGAGATACTCGGAGAGGGAACCATGCTTCGTATTCCTTGTCATTGTTGTAACTCGTATTTAAGTCTTAAACCACTCATTTGGTCTTACTTCCCTGTTTCCTGTAGCAGGTGTGTGTCATTATCCATTCCTCATAGCATCATCAAGAGGAAAATGGAATGCTTAAGGGCATGCCCCTTTCTGTTTTGTGTCACTGTGTCCTGAACAGTTACCCTATCAACAGTTGATGCCATGAATTGAATGGGCCAGGGATTGTGGGGTACTTTAAAAGATCATCAGGTGGGTGGGCGGAAGGTCGGAGTTCTTGTTTTTGTGCTATCTCTAAAAAAACCCTTTGCTTTCTTTTAAATTACTCAGCATTGTTGAACCTCAGTTTCTTCCTCTGCTCAACACCAGGCAGTTCCTGTAATTCATTAATTATTAGAATCTAAGGAACTAGCATTAGTGATTGGGAGCTTGGCTTTGGGTTTCGTCTGCTCGGGCTTAGGTGTGCCTTCCCTACTTGACAGCTTTGGCACCTTGACAAGGAACTTAATCTGTATAAGCCTCCTTTTCTTCATCGGTGCAGTGGAAATAGCCAAATTAAAACTTCCTTAAAGAGTTGCCTTAGGATTCAGTGAGGTATACATGGAAAGCATCTAGCATCATACCTAGTCGAATTCCGTGCTCAATAGATACTGACAGGTATTTCCAACATGGCTTATTCAAAAAATAAGTATGGTAAGTATCTCTGATGTTTTCAAAAAGCAGCAGACATTAATGTGTCCCCACATTCCTGACCCAACAGCCTCGGTCAAGCCCTCAAAGCTACCAAAGGGAGATGATCACAGAGGAACATCCTACTGGCCTCTCAAAGAGAGATACAGTTCCTCTAGTTCCCTGTAGAAACTCAGTAAATGCTTAATGGTGATAATGGTGATGATTGTCATAGCTGAGAGTTTACTGGTGCAGACAGGTAAGACATGGGGACCTTTTTTGGTTTCTGGCAGGATCTGGAAGGCTGATTGCAAAAACTTTGGTGTGAGTGAGCTATTCCAGAAATCCTGCCAAGAGTCCTAAACTGCTATAACTAACAAGTCTTGTTTCTCTTATATCTGATGCTTCTGCCATGCATTAAATCTCTGGAAATTTACCAGCCTAACCACCCGGATCTAGTTTCAGAAGACTGCAGAGGTAATGACATTTTTTGATGCCAGGCTCAGGATATGACTCTTACGTTTAATTTTGACTACAAGATTTTTTTTTTTTTCAAATTAAAGATGTCCAGCTTCCACACGTACAGCAAATAAGGCAGAGAAGACTCAGAGAGCAGCCACCTTCCACATGGTAGCTCTTTTCTTTTGATTCCAGTAAGGTGGTATGGGTATCTGCCTTAGTCATTGTTATGAAATACACTCCCACTCTCCTTTGCAGCCTTCAGACAAAGGATGTAATGGATAATGCAGCCATAAAAGTTTATTGGCCAAGAAACATGAAATCAGAACAGAATGTGATGATCAAATCTCCTTATAATGCAAACAAGGTATTTAGTAGTGGCCAAATTTCAAATACTTGCCCCCAATATTTCATAGGCCCTGTGTGTGTGTGTGTGTGTGTGTGTGTGTCTTTCCTGGTGGTACCAATGGGATCATCCAAGAGTCATTTCTCCTTGTTGAACCCCTGAGAACGACAGCTGTGTAATTCATATTTTATCCCCAGTTCCAGCACTGATCGGGTACACGGTTAGGGATTTGACACATACTTGTGGAAGGCAAGAAGGAATCACAGGAGGAGGGGAACAGAAGGAAAGATAGAGGAAGAGGGAAAAAAAACATATTTCAGCTTACTTCCAACAGGTGATTATAAACAGTTTTGTTGTTGGCGGTGGTTTTGCACTATAAATTTGGAAAAGGACAGAGCCTTTTTGTCCTATTGAAGAAGTAGCATACAGATGACTTCTGGAGTGTGTTGAAACTCAGCTCTGCCTCTGTGCTTGACCCGGTTATCCAAATTACTATACAAAGAGGATAAATTCAGTTTTATATTCATCAACTTATAGGGCAGGACACATGTTTTTCAGACATGATTTTGAGGGTTTAAATTGGAAAAAAAAATCTTATCAGGAGTAGAAAGTCAAGCCTCCTTTCTATTCTCATATAGAAGAAAGGAGAACACATTTTATTTTATTCTTCTTCAAAGCACTTAACTTACCTATTAAAGGGCTTCATTATGCTCTGCAGAACACTGCAAAACTTTAAAGAAAGATGCAAGATTGAGCCAGCAATCAACAACTATTTATTGAAGTCTCAAATGACAGAAAGTTCCAACTGCCAGTTTAGTTGTCTTCTTGAGGGATTTAATAAACTGTCATCTTGCAAAAAGAAAAAAAAAATTACTGCAGGAGACAAACATTTTGTCAGCGAGCGGTCACAGGCTGCAAATGCCCTTTCTACAGAATGGAAGTATTATGTGCTTCCTTTCCTGGAATATTAGTCCAGCTAAGAAATACAGTCCAGAATGTACAACATTTTTTTTTAAGCTTGCTGAGTTCCTCTCAGACCAGGTCTTCGCTGCTTGAAAACCCATTTTGACTCCTCCACCCTTTTCCTGAACTGAAAGCTGACATTCCAATTAAAGCCAACAATGAATTCAACTCAGTAGAGCTGAGAATCCCTCCCTCTTAAAATTGCATTATTTCTACTAGATCCATTCTTAGTAAAATTCAGCTCTTTGTCTTTGACCAAACAGTTAGCATTGTGAATAGAAGCATCGTGTTTAACCTGATCCCAAGAAATGGTTATGTCTTTGTAGCCATTTCTTTTGGAACGTAAAAACAGAGATCTGCTGCTGTGAATTTCAATAAATCTGGCCTTGTTCAGAGAGCAGTATTCTACCACTGCAGGAAGCTGGTAAGGTGACTCAGGTTCTTTTCCCCTGGAGGTCGGCTTTGCCCTAGGGTAGAGTCAGAGGCAGCATTGTCGTGAGCTAGCCTCACACGCCCTCACCCCATGGGTACACATCAGCCCTGCAGAAGGCACTAATGTGGATTAAAGACCTATAACATCATCTAATAATGCCTGTCTAATGGAGATAGGGCATCATTCTGGTAATGTAATTGTGGTCCTTAGACACTTACAAGTTAGACATTTGATTTTACTCCTTGTGTAAGAGCGATCTTTATTGAAACAGAGAGATGGAAAGTTTACAGGTGGCGAGGTATTGAAGGCTTTTCACATCAAATGTCACAGTAGATTCAGAACGTGATGTAAGGGGCCAAAGGAGGTTGACAGCCCTCATATTCTTGCTGTGCCTTCAGAAAGGAACTCCTCAGTCTACTAAACTATGCCCAGAGTCCTGTATCTCGCTGCAGGTTGGCAACATAACTATTTCTTCCCTATGTGAAAATCTTAAAATGAATCTGGTAAGAAGAGTACCAGAGGGGAAGAATGCCAACTGTTTGAAAACTAGAGAAGAAATAGCTGTTTGAAATTTTATTAGAGGATGAAAATAAGTGTTAAGATGTATACATGTTTCTATTTTCTAGCAGTGATAATACAATATGGATAGAAGGCATATTACTAAGACATTTACTATTAAGCTGATAAATTAGGTCTTGTGAATATAGATATTTTGTACTTAAAACTCTGGAATATGCAGATGATTCTTTTAAAATTAAAGCAATAGTAAGAGGCAGTGCTGTTTGGATATATAAAATGGCTTTAAAGTCTGGTATTCTAGAGACAGTTTTATAGATTTTTATCTGCAATATTTGTCAGTTTGAGAGAATGCCCACTGGGTTGTTGAAAATTAAGCATAAAGGGGTATGTGCAAGGCACAGCTATTTCATTGGTAGGAGCTTTATTGGAGATAGTTAGCTTAACCTTTTGACAAGCTCTAGCCTACACCTCAAACACCCTGCTTTCTTTCCCTAAATTTTACCTACAAGTGGTACTCTACTCATGTCAAAAAGCTGGTGGTAAAATTATATTGGGAAAATGTTTTAGCTTTAAAAATTGAATCATCGCCAGAGCCTGTTCTGAGACCCACACGTTCCTTGGAGAGAATTTTATTTTCAGGTCCAGTAGTGTTGCATCTGCTTTCCTGTGCAGGGGTGCACCCGTACCTAGACAGACTTGTAGAAAATGGTCAAGCTTGTCCTGGGGCCAGACTCCTTGGGTTCAAATCCCATCTCTTTCTTGTTACTTGGTGCCTTAGACAAGTTACCACATTTTGGTGGCTTAGTTTTCTTATCTACAGCAAGGAAATAATGTCTACCTTATAAAGTTGTTGGGGAGTTTTAATGAGTCGATACATACAGTGTGCTCTGAACAGGGCCCGGCATGTCGTATGTGCACATCATTAACTATTTTGATGAGCTCTAGATAATGCTTTGCTGGCACCATTTCTGTACCATTTGTAATGGTCTAGTAAAAGACTTTTGTGAACTCCTCTTGTTTTCTAAGTGATAAACCTAAAAAAACACACAGACCCTGTTATTCAATTGGAAGCTAAAGTCATGACTAATTTACAGTGTTCTTTTGTAAAGCTTTTTTAAATTAGATAACTACATTATTAGTTTGCAGATACCCTGAGAGCACTGTGCACAGTACATTCATCTTGTAATACTTGTATAGCTCCTAACTAAGTATGAACGCTGTGATGAATCAATCTGCCTGAACTACTTCTTCTCTAAGTTTACACTATGGATACTAGGTTTTATGAGGAGAATGCCTCAATTTTCCGAAAGGAGATAAACCAGGTGAGGTCCCTCTGCAGACCCAGAGGTTATAAAATCAAAGGTAGGGATGCCTGGGTGGCTCAGTGGGTTAAGCCTCTGCCTTCAGCTCAGGTCATGGTCTCAGGGTCCCGGGATGAGCCCTGCATTGGGCTCTGTGCTCAGCCTGGAGCTTGCTCCCCACCCCCGTCTCTGCCTGCCTCTCTGCCTACTTGTCAAATAAATACATACAATCTTAAAAAAAAAAAAAAAAAAAAGGCAAAGACAAAGACACTTCTCACAATTGCTTCTTTTTGTATAGCAATAGTTCACATTAGAAAGAAAGTGATGATTGTACAAATAGTTAATATGAGCCCTTTTTTAGAAAGTAAAGCAGGTAGTGGGCATCTGTAAAAAGTGTCTCTTCAGATGTTCTAAGGACAGAGCATAAGGATAATGAACCCTCCGTGTGGTTTGTTTGATTCTTGGAATATACATGTCCTAGGCCTGTATGTGTTTCCATGTGGGTGATGAAATTGTCGTTTTGCAAACAGAACAAGAGGCAAAGAGTTCAGTTCCCCCCTGAGTTATCCTCAAGTTTTCCAGGAAAATCGTGTCTCCACCCTTGCTCCATTTTTTCCTTGCTTCAGAAGTTCATTTTCAAAACAAGGAAATGAGAACAAACAGAGAAAATAAAGTGGGGAGGGTGTGGGGGAAGAATCAGAGTCAAGGGCAGGTGCTTAGCTGACTTTAATGAGAAGCAAAGCAACGGCCGATGTTCCCGGATAAATGTCGATATGCATTATTAAGTGAAACAGTGGTAAAATATAGACTGTCAGAGGCATTTTTCTTCTGGAGACATGGGGAGAATTGAAATGCATTTTCAAAAGAGACATCTCTTTCAGTGTTTCTTCAATCATTTTCTGTTTGAAGCTTTAATTGCAGTGCCTCTTGCTACCTAATGCTTCCAGTTTAAAATCACATCACAAAAGAGAGGGGAAGATGCGGCCGCTCTGATGAACAACAGGCTTAGCATCAGCTTCGAGGTGTCTAGTCACCGGGGGGTTCCCGCTACATGATTCCTTTACAGATCAACATTTTGTTTTTGAAATGCTTTTGCATCATGCATATCGGACATAATGTTTCTTTAGAGTCATTGCCATGATATTGCTATTGCCTGGACAGATAACCTTCAGGAAATAACGTTTCCTGGAATAAAGGCACTGTTTACTCCCATGGTCTTCGCGGGATCGGGTAATGTGGGTGGCTAGTGACTTCCTAAGAGTTTAATATCCTAATCAAAGAAACCTGTATTTTAAAAGATAGATACAGGGGCGCCTGGGTGGCTCAGTGGGTTAAGCCGCTGCCTTCAGCTCAGGTCATGATCTCAGGGTCCTGGGATCGAGCCCCACATCGGGCTCTCTGCTCAGCGGGGAGCCTGCTTCCTCCTCTCTCTCTGCCTGCCTCTCTGCCTACTTATAATCTCTGTCTGTTAAATAAATAAATAAAATCTTTAAAAAATAAAAAAATAAAAAAAAATAAAAGATAGATACAGATCTAGATCTAGATACGAGCCCATGAAGACACAGGTAAGCACATACGTACACACAGGCCCGTACTTACCTACGCCGATGCATGCATATCCATGCATTTATAAGGGTCCTAGTTACTCCTGCTGAAGAATTTATTATTCAAGCCCCATCAGTATATACCTTGAACATTTGCTCAGCCTAGGGTGGCAGAGATTCAAAGGACTGACTCAGCCTCTGTCTCAGGTTGCTCATGGCTGGAGGGAGACACACAGGTGAGCAAGTTATCATAACCTGTGATGGTGGTGGTGGGGTGGTGTATGTGCTACAGCTGAAGCACGTAAAAGCTTCATTTCCCCTCTGGGACCCAGGAAGCCTTCAGGAGGAAGTGACCTATGAGCTGATCTTTGATGAAGGAACAGCTAAGCAGATAAGCAGAAAGAGGTCTATCACTCCAGGACCAAATTGACACCAAAATGAATATGAGCTCTTTTGTCTACAAACAGTTTCAATATTCTTTGAATACACTGTGCTCACTGCCCAAATGAAGGGGAGTCCCTGAGGCAAACCGCAGCTTCTTATAAAGATTATATGCAATATGTACTCTGTGTATATATACGTCTATATGGAATAAATAAAGTCCTTTATAAAATTATTTATTTATTTATATTTTTACCTCATAGTAGTTCAGCATTAGATGAATTGGGTCATTATTTCTCAGGTCAGGAAAGGGAGGCTCACAGAAGTGGTACCATGTGCACAAGGTCATAGGTTGGGTTTCCCTCCAGTGATGTTCCCAGGACTCACCACTGGGACCCGGGTCGACACTGACCCTTGCCACCCTGAGAGGGGATGGTGGATTCCAGGTTTAATTAAGGACCCCGGGATCTCCCACGTTGGCAGCATTCAGTCATCATTAGTCACTAGTGATGGATAACTAGTTAACATGAGTCAGTGGGCCTGTCTTGATCGCTATCCCTTCATGCAAAATTGGCAAGGCTCTTTATCTATTTCGGGAAGCCCATTTGAGCAAAAATGTTGACTTTCTCGTAGCTCTGTCAGGTCCGCTTCCCTTCTCCCCCCAGGAATTTAAACAGATCTCTTAATGCTGCATCCTCATTTCCGGACTTGAAAGTATTTCTGCCAGACAGACCTTGCCCTAACTCTGACTCTTCAGAGATGGGTAGGTTTCTTTCTTTCTTTTTTTTTAAATTGTTATTTGTCTACTACCTATTGACTTACACCCACCCAGGAGGAACGATTTTGATTTTCCTCATTTGTACAGGCGCGACCGTGTGACCATGTAATTAACTGAAACTAAGTCCGGAATCAGGAAGCATGGAAGAGAAAAACCCCGTAACCTATAAAATTTAAAAGTGATATTGCACAAGAAGGGACTGCCTGCTAATAAAGACAGTCTTCACATGTAGAATCCATGCTCTGTAGCAAAAAATTTGTAACAGCTAGCTAAAAAAAAAAAAAAAAAGTTGCTCATAAGAAGAAAGTTGAAAGATGCTATATGTAGCAATGTGACTAGTCTGCCTGATTTGGGATTCTGTGATGCTTGTGAAACATTAAAATAAAAAATGAAGAATATCTTTTCTCTTTTTTCCCCCCTACAATTAAGATCTTTTTGACTAAGAAAAAATGCAGAAGAGCAATTACTCCGTTACTTTAATTACTCTCCTAATTATAACGATAACCTTGTCACATTATCATAATTTCCCAAACAGAAAATGCAAGCTCTAAATTGCACCAATATTTGGTAATTTTACCTTGTTAACAGCTCACTGTCAGTGTGTAGAACACTAAATTTTTTTTCTCATTACCTTTCGGTAACATAGGTTTTTTTTTTGTTTGTTTTATTTTTTCCCTCCGAAAATAATGTTTCATTCTGTAGAACACATTTGTATTCCACCACCCTATGATTTGAATGCAACTTTGCAACAGCTCCTCACAGCTTCCGAAGCTATCTCTGGAGCAGTCTGTAAATTCTCCCCTGGCTGTTTGATGGTGACAGGAGCTGTCCCTGTATCTGGAGAGAGGAGCGCACAGCCTGGGGTAAAAAGTAGCTATTTATCAAGGTATCTTACAATCTCAGTTCATGTTGTTGTAAAACGTTACTTTGCATGTTCTGTGAGATTATATCCGTTAGAAATTTGTCAGCCATTGTCAACATACTGTAAGGAATAAGGACGTGCCTTCTTCTAGTCGACTTAATTTTAGCCTGCATTTCTTTGCCCTTGTTTTCAAAGAGACGGACTACCAGGGACACTGGCTTGATGGTGCCATCTGTTAGACTGTGAACTGTGCAGAGTGAGTGCTGGGATTTGACTCGAACACTCACAGAACGCTGGCAGGTAGACAACGAGGCATCCTGATGCATGAGTCTTGCCTGTGTGGAAATTCTCCCTCCGTTATTATACCAGATGATATTGCTGACAACCAATAAAGTTGCAGAATGGCTGCCTGGTTTATAATGCTAATGTAGGGGTGAGATGAAATAGAGTCATGACAGAAATATTTCCAAACAGAATGGTAAATTTCCCTTATTTTAAAACGTGTAATAATGTAGCCCTGAAAATCATCAGTTCTGTAAACAGCCTCAAACTTTAGTAAAATCATGAAATCTTGGGGGGTGGTTGTTATTGTTGTCTTGATTTTGCTGTTGTCTGCCTCTAGTGCCCTTAAAATTCCAGAAGTCCCCAATTTTACTTCTATGGGACACTTTGGTCATCACTTTTTTGTTATTTTTCTGTCCTCAAGCTTCTACCAATAAAACCGGTCTCAAGATAAGTTGGTAACTTATTCCCCTAGGGAATATAAGTGCCACCAGTGATAAAGGTTACTTTTTAAAAAATATTTACATCTTAAAATCTATGAGTAAAGCCTTGGGCTAAATGCAAGTTGTTTCTGAAACGGAATGTTTGGCAGAGACTGAGCAACTAACAGGGAAGAGTGTTCATGGCGGGAAAGGCATCGTCTCCTTGTGAAAGTTCCTTGAACACCAGGTCAGCTTCTTAAAATCCATAGGACTCACTCAGTTTTTCAAAAGGATATTTCATTTCACATAGACATAGACATTTCTGAAATTCAAACCCAAAGTATTTGGAATGTTATGTAAAAAAAAAAAAATTGAACATCTTTAATGATCCCTGGGTTTCCCAGAGAGGATGTCTGGTAGTTGGTGTCAGGAGGACCGGGGTTGAGTGCAGTCTTTATCACTTTTTGGCTTTGAGGACCGAATGCGGGTTATTTGATTTTCTAGCAGGGTGGTCTCTTCCTCTGTTAATTGAGATTTATAATACCCCGTCATAGACTTGTTCTGAAGATCAGATGAGATGTTATTAAGTAGTGGAGAAAGGGAGAGAGTAGATGGGCGTGAAACGTCAGGTAGTTGTAGCTGGTACCAACTTGACCCCCTGTTGCACCCCCTTTTTTTTAATCTAGATAAAAGATCTTAAACCTATTTCCTAATTATCTTGAAGATTATGATGGTCACGGGCATCAGTTATTTTCCTGTTCTTTAGGACATTCTTCAGGCAACAATAGTTCAATAACTGGAAAGAATGCCATCACATGATTACATCATGTTCTTTAAAATGTAATCTATTGATGGTTGAACAGTATAAACAACAAGGAACATAATTGGTCAGAATGACCCAGGGGAAACAGTCCAATGAAATTAAACAAAGGAAATTTTATACTGTGAGGAAAAATCAATGGATTGTAACACAACCCTACGTGGAGGGGCAGAGCTCTTGAGTCCCAGAGACCTAGAGAAGCCATGTGGACCAGAGAAGCCAGGACTTTTTGGTTTACTTTTCTAAGACTATATTCACACTGTTAAATGTAGAGCTAAATAATAAATATATGTATTTTAAATCCGTTTTTCTTACATAAAATTAGACATCCAGAAGCATCTATAGCACATATCCATTTTTGAGAAATACAGTTTTCTAGCCACTGTTGCCCTACTCAGTTGAATCATTACAGAAGGCTTATGAAGTATGAATTGTCATGGTCATGCCCAAATGATATCCCAGCAGTTACTTTTGTCACCAGGGCCACACAACCAGGAAATGATGAAATTGGAATGCATCTGACTTAAAAGTCTATGCTATTTAACAAATGGGAGATGTATCGAATGCCACCCTACCCCAAGTCCCACCTTTTGCAACTGACTTGGTTCAGATCTTCTGTAATTTCTAAACCTCAGTATTTATGTGATCTTAGAAAAGATAAACAAAAACAGAGTGGACTTCTCTTGCAAAAAATCGTGAAATGTCCTAGGTGGAAAGTATGGATGTGTCTGGTAATTATTTGTATATAACTTAACAGATGATAATTGACTTAAAATGTCAATGAAGATACTGAAGTTGAAAAGGAGATGGTGTTGACACATGTAAAAATCTTAGCAAAAAAAAAAAAAAAAATCCTTAAAAAAGCAGTCCTTCATGTGGCACTTGAATGGATAGCCAGAAGTCAGGGCACTGATACTCTTTCCAGAAGATGATCTTTATCAAAGAAAGTGAAGGACAGGTATGGGCGCCTCGGTGGCTCTGTTTTCAATATTTACATGGCAGGAAACCAAAGTAGCACTTGGACACTTACTCTTCTCTGCCTGAACATACAGAACATTATAGCCAAATGACATTTTTTTCTCCATGTCTCATGAATTTATTTGGTGAACGACTATGTATTCCTTGAGTTGGACGGATACGTTTAGAAACTTTAGTGATTTTTTTTTTTTAAGAGCTCACAGTGAGTAACAGTTTGGTAGTGTTAAAATTCACACTGTTTTCCTTCATTTATTACAAATGGGTTAACTCAGAGAAATCGAGGATAATAAAAAATTCAACTAACAATATCCATCACTAACCACCTGAGTTAGAAACATACTAAGATAATTAGAAGCCTACATCATTATATCTCCTTTGGACCAACCAAGGCTACTCCAAATGTACTTACGGAGGATCTGTGTGAAGACATTTTTGTCTTTGGCAAAAAGGGCTGGTATTCTGAGTGTGCCACTGGACTCATAGGTAGTATAAAAATAAAGTATTTGAAAGTAGGGTTTTGTCATTTTCTGTGTCTTTTGAGACCATAGAAAACCATTTTCTATGTCTTTTGGAGACATAGGTAACACTATTACAGAAAAATATGACTCTACCTGTCATGATTGAAACAAATGATATGTAATTTAATGTAATAGTTCTTAAACTGTGCAGCTCTGTATTGTCCTATAGATCAGCTTCTTCATCTATATGGTAAGGATTGTAATAGTGCTGATTTCAAAGGATTTTTTTGTAGTGATCAGATGTGAGACTATATCTAAAAGTGATTTGCAAGTTGAAGGGTACTATTCATGTGGAAGTCCTAGTGGTGTTGATTATTCTCATCTACAGGGTAGTTCATACATTAAGCTGTATTTCATGTGGCCTGTCTTGTCATAAGAAGTATGTATAATAATACCCAATTTAAATGTTTCCTTTGGTTTCACTAATTTACTATCTCATATTTCCTACATAACCAAGAGTTAGTTCTCGCATGCGATCCTGGCCTTACCAAAAAGCAAACAATTTAATTTTATAATATAATCAGGAATTGGAGATTTTTAAATGTTCCTTCCTCAATATGTTTTTTTAAGATTTTATTTATTTATTTGACAGACAGAGATCCCAAGTAGGCAGAGAGGCAGGCAGAGAGAGGGGGGGGGAAGCAGGCTCCCCGCTGAGCAGAGAGCCCGATGCAGGGCTCGATCCCAGGACCCTGGGATCATAACCTGAGCCGAAAGCAGAGGCTTATCCCACTGAACTACCCAGGCGCCTCTTGCTTCCTTAATATTAAAGAGAATTCAAACTCCTGAACTGATGGGTTGAACGTAATTTATGTAATATTAAAAAGGAAGCTATTGAACATACACTGGTCATTTCATAGTAAGGAGGAGATAAGAAATCAATCATGCGACCCCTAGTTTTATCTTATCCCTGTCTTACCATTTCTATGACAGCAAGAAAAGGGTAGTGGAGTCATAAGCTATACCAGTTGTGGAAACAGAACCGATAAGATATTATATACAGCAGTCAAGGTACATAGCAATGGAAATAGTAGAGTTTTGTTTTTGTTTTTGTTTTTTTAAAGTAAGCTCTACACCACCATGAGGTTTGAACTCATGGTCTGGAGATCAAGAGTCACATGCTCTACCGACTGAACCAGCCAGCCCCCCCCACTCCACCCCAGAGTTTTATTTTAAACCAGACTGCCATTTCTGTTGCTTCTGTTCTTTTCAAGGATCTTGGGAAAATATGAATGAAATCCCGTTTTAAAAACTGTTCCTTCTTTTGGGGCATGCAGGAGTAGGCTGAGGATAATGAAAATCTTCCTGATCCAAATGACATGTAATCTGGGGTGTCATATATTGCTTTTGCATAGGAAGAGTGATATTAATACTTCCAGTATGTATGGAGTCATAAAAATAGCTTTTGTCATAATATCTCTTGTGTGCTTTTCCTCTTCTCATAAGAAATCTGTCACATTCGTTTTAAGTTACAATGTGAGTACGAGACGAGTGGATTCTGCAGTTGTTTTAATGGGCTGGGTGTAAAAATAATGACCTTGATGGAGCTATTCTGAGTGTTACGTAGCATCTGAAACCCCAGTAGTTCCTTGGTCTTATTAATAGGATTATTACCAGCTCTCCAGGATGTGCATGACCGATGACCAAATTTCTTTACTTTTAAAATTTTCAAGTCATTTCAGGAACCATATACATGGGGATGCATTAAGATGTACATGCTTGAGAGTTCTTGTGCCCAGGTTATTGGTTTTAAAATATAGGTGGTTAGCTTTTTAAAAAGTTGCTATTTTGGGTTGTCATGCTTAAAAGACACTTGGAAATAGAATAAAAAAAAGACTCCTACATTGAAAGAGCTGTTGCAAGTCATGAGGGAAAATGTGCTTGACATGACACTGATGTATTCGTACCTATTGAATCCGTGGGTCCTTGGGAAGGTTTAGAACCTGTAATGGAATTTATTACAAAATGCCAACCAACAGGCCATATCTAGGGAGGAAAATGTCGTTTCTTTGTTAGTCCTCCAGACAGAAACTTCGCTGCTTGTGGAGTGCTTTTAGTAGAGGATGAATAAGGAAAATGCACCAACTTTCGTAAGATTTTCCTCAACTCCCAACCATTAGAATAAAAAAGATGGGTCTTTGCCTTCTGTCAGATCTAGGCCATGCTCCCAGGTGAATCAGAGTAGTAAAACCACAAATGGAGGGAAATTTACAAATGCTACTGTGTCAGTAGTTTTCTGATGAAGTATCCTGATTATTCATACAATGGAGACCGGAGGACAAGGGAAGGTATAATTGGAGAGAGATGCACTTCATATTGGCACTTACCTAATTCCCTCTGGTTGAAGGCCTTAAAGAGGGCACATGAGCCAAAAATAGGTTCTAGATGTGTTAGAGGGGAGGAAAAGTCTGTGTTGTGGACTGAGGTACCCTGGTCAGCCATGCATGCTTGGGTCAGGGGAGATGGTATTCAGTGGATGATGGCCGGGTCTGATTGTAGAAACTTAAAAGAAACATTTATCATTGAGAGATAAATGTAACAGATTCTTTCTCCATTCGGGACCGAAATCAGCCTCTGCTCTCCAGGAATAAAATGGCTTTGTAAAGGAATCCAATGGATCATCTTGATTTTTCAACCCATAAGATAACACTTGGTAAGTTCTCAAGGCTAATCCTAAAGGAGCCATTCTTACCACTCTGTAAATGTGTACCTGTGTGTGTGTGTGTTTGCTTAAGAAAGGTGGACAGTTCTGCTTCTGTTTCGGTGAAAGTGTTTTGGAAAATGCAGTATTTTGTATTATTCAGTAGTTGATCCAAATATGTATGGTAGAATACACAGGATTGATATTCCTGGCCTAGTTGCAGCAAAAGAAAATGTCATCTGGTGGCTGAAAAATAATCTCAGTATTGGGTCCTATCAAATCTTTGGCATGAATAAAAGGAAATATATCCCTTCCATGGATCAGCTTCCCAGGAATGAAGCAAGTGTAAATACTTTTCAGTTTGGTTGTTTGCGAATTAGTCATGATGAAAAAAACAGTCCATTTCTGCCAGATGAAGCGTAATACGGGGTAGGACTTTCAAGCAGTATTAATATTTGTGCTGTGAGTAAAAAGTAATGACAATAGTTTCCACGGGTCACACAGAGCTTCTCATGATTCAACTTGTGTCTCTGGAAGTTGGAGGAAGGATACGTCTATTGGAACCTGTTTAAATGAAAAATGCTCAGGGGTCTTTTTTTTTTTCCTTTCCAAAGCAGCTGGCCTGGGGAAGTTGTGTGCAAATACATCCACACATTGCGAGCAGGATTGTGGATTCGAGCTTTACAGAACTGGTAGAACCATCCTAGTTCGGCGGCCACACTGATGTGTCCACTCAGAGCTCTATGGGCACCTTGGCTGTGCTGTGAACATCACAGTTTTCCCATCACTGGTATGGTGCCTGCCCATAATAGAAACTCCAAAAGGATTTAGACCTCTGAGCTTCCTTCCATACCATTCCTGTTAGACTAAAATGGCGCTTTCTAAGAAAGCAGGCACTGTCTGTCTATGTCCTGTGTGTGTTTGCCCTGTGGCCATATTGTGTGGATTAAGAGCATGAATTCTGGAGCCAGACTGTCTCGACTCAGACCTCAGCTCTGCCGGTTACTCATGTAGGAGACTGGACAAGTTCCTTTATCACTCTGCCTTGGTATCCTGCCCTGTACAACACAGATAATTATAGTACCTACTCTTGGAATTGTTGTAGGGGTTGAGTGAGTTGGTTTTTGCAACAGGGCTAGAATGGAACCTTGCACAAAGTAAATAACTTGATGAGTGAATTTTGTTTTCCTGTAGGGATCAGGGGAACGCTTAGCATGATTAATTTCTGTGAACAGCATGGTTTACACTCCCCCAGCAGGTGAGTTACAGAAGGGTTGTAGAGAGCCGCAAAGCAAGGTCTTACCACTTATTTGGAAATTAGTCATCCCTGTTCTCCTTGGGGTTGGGCCCTTGGGAATTTGGCCCCTTCTTTGTTTCATAATGGGACAAATAAAGATGATATAGTGAAAGCAGAACCGTGCTGACTCGGGAGAAGCCAGTGCTGGGGAAGAACACGGGCCCGTGGGGCAAGGCACATGGCTTTGTTCTTGGGGCCTAGCCAAGTCACTCACGTTCTCAGTAGGTAGGAGTGCCCTGCTTGGGCAATCAAAAATGCTATTGTATGAACACTGAAGTTAAAAGATGATTGGAAAACCTTAATGACCATGTGTGAGACACTAATATGCCAAGATAACGGTCATTGCTAGGTGTATTTCCTAATTAACTTAACTTTCCTTGCGTTATATAATGTAGATGGGGCTTTTCCTTAAAAACGTGCTCACGTTTGGGATGCCTGAAGCAACTGTAGACCAGAGGGGCACAGAAAAATGGTGATTGAGCTTCACACTCTAGGTATGATGATTTCCCGATGTTTCTTTATCTTTTCTTCTTCATTTCCATGACGATTGTCTGGGACCCAGGGTCCCAATCCGACCTCCCCTGCCTTCCCAGTAATGAGACACTTCCCTGTGGAACCCCACCTTGGCTGTTCTCTCCTGTTATTCTTGGGATACTTACCTTTCTCTTATAATCTTTTGAAACCCAGTTTCATGGCCTATAAAATGGAACAGCTTTTACTGACTTCAGAGGTTAACAGATATGGTATGAAAGTGCCTGGCATACCTTAATCGCCTCTCCCTGCTTCATAATTCTGTTAAAGATTTGCAGATCAGTCTATCTTTTATCTTAGAAATTGCAGCTATGGTACAAACTCATCAGTAAACCTTTTCATGAGAAATAGTTAACATTTTAACAGTAATTTCCTGGCAACCACACTCCTTCGCTGAAACAGAAGGACTATATAATGATGGACCTTTGGGGCTTGTAGCAGACTCGTGAAGACTCTGGGGCAGAAGGAGGCCACCTTAGCGGTACTGGTGATTACCGCTTTGCCTTTGGGCATGACTTTGGGATTTCTAGAAAGAAAAGAACCCTGCCCAAAGCAGCTCTGTCATTAGTACACGTCCTTGGCAGCTGACCATCTACTGTAAAGGCTACTGAGTGTCTGTACAGGCTTTCTTTCTCTAGTCTGGGGTGGAGTGAGGGGGAAATGTGAGCTCCCCTGGAGAGCTGACAAGAAAATGGCGCAAGAAACAAACAGGAGTGCAGAACCCAGCGTGGAGTCCTCTGGGCTGGGACCATGGAACCAGGGCAGGGCCAGGACAACACCTGGGCAAGAGATCATTTCCAGCACCCACCACCACACTGGCGGCATTCAACTTGGCCCTTAGGGAGGAAAGTTAGACACAAAGAGACCTGAGGAGCCAGGACACAGTGAGGGCACTTGAGAGTTCTAATAAAAGTCTGCAGACAGTCACAGTGGGAAATGTGTTTTAAGACTTTCAAATGAAGTTTATTTTGTCCCCAAGCCCTTTGGTTACCATGGTTTGTTTGGGTTTTATCAGAGCTACTGAAAAATACATTTCTCTTGCTAAACACTGACGAGCCAATGGCAGAATACCAATCCCGAGGTGATGTTATGAAAGCATTCTTTTTCTGTGCTTTTGGAGGGATGTTGCATTAGCAATACAAATGATCGCAAGTGCTGTCATTACCAAGATGTTTTCTCTTAAAAGTTTCGGTCAGTACAATTTGGGGATCATGCTGGTTAAATGCGACAGTGAATCTTAGTGGTTTTATAAAATGTTGGTATGTCCATTTCACCTACCACAGTATTCCTCAAACAGGCGTTCTCCAAATGGGCATATGGTCTTTCAACATAAGAAAAAAGTCAAGCATGGAAAGTGACAAGCTGCCTTCACACCAAATAAGACTGTTTATCTCTACCATTCCTTCTCTAACTTCTGGCATTGACAGCCATCGTCCAAGAGGGGAGAGTTGTCACTTTGACACGTAAATTATACCTTGGCTCCTTTAAAGATGTTCTCTTGTTCTTTTGCCAACTTGGCATTGACCATTAAAAGTGAAAGCTCTTGGTTTTTATTAAGTTTCACATTTCAACTGTAGATTCGAATCTATGTGAGGTTATTGTAAATAACTCAGTAGATATGAAAACTGAACATGCAGTAATTCAACTCCTTTTTCATTGTAGGCAGTACGATTCATTGTTGTCCTTTCTTACCTCAAACTGACCACAGTATTGGAAGCAGCTAAATGAATTCACATTTAGAGATCAATTATTTTTTAAAACATCAAATAGCTGTGCTTTAATTTGTACTCTTAATGAACGAGCAAAGAGTGAACTGTATGGTTTTAATGAATTCTTTGTGTTTGTGTTTTGTCTTAAATTCTCATTATTTCTTTGAAAACAACTCTGGTAGCTTAATATAGTCTAATATAATTTTTAAGGTTTTTTTCATTGCACTCTATACTGAGTCAAGAGTTTAGATTTTAAAGCCTTGTTTCTTCAAGTGTTTGTAAGACCTAGCTCTTAAGAAAGTGTCTGTTTATGTCTGTCAGTGGTATTTTGTTTGGGTGGCATAAAGTGGTAGCTCTGTATCTTGGGCCCTGGTGACATCCTAAAGACGTGGAACCCAGAGCTTTTTTGCATCTATTTTGCTCAAGCCTGAGTGGTTTAAAATGGCTAGACTTATTTCAGTATGGGATGCTATCTGCTTATGTTTCTTCTCTAGAATTGTACATCTTTTTTTTTTCTTTTTAAGATTTTATTTATTTATTTGAGAGAGTGAGAGAGGATGAGAGAGAGAAAGCATGAGTGGAGAAAGGTCAGTGGGAGAAGCAGACTCCCTGTCGAGCAGGGACCCCTATGTGGGACTCGAACCCGGGACTCCAGGATCATGACCAGAGCTGAACTGAGCTCAACCATGACTCAGATCATGACCAGAGCTCAACCAACTGAGCCACCCAGGCGTAGAAGTGTATAGCATTTTAACACTCACAATGGTATTAGCTCAGGGTTGGCTATAATGTTTTCTATATTTGGATCTGTTATAAAATTTTTTTATATTCTACGATTTATTTTAAAATGGAAATTATCACACATATATATTGGTTTCAGAAACTTTAATAAACTATAAGCATAAAGAATGCTATGGGATAGGGAGAATATTAAATTATTAGGGGGCCAGACAGTGCCTGCTATGACATCTTCATTTAATGGTGCCTAAAAGACCATTCAAGAGTGTATACCCGAGGATGGGCTGGTTGATGTGGACGTAAGAAGGAAGAAATCATTTGTCTAAACTCTAAGCTCGTCCCTTCCACTGACATGTCCAAAGGGTATGCCAAAGATGGATGCCAAAAAAAGGGGAATCAAGGGTGATCATTATTTGTCTGATACTTCATTAACTTTCCTACTGTGGTGGAATGGGAAGCGAGTAACAAGGTAAGGGAGTAGCAAGGTGGGCTGAGGTGAAGCCACTGGGGCAGAACTGTAGTCGGACTCTTTTCTGACTCTGCATTTGACTTCTGAAACATACAGTTAGCACCTTCCTTATCAAGTGTCTTCTCGACTGGGTTTGCCAAAGCTCTTCATGGCTCCTGTTTCCCGTGATATAAACCATTTGTCAAGAGACAGCATTGTTTTTGTAGTCAATAAAATGGAAATGACTGGGGGAAGAAGGTGCTAGTGTCAGTTTACTAGGATTGTGTGTACTCTATAGCCAATTTTTCCTAAGCAACTCCAAATATGTTTTGGTGTAGTTGAAAATGGTCACTGTGATTATCTGACAGTTGTACAGTGCTGAGAACAAACGCTAAAATCTTGAGCACCACAGGCGTAAATAATGATGGTCCAGCTTTTGTGCCTGGCGTTCAGTGCTGCAAATGACCTGGAAGACGTACTATCTACCAATAAATCATCACTTAACCCTGTGTTTTCTCATTTCTGCAGCTTTACTTGTATCAGAAATCGAGGATTTCCTCTTCTCTGCTTATCTAAATCCCACTTCTCTTTCAAGGCCAGTCTCAAGTGGCTTATCTTCCATGAAAAATTCCCCAACTGCATCAACTGTCTTAGTTCCCGTTTCCCCTGAGCTCCGAGGCCTTATCAGTTACACCCTGTCTCCCACTCTCTATCAGCCATTCATCAACCGTCATTTGTACTTCTGTGTTGTCCTTTGGTGGTATTTAAATGGCATCATTTTCATCAACTTCTCACACAGGTATGGGTCACCTCCTTAACGGAAACCTGGGGTTCCAGGGAAGCACATCTTGGGATTTTTGGTATTATTGGCATTGATTAATCAGGTCCAATGTTCCAATGTGGTGGAAAAGCATGTGTTGGTTAACTGATTATCAGACAGTTATCTGCAGGTGGTGAGTAGGTCTTGATATTCTTTTGTTGCTCATTAGTTCTGCACTTAGCCAGGCACAGAGCTGATTTGTACCCCAGTACGAGCAGATACATGGTAAATCAATGGACCCACAGAAACACACCCTTGTGTTTCTCATTCTCACCATTTAGTGAGCCATGTGCCTGGCCCTGTGGTAGGTACGTCACACCTATTAGTTTAATTAATCCTCATGGTCATGGTGGGATTTTTAAACTAAAAAACTAACTTTTTTTTAGCTAGATGCTTTATTTACATTTTACAGAAGGTAAAGGGGCTCAGAAGGCTTGAATAACCCGCCCAAGGTCTCATGGTCATCATGGCGGAGCTTGGATTTGAACCGAGGTCTGAGCAACTCTGGAGAGAGAGCTTTTATCAACACTTTCCACTCAACTGAACACCTGTCGCATATAGGCCATGCTGCAGTTTTAGCTTCCCGTTCTCCACTCTTACAACTAGCTGATTAGCCGTAGATTCTATGTTAACATCTTTCATGGCTGAGTCATGTTTTTAGACATTTTGAACTCCATAGTTAGTCACCTAGAATTGTCAAACATGGTCTCCATGGGAGGTAAGATCTCATTCATTGTAAGTGGAGGGGTGTTGGGAACTTACATCGAATGGACAGGATATCACAGGAAAGAAATTCTGCCAATAGTAAGAGAAGGAAACACTTTCTCCTCCATCACTCCTACCATAGACACAAAACACACACACATACACACGTGTACACATGAACACACACCCACACACACACACCTCCTATCCTTGGAAGCAAAAAGTAATTGAGTTTTATATTCAGTAAAGTGCAGATAAATTTTTCTTTGCTCACTTTTAATGCTATGTTAACATTTACTGATACAATGAAGAAACAGCTTACATCTGTTGAGATAATTTCTGATTCAAATGTGGATTTCTTTATGTTATACTGTGATTGGGCAGTTACTTTGTAGCTAAGGAGTTTACACATTAGCTAAGGATAGAAAAATATCTCAGCTCCTTCTGTTGGGTGTGCCAACTCTTTCAGCTGTTATAGAAAGGATGGAAGGAGGAATTGTTTAAAGATGACAGCATGGGGTGAATTCTGGCATCAGGTATCAGAGATTCTATTCTTGGTTGTGCTTCTGGATTGCTAATTTAAAGTGAGTGATTTTTCTTCAGTGTCTTCATCTGGGTAGTAAAGAAATGGTCCACGATGATATTTTCTTAAGCAATATTTGGGTTTCCATGAACTCCTTTTGACATTCTCAAGTTAACCCTGTCTTTTTAAGATTTTATTTATTAGAGAGAGAGAGCACAAGAAGGGGAGGGTCAGGAGGAGAAGCAGACTCCCTGCTGACCAGGGAGCCACTTTGGGAGTGGATCCCAGAACCCTGGGATCATGACCTGAGCAGAAGGCAGACACTTAATCAACTGAGCCACTCAGGTAGTTCCTCAAGTTGTCTTAAGATTTCAGACATCTGACGTACCTCTGAAGGCTTAATAGAGTGATTTCAGCCATCAGAGAAATCAAGCTTATTGCGTCTTTCTCCTTTCTTTGTATTAGTCTGGGTTAAAACAGTCATTCTCAAATGTGTGTGTATCAGGACTCACCTGGGAGCAGGTAAACATTGTGCTGTTTGGCCAACCGGAGAACGAATCTGTAAAGGAAAGTCTCAGGAGTCGGCGTTTTCAGAGAGCTTCTCAGGAAACCACAAAGTGTGTTAGTGACTAAGGACCTCTGGTTGCACCATTCATTGGCTCCAAAGCCGTTCATTCAAAATTTGCTCATGCCTGCTTGATCATGACAAGGGTAATAAGTTTAATAAATAAAAATATAGGGTGCCCAGTTAAATTTGAATTCTTGGTAAACAGTGACTTTTTTTTTTTTTTTTTGCATACATATGTCCTGTGCTCTGTTTGTATGTTATTTTATTTTATCTGACAACCTTTCTTGCTATGGAAATTCAAGGCTATCTTGATTCACAACCGTCAGTCCTGAGAGGTCGGAAAGGATCCTGATACGAAAAGGTTTGTGGAGGCTTTGGTACTGCCTGTAAACTTGTATCTTGATCCTTTTGAGAAGCATTGTATTAGAAAGAAATTTGAAGATGCCTTTTTTAATCTTTTATTGATTTTCATGCCTTGATGCTGCATTTTGCCACTGTTGCATTCACTTTTATTTCTTTAACGAATTGAGGGGATTTTTAGAGTGCAAAGGAATTTAGCCGCATGGCTCCTATTAAGACATCACTTCATGTGGAAATTTGTTCCAAGGCCTCTCATGTGAGTACAACCACCCTTTCCTAAATTACAGAGCTCTATTTTGATGTGAGGCTTATGAGGAACCTAAGACCTCCCTGTTGACCAATTTGTTGTCTTCCCAAATAGTTATTCTTCCAAACAGAATGTTTTCCACTGTCATCGAATTGCATCTCTTTACTCTCCTTTGGAAAAAATTTACGCAGGTCGTAACTGGGTATGGTAGTCAACAAAGGCATTGGCCATAATTCAAGAGGAGACCAGGTCATTGCCAACACCACTAAGATTCATTTCCACTGAAATTGATCTCTGGGGGCTGCCCACCTGATTATAGACTGACTCAACAGGGAAGGCCTGTAGTCATTGGGTAAGCAAATACTTTCCCTTTGGTCTTTATTTAATAAAGTTCTCAGATGTGATTTTCTGTGTACTTAGTGGGTGCACTTGTCTTGTGAATATGGTAGATACTAGCACAGAGCCTGTAATAGATGTTTGTAATTGTGAAGGAAATAGTTCAGCTGGCTGGACCCGACTTTATCATCACCCTGAAGGTTGTTAATTCCCAACCTTTGATCCTGGCTTTTGCCATCTCACAGAGATCTCAAAACGGAAACCCAGATCATCCCAGACAGTCCTCGTGTGTGAAATAGTCCCAGTGTTATACTGCGGGTAAATATTTCTGATACTTCTGGGTGCCTTGGAGTGGAGTATGGGTGCGCGGAACAAGTGATTTTGGGACTTACAACCCCATTTCTCATTTTCTGGAGCTGATGACAATTTGATTAAGTTCTTACATAAATATTTCTTCAAACTCAAACAGTATCTACTAGTACCTCCATTTCCTCAAAACATTGTTTCAAAATGGATTAAGGGCTTCTGCAGCTCAAGAAAGACAAGATGGGTGTCCCCAAATTGACTCACCATTTTTGGGTACAAATTAGGTTGGAACTAAGGAAGTGAAAATAGTTCCCTGTTTTGGGATAGGCACATGGGCTTCCCCAGTAGGAATCCTATGCAGAGGGCAGCTCACTGGATTATACGGGAGAGGAACAGTTTGGATTCCCAAGACCCCCAACCAACATTGCTTACAGCAAGTATGGAAAACCCTGCCTCAGACTGTCCTCGTACCCTCCCTTCCCCTGGGGCAAAGGACATTGCAGAAGCCAACCACAGCAGCAGTGCCCAGCCCCAGTGACTGTGTGCACAAGGGAGACAGAATGGGGGCTGCCTTTGTTACACCTCAGCCAGTTTCTAGCCCTACTTCCACTGCTCAGCGCCTTCATTTCCTAAAGTCAAATTGTTCATCTGTAAAAAGGTGATAATACTACCTACTACCTATCCAGGAGATTAGAGCAAATCATATACGTTAGGTGCTTAGCACAATGTCTGGGAGACACATAGCTTTTAAGGAGTTCAGTAAACCTTAATTCCCTCTTGCCTGTAAAACTCCATTTGTGAGGGTATATTCTAGCATTGGAAAGAACGCTTATTGCACTAACTCTTTAAGAGATCATGCACAACCTTGTTTGTTTATCGTCTGCACTTTCTCTGATTAGTGATCTACCGTTCATTGGGTTCACCAGTGACCAGTCTTGAGCTAAAATGGTGTTCCTTTCCTTACAGTTTGTTTTGTTACTTGAAATTCTGGCCGTCAGAGGCAGCCTCAGAAACTCATGACCAAAACCGTACTTTTTTGGGTTTCTTTCAGATTCACTGCTATTTTAATTACATGTGTTTTCTTATTTTCCTTTCAGGACAAGAGCTATGTATTTTCATCACCATGGTTATCTTCTGATGCTTAAAAGTATTTGGCTGTTTTCCTGTATTTGAGCTTAGAGGCAAGGATGCTGTACTTTGAAAGTATTTACTGTCTCCAAAGAGTAGACAGAGTGACTTACATTTATAAAGTGCTAAAACATTATCATTGTTTTGTGTTTGGTGCTTGCAAACTCAGAACTTTACATGTTGTTAAGAGCTTTCAACACCTTCTTTCCCTCCTTTGAAAAATAATCAGCATATTGCCTCTAGCATTCTTTCAAGGAAAGCCAAAGATTGTGTTTTCCAATTTCTGAGAATCTAATCCCTAAAGCAATGGCAGTACAAACTGCTTGTACCTTTTGGGGGTAAGTTAACAATCCATTTGTCTTTTTTGTTATCAAACTCATTCAGATTTACAGCTCTCCATATTAAAACCAATTGCTCGCTTGATGGTTCTATTCTACTGCAGTGGAGGAAGGGTCTTATCCACTGACCTCAAAGGCATTCCAGATCCCCAAGAACAGGGATGCACTGGGCTCTGAAGGCAGCAGACATTCTGAGGGCCAGCCTGAATCCCTGACCTGAAAGTCACAGAAAGAGCACGTGGTTCGTATTTCTGTTTAGAAAAAGTGAAAAGCCAACTCTGCCCCTGATCTTAAATATTGTTATTCCTCTAAATATAGCTCAGGACATTTGTCAGCAAACTGTGACGCTCTTGTTAAAAACAAAATGGAAATTCAAATCTCACCATAAATGAGGAGTGATTTGTAACGCATTGCCACTTGCATTTTTCATCTGGGGTTGGCAAATCGGAGGCCCGTGGGATTCCATTGTGGGTGATCCCATTTAAATAATTATTCAAAGGCTATCAGCTCTCATAATTCTGATGTCTCCGTTTGCTGTTGTAGTAGAAAACTACAAAGCTGAATCGATTCTTTAAAATGCATTTTTATATTTTGTCTGTATATGTAAATACGGAGGAGAGGAAGTGAAAGGATTCATTATAAATGACCTAGGAATCCATTTTCTCCTGATGTGCTTTTACTAAACTGTTGACATTCAAGAGAGGTGAGTGCATGAGGAAGAAGAGAATTCTAGTCACAAGCCCACTGTTGCTGTCATTACAAGGAAGGTGCACGGATTTTTATTAATTCCCTGCATCCGTGCTCCCCTTCAGTATTCTGCTTTCTAGGCAGTATGCCCTTTATTAGTCAGCTTATTAGCCTCCAAGGACCAGGCTCTGCCTTCAATATGTGTGTTCTACTTCCTCTGCTGTCAATAGAGCTTGAGTGAGAAGGTCAAGGACAGACTTGCTAATGGCAATCTCTGCCTTTGGAGAGAGTTTATCAAGCTCTGAGTTGAGGAGGAAGGAGTCAGATATATTTATGATTGCCTGGGGTGCTGCCTTTTTTGTTGTCACCATGCACAAAAGGATACCCAGTCTTTTTTTTTTTTTTTTTTTTTTAATACATTGCCACCTTCCCCACCCCCCACCCCCATTTCTAGGTGTAACCCTTCGGAAAGCCGCTAACCATTCCATAGCAGCAGCTTTTGTGACTTGTGCTGGACTGAAAATCGCTTTGTTAACTAGGCAGTGTAAAAAGCATATTGCAAACATTATTATCAGATGAGAATATCTTTATAAGTCTATAACCATTTTGAATAATAATGGCAGCAGTAACCATGATCACTGATGGATGATAAACCCAGGCCGGGATGGCTAAGTGGCTGTCTCTGAGAAGTCACTTTGTAAATCAGAGGCAGAGCGGCAGGAAGGATGCCTTGGCCGGACTTGCAGGCAGAACCTCCTACCCCTGACACCGGCAGGAAAAAATAGATGCCACCGCAGACGAGGGCAGATGGGGATCTGGAAACGTAACAAGCCCTTTGAAGGAACTGCTTGGTTATTTCACGTGTTTACTCTGTGCAGCTCAACGTAGGAGCATTCTTTTACAAAAAAAAAAAAAAAAAAGGAGTATGGCTTCAAAGTTCAGCCATGCACAAAGTCACAGAAGGAATGCTCAAGAGTCATGCAGAGTTGCTGTATTAAGGGTGAAATACTCCCGTCTTGTCATGGTCACAGGGGTAAGTCGAGTCTCATTGAAATGTCGATGGTTGGCCCTGCTCCTTAAACCCAGACCAGCACTCAAAAACCGGCAACTGTCCTAAAAGCCTTGAAAATAGCTGTGCAGCAGTAACACATCCCTCCCACTTAAAACTCTGTATCTTCTGAACCTCCCGGCAGCCCTGATAGAAATCAGCTTTTGGAAAACACTTTGAATTCTTTTTTTGAGATGACTGACATGGGCAGTGAATCTCCACCCCTCTTCTACTCTCCCCTAAGCATGAGGTCCTTCTTCCAGCTGGCCCAGATGGATCTCGTGCTCCCCTTCCTCCCAGAGCTGTCTTTGAAGTAGAGGCTGGTGGGCGTGGGGGGCCAGAGGGGAAGACTGGGAGCCCGCTGAAATTCATGCTTCTCGGTGGGATTACAGGTTTCTTCTCTCTCTCTCTCTCTTGCTCACTTTTTAAAATATATATATTCACTTTTATTTTTAAATGTATGCCTTTTCTTGGCTAAAGTAAGAGAGAGCTGGTCTGGGTTTAAAGAACTCCCCCAGAGCCATCCTGTTTAAGCATAGTTGACTGTGACAAGCAGCTGCCACCTAAGTCATCAGTGCCAGGATTTGGAAATTGGACATAGACCCCTTTTACTTAGGTTATTGGGGGGTGGACAAGGGCTGGGAGGTGTCAGAAAATTTATAAATGCATCTTGATGCTCTCTCTTCTCTAGTATCTTGTTTTCCAGCTGCCAGGAAACATTGTTTTATCTCTCAGAACCTCAGTCTTCCTTATTTGTAAAATGGAAATCAAACTCTTAGCTCAAAGGGCTGTGTTGAAGACCAAAGGACACAGTCTTTTAAAGCCCTTTAAGTAGTTTCTGGTTTATTTTAACAACCGAAGAACCTGAATCCTTGGTCATTATCAAGACCGTGTTTAGAGTGTAGAATGTTTTCACTGAAAATGTATAGGGATCTAGAGGGCAAGATTTGACAGGGTCATCCTTAAAAGCAATACCATTGGAATAATAATGAATACCCTTGAGAATCTATAGGCCAATAGTCTAGACGAGGAGGGAGTGGTCATCTAATGCCCAGGCTATTGGCATTTCCTAAAATAAGTCTCTCTCCTAAGGGGGTGCCTGGGTCATTTGTAGATTTGTCCTTGAACACTCAGCAGTCCGGCTTGGGTTGTCTCAATTTTGTCACTCAGATTTGTCTTTCTTTCTGTTTTTAGTTGTTTGGATTTCTCCCAAAGTATTTGTGGCTAAAATTCCTTTTGGACTCTGAGGCTGTCTTTTTTTTTCACATAAGCCTTGGATTGGAATCAATAGAATGTCAAGATGCCAGGCACATTCAGCCTAGTAGCAGGTGGGTGTCTGCTGGACAGTGTGCCTGATTTGCCTGACTGTAGCAAATTTAGGCCAGAATTAATGAGCCAGAGAAGGTGCTCTTGGGGTTGCAGGATTTTTGCAGAGTTTTCAGAAGTACTTTTGTTTCTCTTTCTAATGGGATCGTGTTTGCGAAAGACATTTGTGTCTGCGTCTCTGCCTGTGTGTGTGTGTGTGTGTGTGTGTGTGTGTGTGTGTGTGTGTTGTATGCGTGTACGTTCACTGTGACATCAAGCTGATTTATGTTTGGGAAATTAACCTTAACTCACACACCTAAATAATCCGGCTCCTCAACCTCGATAAGGCTACATCTCACTTAACAGCTTGTCTCTGGACTGTTTCATGTTCAAGGAGCAGAAGACACTCAGATGCTGAGTGAGCCCCTGAGGGTTTTGTTTACACTTATCAGGACACATTCCTGTTGTATGAAGAGCAATGTCAGAAAACAACGGGTCCACAGAAGGGAGGTTCCCCTGGGTAAAGGAAATAGAGTTAAACCGAGGGACTGCTATGTTTCAGTCTTGTTTCTGCCCTGTAGAGGATGTTTAACATTGAGAAAACCACCTGCCTTTTGACCTTCCCCGCCCGCTAGCACCCCCTACCCCTGCCCCCATCTTTACTTCTGTATCAGGGAGTCAAAAAAGACTGAATATGGAAATGCAAGTTAGGTAGCTGGTGTACATTCCTCAGTGGTGGCTTTGTAGCTCATCTGTGGGGAGAGAAGAACACAGCGATGGTTCTCGTTTCTTCCCTGCTTATATTTTAGTTGGTCTTTTTGTTTTTCTTTCTTACCCTGTGTCTTGCAACAGACGTTCTCTTGTTTCAGCTTTGGATTTCAAATAGAAACTCAACTCTGGAACCTATGCTTTCTAATCCTTGACCAGGAATGCCCTTTAAAATCCTGTGACCTCCCGCAGCGGGATGATATTAAACATCCTGATCTAGATTTGGGCAAAGGATGAATAAAATGGAAATGAGGCTTATGCAAATTAGCTTCCCATTTGTTTGGAGATGGTCGGGGCAGCAGCAGTCATGGAGTATTCCAGGATTCTAGAATAGAGCAAGCGGTGCTCTGAATGACAAGCCCACGGCTTCACATGGCTTGTTACAGGACGCCGCTTAGCCCAGAGAAGCCCGGCCTCTATATTTAGTGGTCAAAGGAAGGAAAACAATAGTTTGACAGTGCCATTGAGTCCCAGTTTAAACAGTTTAGAAAATTCTACCACGTCTCCACTTCTCGGAACAAATTGATGGTTGTTCCCTTCCTTTGGTTCAAAGCCCTCATCCTCATGGACATTCATAGTGATGAGTAGTGATGTGAGCACTGGGGTTTGATCCAGGATGAAGACTTCCATTTTCCTCTGCAATAAAAGATTAAATTCTCCTTTTGCAGTGGTGATAACATTTGTTTTATGGTATCAATTATTTTTAAATTTATAGAAATCCATTTCAATAATACAGTTATTAATTTTTATTCGGGAAAAAAGTGTGCACATTTATGGGGATCATGAAGATGGTGCCCAGATTTCCTTTGCCACATTTCACTGGAATGAAAACAAAGATCCAGTATTTGGGGTCATTTTGCAGGGTTATTTCTTCATATTATGTCATCCACAAATAGGATGTGTGACAAAAATGATTCTATCATTTCATTCCAACTTGGGTTGTAGCCTTTGAAGGGATGAAGCCTTGGCTGTGGAGGACAGTTGTACCTGTGAACGTGCAAGCAATCTGGCATTAATTTGTGTCTCACTACAGTAAGGGGTATGGTTTTCTTTTTGTGGATATCTTAATTTACCCTGGCTGGTTTTGTTTTGTTTTGTTTTTATTTTTTTGTAGGGTTGGCAAATGGAGAGTATTGTCAGTGTAGTCTATCAGTGGAAAGAGCACAGGCTTTGGAGGAAGAACTAATTTTAAATGCATATTTGACCATTATTTTTTCTGAAAATACCTAAGATGTCCTTCTGGAAGGCACCTGGGTGGCGCAGTTGGTTAAGCGTTGGGCTTGGGCTCAGGTTGTGATCTCCGGGTCCTAGGGTCAAGTCCTACATTGGGCTTCCTGCTCAAGGAGATCTGCTTCTCCCTCTCCGTTTGCCCCTCCCCCCAGCTCATGCTCTTTCTCACAAATGAAATCTTAAAAAAAAAAATAATAATAGTAATAATAATCCTTCTGGAATACTCTTAGGAAGTTTAAATGAGAGGATATTTATAGGAAATAGCATCTCTAACGATGGAAGATATTTACTTCCTAACAGCTACCACCCCATACCCTGTATGATATTCCAGGCTTAAGGTATGCCCGGGTCCTGCTCTTAGATGTACAGGCTGGTGGTAAGGCAGAATGAACGGAGTTTTGATATCATTCTGTTCAATAACTAGATAAGCATCTCTTTGATGTAATAAGTCCTTACAATTATATGATGTGTGTGTATGTGCCTGTGTGAGAGTGAGAGATGGTGGGGGGGGAGGGGGTGTAATGGTTTGTTTTGACTTAGGAGCCTTTATGAAAGTGATATAAAGCTTGGGTTGTGGAAACTAAGAAAAAAGTAGAAATGATTTGCTCAATTATTCTTGGAAATCTTTTTCATCCCCACTCACTGATTTTCATTTGTACTTAGTATTTGTTTGAGACAGTAGAGCAAAATGGTTAAGACGTTTAGAATCAGGCCAATCTGGGTCGAAATTCTAGCATTTATTAGTATTTATCTTGAGTCAATGACTTAACCACTGTGGGCTCGGTGTCTTCATTGGTATAATGGGGGATAACTAGAGAACTGACTCTGTAATGCTTTTGCACAGATTAAATAAAGACATCTAAAGGGAGGCGCCTGGCACATAGTTAAGCACTCAATAAAAAATCATGGCTACTGTTGCTGTAATCATTACTATGATATGTATGATGGGGATAATAGTGTGATCGCGTGCAGTCATTGGGAGGGTTACATGAGATAGCCATGCACTGATTTGTCCTGCGAAGAAGGCGGTCAGTAAAGTCTAGCCATTTTTATTATTAACTCAGAATGAAGGCACCGAATTTTGAGAGATGCTAAGTAGTGACTGTGGAAAAGAACACCGTTTGAAAGGGTTTTGTGTATGTTAGATATAGTTTAATTGTTTAATTTATTTCTACAATATTCTGTATAATTTTTTTTTCTTAGATAAAAATTGTATGTTGTTTTACTGCACAGTTTTGGAGGTTACAGCTAAACTTGCTGCACACCACCCTCCTGCCCTCCCATGACTTATTGAAAATAGCTCTCTGAAAGAAAAGAACCTACAGAAAATTCCCATGTGAGGAGTGAGATTGTCCTTGTGAAGGGTTAGGGCTCTATATATGCAGAAAACCTTGGAAAGATAATCTCCACAATGGGGTGCCTGTGTGGCTCAGTGGGTTAAAGCCTCTGCCTTCAGCTCAGGTCATGATCTCAGGGTCCTGGGATCGAGCCCCGCATCGCATCGGGCTCTCTGCTCAGCAGGGAGCCTGCCTCCCCGTCTCTCTCTCTCTCTGCCTGCCTCTCTGCCTACTTGGGATCTCTGTCTGTCAAATAAATAAATAAATCTTTAAAAAAAAAAGATAATCTCCACAAGAGGCGGAAAATTACTTGGTGGGGTTGGGGAGATTGACCTTGAAAGTGAAACTGCCTCTCCAGTATTTACAAAAATAAATACTTGAGGGACACTTGTTTCTGTGTGATAAATTAATTTTTTATTCATATAATGTTTACACTCCGCTGTAATACTTAAAGTAGCAGAGGTAATGAGAAAAAATATAGAAGGTCCATGCATTTTGTTAAGTTGGAAAGTAAGGAGACACTTTTAACCTTTTCAGAATCCTCGCTGTTGGTGAGCTGAATGGGCAGATTCCCCACATAGTAGCAATCAAGGAATTAATCCGTTGAGTGACTGGTGAGTAGTCTTTACCATGAACAGAATTCAAAATGTGGGTTAAAGCAATGAATCTGGGGAGCAGAACTTTCCCAGTTTGGCAGCATTTACCGGAAGCTCCAGACACACCCAGAAGAAGGCTGTGGATCCCTTAGGGAGAAGCTCCAAGCCTATCCCAGAACTCCGCCAGGACGAAATCAAGATCAGACTCCAGGTCCACGGAAGGGGTATTTCTTCAAGACGTTGTGTGCAAAGAAGAAAATATACTTCCTTTTTATAACATGAGCACTGCACGTTGATTACCGTGCTCTGGAGAGGGCAAAAGCTGGGACCTCCTGAAAAACCAAGGACAGAAGGAAGGGGAAGTGGGTCTTTCTTAAGCTGATCAGAATCTGAGGATAGACGGGTGGATGTTTTAAGACTAGGCAGTGATGGGGCTCCTGGGTGGCTCAGTGGCTTAAACCTCTGCCTTCGGCTCAGGTCATGATCTTAGGGTCCTGGGACAGGCTCTCTGCTCAGCAGGGAGCCTGCTTCCCGCCCCCTCTCTCTCTGCCTACTTGTGATTTCTGTCAAATAAATAAATAAAATCTTAAAAAAAAAAAAAAAAAAGAATAGGCAGTGACTAGAGCTAGTTTTTTGGTATTGACTGGCTCCTGTCCTGCACTGGACTATCTTCATCCCTGCACTGGGATTGATTTATTTATCCCTCTGAGAATAAGGGCTCCCCGTTCCCTGGAACCTGTGAGCTTCCAATTTAGGGAAGCCTCCAGAATTAAATCGTTCTCTTATTAACGTCTCTGTTTAAGCACAGGGGAACTCAGGCTGCCTTACAAAGTGCGAGAGTCCGTTAGTATTTGCACAGGACCAGGAAATGTCGTTCCTGAAGGGGCATGCGCATACCAGGCTGCATGGTATTGACCTGGCCTTGCGCTCATGTCCCTGTTTCAATAATTAGCAGAAGAAATGACATGGGAAAGAAATGCTGGCAGGTATAAATGAGAAAAATGTGGGGTCAGTGAAAGCCATGAAAGGCCTTTTTTAGTGGTGTCTTCGTTCTGTAGTTGCATAAAACAGCCGACATTGAGTGCCCAGGTCGGGTGACTGGACATGGTCGGACTCGGGAGTTTCTTCCTTCGCCATTCCTGCAGTGCCTTCTTCCCTTCCTGTCTCTTGGGACATGACAATATGCCCTCCAGAGCCACAGAGGAAAGACATTCTTCTCTGGGCTCCTGTGGCCGCATCTCGGCTCACACGGCCGGCCCGCTGGGGTTCAGCAGAGAATCAGTCACTGTGCCGGAGCTGGCCGCAGATGCCCGCTCACACAGGGTTCTAAGTGGCGCTGAAAGCTGCTTTATGAGCCTTGCAGAGTCGGTGTGCATGTCTGCAGCTGCACGTCTGTGAGAAGACTGGTGTGTTCGGGCATCGCTGGCCCTACCTCCGTCAGGCCCTCTGTGTGGGAGCTATATGAGGCTTTTGTGCCCCGTGTTACTTTTCATTGCAAATGGGGCATCATCTAAAAAAGCATGGACAGGGTGGGCTGAAAGTGGGGGTGGGGAGCATGGGAGAGACAATGAATAAAGATATAAGGGGACTGAGGAAAAGCAAGAGACAGGCGAAGGCTTCTGTGGCGGGGTGAAAGGATATTTAACTAGATGCAGGAAATGTGGTTGGCCTTCTACTGTGGCTGTGGACTGGCCCTGGACTGTGACCTTGAACCCAGGTTTCCTTACTTGTAAGGTGGTGGTCTAAATAGCGACCTGTAAGGTACGGGTGAGATCAAAGGAGATACAAGGCTTGTGGAGTTATCTGTCATCAACACTCAGTTAAGTGTCCCCAGTCCCGCAGCCTTCAGAAGCCATCCCTTCCAGAATCTCCCCTCTGGATTGAAAGAGCAGTACTGCTTGTTCAAATGTGTTATTTCTCTTACTAATCTTCTTCAGATTTGGTTTATTCCGGACTGTCATTTTTTAGGCCAGTATTTATATTATCCTGATCCTGCGTTCCCCACTCTAAGGGGGCTCAGTAGTGTTTGGTTCTAATAGAAATACTAAAATTATCTGTGTTTCAAAAAACACAAAATTTGTTCCTGATCACAAATATGATAAATTTATTTGCAGATACATAAAGAAATCCAGAGTCAAAGAGGAAAATAACCAGCAGTTGTAATCTCACTACAGAGAATTGTTGTGTGTGTGTGTTGCGTGTGTGTGTGCATTATACATGCAGGAGGGTATATGTTGTGGGTATTTTATTAGATATGATATTACTTAGTATGTTATTTGGAGTTCTAGATTCTGCAAAATAAAGTTCATTGAGATTAAGGATGGGTGAATTTTTTTTTTCAGATTTAGATATATCTAAATTGTCAGGAATTTGACAATGCCATCTGGTCCTGGAAGCTGTGACAAGGTTTACCTGGAGAGCTGGGAAACCAAGGATGGGCAGTTGCATTTTCTTTTTTTTTCTTCCCCTAACTTAATGAGGTATAACTGACAAATACAATTGTGTGTACATTAACCTTTCTTAATGTTCTTTAGGAATATCTTTGCTTCAGCTTTGCTGCTAGTCAACAATAGTGACAGCACATACTTTTATATCATTTACCTCTTTGGCATTGGTTCTACTTGTCACACACACACATTTATATAATACACATATACACATGTGTATGATTTATATATACACACATACATATGATTTATACATAAATCTTTTTATAGAAGAGCTAAGTGAGGCACAGAGAGGTTAAGTAACCTGCCCACAAGTCACACAGACAGTGAACAGTGGAACCAGGCTTCAACCACAAGGGGCTGTGCAACTTGAGCTTTTATCAAATTCACTGACCTCATTAACAGTTCTGGTGTCAAAAATAATGCTCAATGAATGGGCATAAAGTTTCTATTCTGCAGAATGAATAAGTTCCAGAGATCTGCTCTATAACTTTGCACTGATAGTTAATAATAGAGTATGATACACCTAAATTTTTGTTAAGAGGGATCTTATTCATTTTCTTATCCCAATAAAATTAATTTTTTTTTTTTTTTTAAGAAAAGAGGGGCACCTGGGTGGCTCGGTGGGTTAAAGCCTCTGCCTTCAGCTCGGGTCATGATCCCAGGGTTCTGGGATCAAGCCCTGCATCAGGCTCTCTGCTCAGTGGGGAGCCTGCTTCCCCCCTTCTCTCTGCCTGCCTCTCTGTCTACTTGTGATCTCTCTGTCAAATAAATAAATAAAATCTTTAAAAAATAAAAAAATTTAAAAAAGAGAAGAAACAATGTCCCAAATTGATGTTTCATAATCCTGATAAAACTCAACTCTAATTAACATGTCAATTATTCCATAGTTTGAAAATTGAGAATTGAAAATATGATGTTTTGTTCTATTTATTTCAAAGTAAAAAGTAAAAGATAAAACGGGGTCTTTGTTTATTTATTATTTTTTTTTTAAAGAGGTGAAGTTAGAACACGGGTCAGGCAAATTCTCCTGGGCATGGTAGACATGGAATCAATTTAGTAATGATCCTGTCATCTGTACAATGGGGCCATGATATTTCTCATAGTCAGAAGGATGAAGTTCACATCCAAAAGGTCAACACAGGAAGGTAAGCTGGTTCTCATGGAATTGAGGTGAATCAAAGTAATTCCTAGGTAGTGTGTAAATGTTAACAATAGAAGAGATCTTTTTCTTTCTTTCTTTCTTTCTTTCTTTCTTTTTTTTTTTTTTTTGGAGTTGGCTTTCCTTCATGAATCAGTATTCCCCAATTTGGCTATAGGGGACTGTCACTCCTTTATATAACCAATATCTTACTTGATACTGGACCTTTGGTTACATCTTAGGTAAGGTGTTATAATTTCCAGTTTTACCATCAAATAAGGAAGCTCAGTTTTATACTGTTTTCAAAATGATATTTAAAAAACACATTTATATTCTTCCAGCATTTCAGAAAATAGGCAGAAGTACATGTTAAGCTTGAAACTGCTTGGTCATCTGGTTTGTAGATGGCTAAGGAATGAAAGAAAAAAAAAAAAAAAGAGTTCATCTTGGTCACTCTAATTGACCCTGACAGCAGACACCAGTGTGCCAACAGCTCCAAAGAATTCTTGTGGAAGAACTACTTCTGCTGTCCGAGGTTTTCCTGATTTGTTTTGTTTGCTCATTTGATGTATAATCTTGTGGTTTTTGGCCCCCTTCGCCATCTAAAGCAGAAAAACATACTGTATTCTTAGGTCATTTTAATTGAAACTTGCTCTTCAAGTTCTATTTCAACAAATTAAAGGACTTGACTAGAATTTTTTTTTTTTTTTTTTAAATGTGAACAGTTTGCTGTTCCTCAAACCCTACCACAGGGTCAGCAGACAAATGCAAACTATCTTTTTGGATGTGGTCACAGTTGACAGTTCAAAAGAATGAAATCAAAACACTTTAAGGCCTGAAATAAAAACTCATCCTTGGAAGAAGAGGTCATATTTCAAAGATGATATTAAAATGATAGTAATTTTTAATATCCCCTTTTAGCATAAATTTTTCCTGATTAAACACTACCCACAAGGCTATATTGTCTTCATCATCCTTTAGTGAGATCTCTGGAACCCTTGTGTGGTGAATGATGAGGAAACCTTCTAGGGGACTGCTTTCATTTTAGCTTCCTTTTTTATTTTTGGTGATGGAATTAGATGAAGATATTCTGAAATGAACCAAATTTGACTATTTGTGTGCTGAATTTTATTTTGTAATACTATTACAACTTGAAATGAGTGATTCCTCTTGTGGCCTCTTAGGTTTTCTGTCTTCATGCATTTTCAAATGAAAGACACAAGCACTGTTATTAATACAAATTAATAGAAAAATACTTCTAATTCAATCCATCTTCTAGGAACTGGATGAAGTGCTTTTGCCTTTTGTCTTACAACATCTTCACCCACCTTTCAAGATAGGTTCTCTTACATTATTATTACCTTTATGCAGATCAGGTCACCTGGGCTTCCAGAAGGTCATTATCTTGTTCAATGTCCTATGACTAGTTCAGGGTTTCTTCACAACAGTGTAATCGACAATTTGACCTAAGGAGCTCAGTGTTGTGAGGTGCGGTGCTGCTTTCTGCAGGAGACTGAGCAGGATCCACAGACCCTACCTACCAAACAGTGCTACCAGGCATGACTGTTGAAAATGTCTCCAACATTGCCACATATCCTCTATGGGACGGGGGCAAAATGGCCCCTGTTGAACCACTGCCCTGGTTATGTGGTACAGCTTGGGAGTGTCTTAGGTTAATCCCCTTCCTCTTAGCTCTCCGTTGTACTGCTTCTCTCTGTTCATAAAGCGCATAGCTATAGCTCCCCTCCTCTTTCTTTTTTTATGAACTTGGAGTTGTGGCCCTTAATAAGTGGTTACTATGTCTCCTTGTTCATCTCAATGATGGGTTAAGTGCCGTGATAAACACCTTCCTTTCCTTTTTGTGGGTGTAGTTAGTGAAAACAGGGGTAGGGGTCTACAGTCCCGAGGAACCGCACATGCAGGGCAGCATGCAGGAAGAAGCATACAGTGAGCATTTTTTAAATTGCTCGTCTCACCTGCTTTGCTTGGTATGTGCTTGGGTGATGTAGTAGTCATGCGTTCACGGAGTAGACGTCTAAACACTGTTTCCAGTGAATTGCTGGGTGGCCCTGAGCAAGTCACTCCACATCCGTGTGGTGTGTCCTCTTTGTTGTTTTGACAAAATGAGAACCATCCTTCTGTCATAATGCCTCTTACTGTTGACTTCGGAGAGCGGTGCGATGTTAACTGCAAAATGCTTTGAAAAGAATTCTGAGGCATCCAATTTATTGAAAACTAAATGTAATTTTTGAAAGACAAATCATTATCCAGTGGAATTGATTTTCAAGATGAAATGGTCCAGTTGTCCGCCATCGATATATAAAGTTGAAGAAAGCCAGGAGGTAGCGACTCAAGGGCTCTGCCAAGCTATCCTCAGCTTGGTTTCAGTTTTCTAAGGATTAGACACTTTTTCAGACTTTATAGTCACTGAGGATTTGGACAAATATCATTTTGGAAAAAAATGCAATGAAAGCACACATCAGTGGTGTCTTGATGTTGGTGTCTTCTGTTCATTTCACAGAAGCTGAGGACATATCTTGCCCTCTTCCAGTGTAAGTGTATTTGAAGTGCATTGTCCTGTGGGAATTCCTTCTCCACAGAAAGTCTGCTGTGAAGAAGAATCTGAACTCTGAGATTCTGAAGATGCACAGGCAGGGGAAGGACCACAGCCCTGCCTGTTGCTTTGTGGGTTAGGGAGCGGGTTCTTATTAGCACTTGAAAGGTAACCTCGGAAATGCTTAGGTGATCAGAAATCCCATCACCTTCAGCCTCCACAATAGCCATCAAAATGTTCTTGTCAATTGGCATATAAAATAGCTGAGAATAAAACAAATCTTTATATACCTAGGTTAGTAAGCAACTAAATGGTTCTTCTTAATTGCTTTTGATTTATTGAGTGGCAGGTGTACATGAGTACCTAATTTACAAATGAGATTCAGTTTTGTCTACTTAATATATAGCATTTTTATTGCTTAATAAATATTTCTTGAGCTAAGCCTTGACTCTTATGGATGTGAGAAATAAAGGGGCATTGTGTTTATGGAGAATGCTATATAAATTTAATATACATTTATCTTGTTGTTTTAAGCACATATAACCGTCAAGAAAGGAACGACTCACTCCGCTAAATTGAAATAACAAAGTTAATTACAAATTGATTTTTTAAGTGTCAAATTAAATATTTGTCTACATAGTAGTTGATTTCACCCCTGCCTGAAACGGGTCATTAAAATAGATGGGGACAGGAAGAAAACAAAAAATCTTTTATAAGTTTCTTTTTTTAAGAGAAAACACATGATAAGATAAAGATGGCTTTCTTATTTCTTAATGTTAATCGATATACCTTGTGACAAGGGAAGAGAAAATAGAAAAAGGAAATGACTCTAGAAAAGGAAAGAGACAGCCCTTCCTTTGCTCTGTCTTTTACAGCATCCCAGGGGTCACATCACCGCTTTCTCTCCCCATCTGATAGAAGTTAGGCTGCAGATTGTGGGACACACAGTATCTGGTGACCTCCACCCTTCTTCCTTCTTTAATAGGTAATAAGAATTGGCACACACTTTCCCCTTTGGTGATAAAAGTGCATCAACTCAGAATAAATGGGGTCTGGTATGTGTGAAGAAGTATTGGCATAACTTGCTCCGTCAAAAACTAACCACGTGAATTCTGCACCTGTTCATGCAGGATGCCATGCAGAGTGCCCTAGACGTGGAGGATATGCTGCTTTGCCAGTTCCACGAGTTCAGGGCCTTCTCTGCAGCCAATCCATAATATTTTAAAATTACATAAATATTTTGCACAGTATTTTCAAATCAGTGGATGGAAAATACAGAAAATATGTCTTCATCTACTGTATATACTACAGGTCAATTCACATCTGGATATGGGTAACATTTTCTTTTCTTGTACAGTTGCCACTGGCTTATACTAGGATTTATTAAGAACATTGATTTTCAGAAAAAAGGAGGAAAAGATGATTCAGTTAGATGTCTGTATAGAACATCTACATTAACTTTCCTTTTATTTGAGCCTAGCTTTCAAATGGTTAACTAATGAGTTTTTAGACTTTTCTCGAAACTTCTAAGGATTTGTTTTGTGATGCCTGTGTGGCTCTATTCTGTATTGCTTTTGAAATTCCCTGAAGATAACAGCTGTGTCTTCTTCATGATAATCAAACTCTGGTTTTGCACCTTCTCTCCTGGCTGCATGGCCAGTAGGCTAATTTAAATGATTTTTTTATACAATTGGAACCCTATTGATTTGATAAGATTGAAACATGTTGAGCCAAAAATAGTAGGTGCCATCAGAATTTTAAATATGTCATGTACTTTCTGGGGATTGGAAATATTGAAGGAATATTGTTGAATATTTATAAGTCTACCTGGAAACTAATTAATAATGTTTTATAGTTTTGGGGCTTTTTATACCATTGCCCACCTTTATTTCTTTTGGTTATTTAGCATTATTTACATGGCTCTTAGTTATCTTTTTTAATTTTTTTTCTCCTGGAACTGAGATAACTTTATACCTGGCTCTAAGCATTAAAGGTACTCAGTCTCTGATTTTTAAAAATTATATTTTATATAGCATCCTTATTCAACTTATATCCTAGGGATCTCATCATTTCTCTGCTTATTTAGAATATGAAGATCACAAGTATCTCTTAATAATTGTTTCTAAATTTATCTAAAAGCAGTATTAGTCAATATGGAGTATATAATATTTGAAAATTATTTAAATTATATGAAGCAAACAAGTGATTACATCTTTTTTTAAAAAGTATTTTATTTATTCATTGGACAGACAGAGATCACAAGTAGGCAGAGAAGCAGACAGAGAGAGGAGGAAGCAGGCTCCCTGCTGTGCAGAGAGCCCAATGTGGGGCTCCATCCCAGGACCCTGGGATCATGACCTGAGCCGAAGGCAGAGGCTTTAACCTACTGAGCCACCCAGGTGCCCCAAAGCTTTAACTGATAGTAAGTGAATGACCATAATTATTTTTTACCTAAAACAATGAGCTAAAATTTATATTTTGAACAGTAATGTGATTTTAAGTCCGCTCAAATTGTGGTCTTCTGAGAACTGACTCTAGACCCAAGTCCCTCAATCTACTTTGTCAAAAAGATTCATATTGCAGTTGATAGACTCAGGTAATCCAACAGCCCCATGAAACAGAAAAAGTTCTGTCTTCATGTAACCAAGATGAGCCTCTTTCTATGGCTGAGAACGTGAAACTTGGTGGGGGCGGGGTGGGTGAGGAGGAGACACATAAGGCTTAATGTCCTGCCCCAAACACCAGCTCCACTGTCTGGTACCTGTTAGGTGGCTTCCTTCCGTTAGATCTCCAAAAATAAGGATAAACTTTTTTTTTCTTTTTTTTAAGTTTTTTAAAAATTTTATTTATTTATTTTTTATTTGAGAGAGAGAGAGAGAGAGAAAACACAAGTAGGGGGAGGGCCAGAGGAAGAAACACTGTCCACTGGGCAGGGAACCCAAGGTGGGCTCTATCCCAGGCCCTGAGATCATGACCCGAGCTGAAGGCATATGCTCAACCACCTGAGCTACCCAGGTGCCCCAAGTCTAAAATAAAAATTAATCTTGATTAGGAAGGTAAAGAACCTTTGATTGGGATGATTGTTGGCTACCAATTTATAATAAGAAAAAGCCCAGGAAAAGTATCTGCGGAAAGGAGAGTCCAGTTGGAACAATCCATCTGACCCACAGGGACAGCAAAGAAATAATAAGAGAAGAAATTCCACAGACACACCCTAAGTCTGTCAACAGGCAGAGTCTTGACCCTAAGGAAAGTTGCAAGTCTGTGAAAGGAAGTGACCCGTTAGCAGGGAATTAAAAATGCAATTCCAGGATGAGAGACTGTGGGTGATGGCAATGGTCTTGCTCAGGTCCCACCTGTATTTTAAGTTTGCTTCAGGGGAGCTTCTAGGCCATGATTACTAAACACTGGGGATTTGTCTTGTATGTGGAATGTATGTGCATGTGTGTCTCTTGAGTATGATGTTTGCCTGAGTAGAGCTTTTTTGAACTGCTTCCCCTGGTATCCCTGTGCCCAGTTCCCTCCCACCTACAAGTCTCAGCTCAGATGTCCTGTTGAAAACGTACGTGCTTCAGGGCACCTGGGTGGCTCAGTTGGTTAAGTGTCCAGCTCTGACTCTTGGTTTTGGCTCAGGTCCTGATCACAGGGTCCTGGGTTGGAGCCCCATGTTGAGCTCCGCACTCAGTGGGTAGTCGGCTTAAGGATTCTCCTTCCCCCTCTCCCTCTGCATCACCACCCCCTCACACCCAACTTCACACCCAGCTCTCATGCACACACTCTCTCCCAAATAAAAAATGAATCTTAAAATAAAATGCACCCACTCAGCCCTTCATCACACACCCTAAATTCCTCTTACTGTGGTATTTGCTCAAAAAGAACTTGGGAATTTGCTCCCTGCACTCCGAAAGAAGTTTAGCCTTTACAGTTGCCCCAGTCTCTGTCATTTCCATGTGAGGAACATACACAAGGCTTTTATATTTTGGTACTTTTGATTCAAAGCTCCTGTCTTATTTTATATAGTCCTGAAAAAACTGTTTTTTTTAATAGTTCCATACACACCCACACTAAGTTAGTAGGAGATGTGTGTGATATGTCAGAATGACCCTGGGTTTTGGAAGTTGCATAATCCTAGATTCAAGAGCTGATGGCTGATGGTTATAATCTGTGTGAATTTGAGCACATTATTTTACTTGTTTTAAATTTAGTGTTGGTGGGTTTTTTTTTTTTTTAATCTCAAAATTGGGTTAGTCATAATGTCCTACAAGTGATTTGTGAGTATTAGTGGTGAGATGTAAAAAAATGACTGAGAAGGTGCACTTGGCATTAAGAACATGCTTAGTAGCTGGTAGGCACACATTTTGAGTATATATATATATATATATATATATATATATATATATGTATGTGTGTGTGTGTGTGTGTGTGTGTGTGTATGCTTATTTATTTTATGTTCATATATATGCACATAGCTATGAGAAATCATGGATTTCAAAGATACAGAAGAAAGAACCCTTTGAAGTCTATATGAAAAGAGCTTAGGAATTAATGTCCCTCTTTTATCCAAGGTATAAGTGCCTCCCATGTTCAAAGAGCATCAATAGGATTAATATTCAGAATTTTCTTTGAAGTCCTAATACAGAAGGGCCTGGAAATGAAGCCCATAGCTATTTCTATAGGGGGATCACTTCTTAATATCAAGTAACAGGCCCAGCGGGAAAACTAGGCCAATTCTGCTTCGCTGTTTTTTCCTGTCTTTACATATACATTCTCTCCGTGCTGTGAAGAGGGCTGAGAAAGGTTCAGTTGACTGGTGAGAGGTGAGTGTGTTCCTTGCTTGGTCTGGTGCTTACAGTAAACTTCCACAAATACCCAAAGGGCAAGGTTGGGGGTCTTTGAGAATTCTGCATTTGGGATTGGGCTCATTTTCAGTCCTTTTCAGACAGGCTTTAGGCCTGTGTCTCTCAGGAAATTACAGTTCATTTTTTGACTGTTCAGGAAGAACCTTTTAAAATATTAGCGTCCAGGGACGCCTGGGTGGCTCAGTTGGTTAAGCGGCTGCCTTCGGCTCAGGTCATGATCCCAGCGTCCTGGGATCGAGTCCCACATCGGGCTCCTTGCTCAGCGGGGAGCCTGCTTCTCCCTCTGCCTCTGCCTACCACTCTGTCTGCCTGTGCTCATGCTCTCTCTCTCTCTCTAACAAATAAATAAATAAACTCTTAAAAAAAAAATATTAGCGTCCAGCAAACAAACTGTCTCTCCCTGCACAGGTCAGGAAGACAGTGTCTCCCCCAGGGGCCAGGAACTGGCTTCCCTGAAGTCCTGCAGGGGTTTTCACTTGCTATCCACGCTTCCAGATCTGGAGAATGACAGAGAACCTGTCTGCACAGATTGAGGTGGGGGTAGGGTCACTTAAAGAATCATCAGCCCTCAACTTCACAAGTGAGTTACGATGAATCGAGCATTTCTGTAAATATTAAAATAGTTGGACACACCCTTTCCATGTAGTTTGTTTTTCTTTTTGCTTTTCTCTTTTTGTGATATTCTAGCACATTTGCTGTTTGTCATCCCTCTGCCTTGTAGAGTCAGAGACCAAAGGAGATTAGACACAAACACAAGACAGCTTTTTTTTTTTTTGAAGTAACCTCTTCTTCCTTTTCCTTTCCTTTTTTTAATGTGGAAAAAGGATTTCAATGTGAAAATTTATTATTTTTAGATTTTTTCCAATGCAGAAATAAATAAAAGAATTTCAGACTTAAAAATCTTGAAGTAGCTGAATGCATCATCTTTTGAAAGATATTTTTTTTTTCATTTTTTTTTAGCCTTTTCAGTATTTAAACTCTTTCTGCCTATCACCATGGTACCTGGGAGAATTTGGATATTTCATATGTGAGCAGTTACCATGCAACTGTACAGATCAGAACACGCTAGCAGTGTCTTGCTTGTTATGTGATATGTTGACTTTCAATTGATTTTAAGCACACTTTAAATGGTAATGAGAATGCTGAGCTGGGAGCTAGCATATGGCTTTAACGATTTGATTCTCAGAAACCAAGAAAACATTTAAAAATGATAAGAGTTTCTTGATAGCGAAGTCAAGGTGAAATCTGAGTGTTTGAATGACAGAAACTGTTTCTTCCCTCTGTATTATTTTCAGCTGTGCCTTTATTATATTTTATTGTGTTAATATGAAAAAATAAAGAGAAAACCAGAATTTGCTATCGAAGTTTGAATCAAATTAAATATGACATAAGGCTTTGCTCAAAAGGTATGACTCCTTTGGTGCTTTGAACTCAAATCATCCTTTCAAGCAAAATTTAATATGAAAAGTCAATTAAAATATAATAAGGAAAAATGTAGTTCAAGGAGCTGGAAAATGAGAGAAAATGTGTTCATGCTGTGAAAGAAAGATGAAGAGAAATATTAGCTATTTAGGCATGAACTACATTTATGTATATAGTACACGGTGCATAGTCTCTTATTAACTGAGAGAAGTATGTGAGTAAATGAGATGAGCCACTTCGAGATACTTGCTTTCTTCATGAGGAAAAACATCATGGCGGTGTCATTACCAAGTTTGTTTCATTTGTTCTACTAGATTTTACTGACTGCTGTTCCCAGCTAAATAACGAAAATCTGTGAAGTTACTTTTTCTTAAATTGTTCTATTTTCATAGTTTAAACTTAATACCGGAAATAAGATGCAGTTGGTTTTTAAGAGATTTCAGAGCTGAAACAACTCGTGAGAAGTCCCGTCTGTTCACAGATCGATGGAGGCGCTACACTTCTCTACAGCTCACTCACTTCTACTTCTGCGGAAATCTAAAGATATCAGCGAATTATACAGTCAGATGTGTGGCTTAAAATTATATACTGATAGGATGTTACAGCTCAGTGGGATCGCAGAGAGGATATGCTCTGGTGGCATTTTTTACACCAACAAAATTGGCTTATTTACAGTCATAAATATAATTTCTGCAGTTGGGTAAGAAGCTTTTGATCTCCTCTGTTTTAGACTCGCATTGGTAGCTCTATACTTGTTACTATTTCACTGTAGTTGTCTCCTTCGAAACTCTTTTACTCTAGTTAGTTCATGTAAAACAGCTTACATCCAATGATGAAAGTAATGATTATCATTTATTGTGCACTCAGTCCATTCAGGCCATTTACTAAGTAAAGATTTTGTATAGATCTCCTTGTTTAATCTTTATACCCACCTTCTGAGAAATTTTTGGATTAGAGGAATTAAAGGATTTGCTGAATGTTTGCCCATTGCTCATTAATGACAGAGAGGGTGTCTGGACATCCAAATCCGTCTGACTCTATTTATCCATCCTTGAATTAAATATTTTTTTAATTGAGTTAAGTCATTCTACTGGAATTCTAAACGTCCTTGGATTTTTCAAATGATTTTAGATTGCAGAGTGTAAGCCATACTTATCAGAACACAGGTACTAGACGCAGATTCAGGAAATCAAGTCTTGTCTGTCATCCTCATGGACACATCATATTCAGTCTATGTAGTGTGGGGTTCGGCTTCTGATGGTAACATTCAGATGCTCTGAGAAATTTCTTTAAATCTCAAAGCTAATTCTCAGTTGGACCCAACAGGTGGCACTCCACTCCTGGGACTCATGGGATTTTCAAGCTGAAAGAGACTTTAGGTGTTGTAAAAATCTTCTTCCTATTATGGTTTTAATACTCAAGAAGAGAAATTAAATGACTTCCCTCAAGGCTACGCATTTCGTTAGTGACAACACTAAGACAAAGACCCAGTCTCTGGAATCCACGGCTTTACCTCTTCCTACTATTCAGAAAGCCTTCCTTTACAAAATATTGTTGAGTAATAGATCATACACATTAATTAATCATATACAATATATTCATACAACTATGCACTAGGATGAACAGGAAAAAGTGGGTTTCTGTTTGTTTGTTTTAAATTCAGATGGCAATGCAAACAGCTTTTGACCCCATGAAATACTCTTGACTCAGTAGGCTAAAAATATTGTCCAGTGTCAGAGATGGCCATGTTCCAGCTGCTTCATCCCTAGACCATGCTCAAGAATAGTGTTAGTAACCACCATCAAGCTGGTGGCGACTGTAGATAAACCATGTTGCTATTGCTAATTTTTAAAGTAACTCTGTAGGGTAGATATCATTATCCCTAGTTATGGGGTGAAAACCATGACTCAGTTTAGATAAATGATTTTTACAATGTTATATAGCTACTCATCAAAATATTCAGGAGTTGAACACTGGTTTCTCTAACTATAAAGCTTACATGTTTCCCTTTGTACTACGTTGGCCTAACAAAATTAAAGTTAATTAATGTTAAAGAATTATAAAGTACATCTAACAATGCCATTTACAGCAAAATTAATTCCTGCTTCTTCTTCTTTTTTTTTTTTTTAAATTCCTGCTTCTTAAATTGCACCTTGGACATTCAGTTAATCATTCGTTCATCTATCTTTTCTCTGCCTCGTCAGTGAGTTAACGAAAGCCTGTATATTTACAAGTGAGGAAATCAGGTCATGGTAAGATTAAGTAACTTCCCCAAGATCACACAGCCAGAAAGTGGCAAATCTGGGATTTCAATCCAAGACCCAAATAAAAAAGATAGGCTGCATCCAGCTATGAAAAAGTTTAAATGGCTGTAACCTTCACAAACAGTAGAAGTAAAATTTTGAGCAAGGTAATACTAGGATATGCTCAGGATATTCATATGAGTGGAGAGTGGCTAGAAAGGAGAGACTAGGGACAGGGAGATATGAGACAAGTGCAGTTTAGGTCTTTATGGGGGTAGCAGCCAATATATGAAGAGGGAATTATGAAGGAAGAATTGATCTCACTAGTGACTCATGTGGGTGGTAAGTTAGGAGGAAGTAGAAAGAGTGGGTGCCATTACTGTGGGTAACTGAGAGGATGTCGATGTCATTGGTTGAAATGGGGAAGTCGGAAGAGCTTGAGAGATTGAAGTTCCAGATGGATGTATGGCTGCTAATGTCTGTGGGTTTAGAAATCAGTTCAGATATATCAATATTGGAACTGGGCTGAAGGTTGGAATCCAGCTTTATATATTTAATCAAATATTAAAGAGAAGGTGCATGAGGGTAGAACTATAAGGACTGTCCACATTCAGGAGTTGAGAGGAAAACAGATGTGGTCAGAAAAGTAAAAAGAAGACTAACAGGATATCAGAGAAACTGACGGAAGGGAGAGTTTAGGGAAAGGAAATGTGGTCAGGCACAGCATTGCTTGTGGAGAATCAAGGTGAAGGAAGACAGACCATTAGGTTTTATATTTGGAAATCATAATGTGGACTTTTTTTTAAGTTTTTGGTTTTTATTTTTAATAGATTTTCTTTATTTGACAGAAAGAGAGAGAGATCACAAGCAGGCAGAGAGGCAGGCAGAGAGAGGGGGAAGCAGGCTCCCCGCTGAGCAGAGAGCCCGATGCAGGGCTCCATCCCAGGACCCTGAGATCATGGCCTGAGCCGAAGGCAGAGGTTTAAGCCACTGAGTTACCCAGGTGCCCCCAAAATGTGAACTTTTTAGAGAGAGTTTCAGATAGTGTAAGCCGGATTTTGGTAACCAGAGGGTAAGACATAGAGATAATACAATTTACATAAATGCAAAGAGAAAGGCAAAGTGGGAGCTTGTGTTGGGACAGAGGTTTTGGAATAACGAAGACCTGATCAACTTTGTTATCAAGGAAGATCTAGCTGGAGGTCAAGCCTTTGTCTTAACATTAAGATGCCTGGTGCCTTATCCATTCCCAGTGCTCAGGAGACATTTGTTAATTGAGTGGTGTCACTTAGACTTTTACAGATTTAGAAAGATGGGTATTACTCTCATTTTAGTTATTAAAAACAGCATGAAATCATATAAACAAACGGAAGCCATGTCCTCAGGCAGGCAGAAAGGAGGGGAGGAGGTTGGAAGAAGAGCACCAGGCTAAGTTCAGAAAGAAGGTTCACTCATGGCCAGGCAGAGGCTGCAGCTGAGGAAGGCAGTGAAGAGAGAGAAAGAGAGAGACAGAGGCTGATGCGCTGAAGGGACACACGATGAGATTTAAAGGAAGCAAAACGTGAAAGAGACCACCTGACAGAATGTGGCCCAGGACCGTCTGCAGACTGACCGTGCCAAAACCATCAGGGCCAGGTTGAACTCTCCCTGGGCTATAGACCATTGTTGAGCCGTTTTGTCAGCATTGCTTACAAGCCCCTTTGAACTTTGAATGACACAGCATGATCCTAATAAAGAGGTCCTGGAGCATAGCCAGGCTGCCAAGACTAAAATTATGCCCAACATCACCAATTCCCTAGAGAGACTATAGGCCTCTAGATAATGGAAGACAGCAGGCTTCCCTAGAAGCTGTGTAATGGCAGGCCACAGTGGATGGATGGCCTGGGAGAAAAGCCCTAAAGATCTTTCCATCCCAGAGGAAAGAGCATAACCTTGTCATGAGAACACTTAGGTTTAAATTCCAGCCCCTCTACCCACTACCTAGATAAGGTTGAAATCCCTGGGACTTCCTGAGCCTCAGTTTTGCCCTTTATAAAATGGCCCAAGCGTAAGCCTTGTCTTCGAGAAATGGGAAGATCAAAGGAGATGTATGGGGGGAGTACGTGAAAAATTGCAAGATCTATGCAAATATTATCTCTTTCGTAAGTGTCATGATTATTGTTAAAGTGTGGAGATTTGAATGGCTAAGAACAGTACTAGCAGGAGGATTACCCCGTATCTCAGAAATGTACTTGTCCTTAAGTCCACCATGAAATGTTCTGAATATGAGGCTGTATGAATGGTTGTTACTAGAAGCCAAGTGGAAGACGTTAGTGTCTATGTCAAATTGTGCTTCTTGGTTTATATGGATGAAAGGCTCTTTTCACAATAGAGATTTGAATTTTTTAACCATATCTAAAATTTATCATGAAATACTTGTTTCTAGGGGCACCTGTGTGATGCAGTTGGGTAAGTGTCTGACTCTTGATTTCTGTTCAGGTCATGATTTCATGGTTGTGAGATTGAGTCCCACATCAGGCTCTGTGCTTAGCATGGAATCTGCCTGAGATGCTCTCTCCCTCCCCCTCTGCCCCTCCTGCTTATGCTCTCTCTCTAAAAATAAATAAATCTTTAAAAATAAATAAATACATAAGTAAATAAACTTATTATTTATTTCTAGTAAAGGGCAGAGAAGTGTATTTTATGGGTATAAATATATTTGCACATATATACACATACATACTCTGTAAATGCATATAAAATTCTACATGTTTGTTACATGAAAAAAAATATATATATATATACCTACCTGATTTTCTTTGCTCTAGCCTACAAAGCTGTCTTCTAGAATGATGATACATTTATTCCAGTTTCTCAAAGTAACCATCTTGCTATAACAACCTTGGAATAGTCCCTGTGCTCAGATTTGGAGTTACTGCTGCAGAATCATTCCTGGTATGCTTCTGGCTCCTCTCCCAGCCCAGCTCCTCTATTGGAAGGCTAGATGGCACTTCCGATTTCATTAAAGCACCCTGTAGCTCAGAGAACAAATTGGAGAAATCAGGATTGATTACATTCTGTGCTCTCTTTGTCTTCATCAGGATTTGTTCAAAGCCAAGTTAGAGATTTCAAAGTGAGAGTAGCTTAAGGGGGCTCTACATTCAGTGCAGAAGACTGTGATTTCGTAAAAGCTGCAATTATTATGAAAAGTAAAATGGAAAGGATGAGCGTAATTTTGCTCTAAGAGCCATACCTTCACATCAGTGACTTCATTTGCCCTGTAGTGGAATGGATCTTTCAACTTATTTATTAGGAGATGAGTTGCTACAATGTCATAAATGGATGGCATATCCTTTGATGTATGAGAATTCTGTGTGGAGATCCTTCATTCCTGTTGAAAATGAAACTAATAACCATTTGGAAGATATATATGCCATAACCCAAGATAAATGATCATCTCTGTTCTTTGGTTTATTTTGAGGGGATCTTGAAGTGAGTTTCTTCTTTACGACTAGATGGGGAGTTGAAAATAAAGCTAGTCTCAAAGGCCACTTCCCTTCCAAGGCCTTCAGCTATTCCCAAATATCCTTCTTTCTTAACTGCCTGGATATAATTTTGTTGATGCCCTTTTTTTTATGGCATTTATGACCTTCTGCCTTCATTTATTCATTTATCCATCTTCTTTGCCTTCTTCTCTCCTAAGTAACGTGCAGGCAAGGACTTGAACTGATTTATTTCTGTATTCCCTGAAGGCACTTAGTACAGAGCCCTCCACTTAGCTTTCGCTCACTTGGTAGCTGCTGCTGCTGTTCCAATGAGGCAAACCCCAGAGAACAGTAGATAGAGGCCTCTTTGCTTGAGTCTGTAGGGAGGAGGAAAGTTGAGGTTCTGGGCATCGATTATTAAAGGGAGGGGGGCTTGTGTCATAATGCTTTCTGGAATAATGGCATTGACTGAATAACTGATAAACTCAAAACCAGCATATAAAGAATGACTCTGTCTTATTGTTCATTGATAAGTGAATTCTTCTGCTTGAGGAGATGATATGTCCAAATAAATGACTTCTGATCGTAGATGAAGGGTTTCACTCCTTATTTTTCCTTCTCTTGTCTTTTTGTCAGATCTTGGCAGGTAATTGAGAACCAGGATAAAGAATGGAGAAAAAAGTCAGAAATTAACACTGTACAGATTTCTGGGTTAACAAAAAGAGTGTCTCCACTATTTTTGATGGGACCATTTTGATTGTGTTCCAGCACACTGCTTTTGTTCAGGCTCATATCATTGCTTTCATTAATATTACTTCTGCAAACTCGAGAACTTCAAAAGCAACCTTACCCTAAATTAATACCACTCTGTTTTACTGTTTTGATTTTTTTGAACCTTTTTTTTTTTTTTTTGTGGTTTTTTTTTTTTTTTTGGGGGGGGGGGCGTGAATTTGTCATTTATTTTGACATTGGAAAGGAGCTTAGATAGAAGTGAGTCCAGCTCCTTCCATAAAGTTGTGTAGGACACAATGCCTAGGGGAGTTAGGGGTAAAATCAGGATCTCCAAAATCTTATCCAGGTCTTCCTTTAGTTATACCTTATTTCATGTGTTTTTCACTGTGTTTTTCTGTTGCCTGTAATCTTCTCTATTGTGCACATTTATTTACCCAACCAATTTGTGAACTTTTCAAGGACTCGGATCATATCTTTGACTTCTTTTGACCTTGCACAAGCAAGCCTGAGTTTTTGAACATTATTATTCACAGTAGGTCACACTTCAAGGATTAATGGTGGCTGTGGGCAGCATTTGTTTGCACAAATTGCTGTGGATAAAGAAATTGAGAGTTGGAAAACTCCACCACAAGTGGAAAAAAAAAAATCATAAGCAAGATAAATAAGCCTAAGGATTGTTTTTAAAACTGAGAAGGATTTCTTTTTGTTCTTATTGTTTTTGAAATTGGACTAATGGCAGAGGAAATAAAAAGATGCAGATAAACTAAATTGCTCTAAATCACCACAGTTCAGAGCTGTGCTAGAGAAATACCTTCAAAGAGGGTTTAGAAAATGGGAAAGAAATTAGTCTTTCCTGCTGTGCCTGTGTGCAGAGGGGTGGACCTGGGGGATTAGGAAAGAGAATGGGAAGACCACAGTGGCCCTCCCAGCCTCAGTCTGGCTGTCAGTGCTGGTTAGCAAAGACAGGACGCTTTGACACGGAGGGTTCAGAATCATTACAGGTCAAAAAAACACCACTAAGAATTCATAGCCCTTTGGAGCCTAACTGCAGTGCACCTGATAAATAATTCAGGCAGTCAGAAGTGCCTGGGTAGGGCAGCCTTTAAATGTGCTTCTTCATCTTTTCTTTTAATAACATCCCAGACTTTCCATCTGATTTAATTAAATTTATACCCTCCTTTCAATTGTCTGTCCTACCTTCCCCCCCTTTCCCTCTCCCTCTCCATCCCTCTGTCCCTCTCTCCCTCCCTCCTTTTCTCTCTCACTTTCTTTCTCTTCTTTCTTTCTTTCTTTCTCTCCTTCCTCCCTTCCTCCCTTCTCTTCCTCTTCCATCTCTTTCTCTCTTTTCTTTTTTCATCAAGAAAGGTCATTCAGGAACAAAAAAGAAAGGTCATTTAGGGAGCGCAGTGTTTTGTTTTCTTTTAGCTACATTGTGCCTTTCAAGAACTCACAACTCTAGTTGGAAATAAAGAGCATTATTTATTTTGGCAGTGGTAGCTGTCTCCCATTGTATGGTGCTCTTCAGTTTTGCTTAAGTTTTTGCCTCAGTAATAAATTACAGCTTTTCTAGGTTTTAGGGCTGATAGAATGACAATATGCTTTTGAAAATGTCCATAGTGTTCAAGATACCTATATCAGACAAAATTGGGCCAATTAGTTCATTTTATTTAAGAAATAATTAAAAAGTTAATAATAACTTGTATGCACATAAAACAAAACTATTTAAGTGGACATTAATTTGCAATTTTTGATGTAGGCACCAGGGTTCCATCTTCATGGGGAACCTGATTGGATTAATACACTTTTCTTCCCCAAATGCAGCAACTCTGATTTCCGGTTTCCTTTCTTATATTGGAAATAAAACAATCAGGATCTAGGAGAATAATCTGAGTATAGAATTGTAACAGATCTTTAAGATTCTGCTCTCCCCATTTTTGTCTTACCTAATGTGCTGGCACCTTTAACTGACTTGCCATTAAAAAACAAAACAAAAAAACCAACAAACAAAACTAGTTTTTCTAAACTATTCAACCATGTTTTCATATGAGTAACTCTCTTCTTGTACTTCTCTCATATTGCTTTGCAAAATCTTTATTCTAATTGTGTAATTAAAGTACAAAAGCATAACTAGCATAATATGGTTTGGAACTCTTGGTAGGCATAGAACTCAGAAGTCCAGAGCAGGTACAGATGTACTAGAAGACTATCTAAGAAGCCACTAATGCCCCGTATGCCATTGGTACCATCAGTGAGAGTGTGAGAGCATAGTATTTTTAGGTGTATTATTAAGTGGCCTATTGGTAAGGAGCTTTCTGCTACATATATCCCAGCCACTATAGATCTAAGATGTGTAACCTTCACAAAATTAAACACTTAAGGCCTCCATATCTACATCACTAGAATGGCGGTATAATAATAGTATTTACTTCTTCAATTGTGGTGAGAATTAAAGGTGTTGACAAAGCTCAAGCATGTGGCGTTGTACATTTCAGTTTTACATGGCACTCAGCACATGTTAGTTATTAGTTTTCTTACTTCCATGCTTGGTACTCTTATTTCCAGTCTATACAAGTATCTCTCAAACTTTATTTTTATTGCTCCCTTAAGAAGGTTGCCTAGATATTTTCTTTTCCTAAAGTTCCCTTTCCCTTGTGACATTTTAGAACTGTAATCTACAGTATGTCTGTTTGTGTCATGTGGCCACTTGAAAGGCCACGGACTATATTAATATCTAAGTTTGTTCTGCTTTGTTTTTTCCCTCTTTTTCCTAAGAACCAGTTTTTACCCACCTTGGGGGTGATATTACCCTTGTAGAGAATGTATGATCTACTGTATGTCAGGTAATTGTGCTTTCCTCCACCCAAGGCTGTGGGGCACTGTGTCAGAGTGGGGCTGGCTTGATATTAGACTGGGCAAGTTGACCCGGGAGTCATGCTCCCTGCCCCGCCGGAGGAAGCCCGCCCTAAGATGGACATTTCGATTTGGAAGGTGTTGATGCAGAGAACCCGGTAAAGGATTGAAGCACATCATGGACCTTTAGAACCTGAAAGAGCAATTAGAGTTAGATAATATATTTTTCTTAATAACCTCCTAGCAGTTTTCATTTTTTATTAATGGATTGTCGTCAAAGGTATGAAGTCATTATTCGCTGGCCTGAAAAATAGGGAGTGGATGGATTCTTGGAACTGCTGGGGTTATATGACCATGGCATTTGAGAAAAGAAGATTTTAGCTTCACGACTGAGAAAACTTAAGGCCTTGAAGCTGAAGTTCAGTTTAGAGCAGAGTTCTGGAAGGAAGACTTCCCAGGGGTGTACAAACAAATTGCTTTGCGGTCCTGCTCTGAGAGTGGGGTATGAGTGAGCTGCTTCTTATTCATCTCATTTTACGATTGACTCTGGCATATCTTTCTTTTCCACCATACTGTGAACTCTTGAAGGGAATTACTTACCAGACTGTGTAGGCTGCCATAGCAAACCCCACAGACTGGGCTGCTTAAACCACAGAAGTTTATCTTCTCACAATCCTGGAGGGTGGACATCTGAAATCAAGATGTCAGCAGGATTCTGTGGCCTCTCTCCTCAGCTTGTGGATGGCCGTCTTCTTCCTGACCTCCACATGGTTCCTCTCTGTGTAACTGTGCCCTGATTGCCTCTTCTTGGAGGGACACCAGTCCCTATGCGATTCGGACCACCCTAATGACCTAATTTTAACTTAGTTACTTCTTTAAAGACTTTGTCTCCACATATGGACACATTCTGAGGTTCGAGAGGGTAGGACTTTAAAAAACGAGTTTTGTGGGACACAACTGCATCCATAACAACTCACTCCCTGTGGTGTGTGGACATTCAACAGTGAACGAACGAATGAATGAATGGATTTTTATTTGTGTTTTGTTTTGCCAAATTTGAATTAGCAATTCTATCAATACTTGTGAGTTATTATTAAGTTTCTTAAATTTTTTATATTTCTTTTACCCTGCAAGAGACAAAATCCCATGGGGGTATTTGTGTTTTTTTTAATAACTATGCTCAGATGCTCCCTCCATGAAGGCAGGTCCCCTTCTCCCCTGGAGAGCCACTGATGTCAGCAGGCCAGCCCTAGACTTTTGCTGGGCCCTGCTCAAGGGTTACAGAGAGGCCCACCACAGAGTTAATCTCTCAAACATTGTAAATCTTATTAACAAATTGCTTAAAAAGTGTGTACTATTCTCCTATGTGACTGATCTGCCTTTTAGAATGTCCTGGAAGGCCAGTCAGGTTTAACTTTAGAATTCTCAAACTGCACCATATTCTTTGTTTTGTTTTTTGTTTTTGTTTTTAGATTTTATTTATTTATTTAACAGACAGAGATCACAAGTAGGCAGAGAGGCAGGCAGAAAGAGAGGAAGGGAGGCAAGGCTCCCCGCTGAGCAGAGAGCCCAAGGGATGGATTCAGGGCAGGGTCCTGGGATTAGGACCTGAGCTAAAAGCAGAGGCTTTAAACCACTGAACCACCCAGGTGCCCCAACTCCACCACATTCTGCATGGAAAGGGACAATATAGACAGAACTGGTACCAAGCATCTTCTGTTCCCTCAGAGGTCCCATCCTGAGCTCCAAGGAGCCTTGTGTGTGCACCCACGTGCGCGTGCACACACACACATATATACACACACACGTATACACACACACACCAGCTCTGTGCTTCCCGCACCAGAAAAACAGACCTAGAGGTGCTGCAACCTCAGGAAGACGGCCCCCGCTGAGAAGCAAGTCCAGGCCACGGGACAAGGTTTCCGCAACCTGGCTGCTCGAGAGCATAGCCTGGAGGGGGCCATCCAGGCTTCAGATGGTCCTGGCCTTTGGCCCAGAGCACATCTTGACCTGGTAGGAGGGTGCAAGTCACAGGTCTGACGGTGGTACTGTGGTCAGTCATGGTTAGAGGAACTCCCAGGGATTTTGAGATTGTTCTCATACTCTGACTTCCCTGAAGAGTGAGCAAGAGAAGGGAAAGAACATTCTGAGGAAATATTAGGGTCAGGGCTTAGCGACAGCCAAAGGAAGCTAACGGAGTTTGTCGTTTCACCTGAGAATCTCTCCATTAAGTCCTGACCCTAGGTCTTCAGTTTTTGGCCCCATAAGTCCCACAAAAGACCAACTCACCACTTGCAAACAAACAAACAAACAAACTTGGGTCTAGAAGCATATGAGCTTTCAGGTGGAAGCAGACAATAATAAAATAATAAGCAAACAATAATAATAATAATAATAATAAGCAGACAATAATAAAACTGTCACCGCAAGGAGCGAAGCAGCAGTGCCCAACCCCTCAGGTGAGACAGAACAACCTTTCTGGAATGATGCAGCCCTGCCCAACCCTGGACAACACTGGCAAGTATTTTTGCCACTAGGGCCACTAAAAGCTGTTTTTTTTTGGTTTTTGTTTTTTTGTTTTTTGTTTTTTTTTAAATTATTTAAGCTTGTTTTCCAAGCCTTCAGAGCGGCAGGAAAAAATAAATAAATAAATAAAAAATTTAAAAGTCAGTGCTTTTCCTTACCACATAGAATAATTTATAGTAGGGACCAATTTACTTGCTAGGGAACAGCGGGTGGTCTGTACCTTTCTCAGTGAAAGGGACATTATGCTAACGAGGGTGGCTTGCTTCGGTACTTCGGTGCTTAAGATAGAAGGGGAGAGACCCTTCTAATTAGTTATGTGGCTGTCTTTACCCAGCATGGGTACCTCGCTTTGTCTTTAAAGTTCTTATTTAGTCAAAGCTATTTCTTTTATTTATTATTTATACTTCATCTCTTTCCAGAGAATTTGGGACAGCTGAAAAATGTGGGGGTTATTTATCCTGAAACAGGACATTGAAAGAAAAAATTGTGACAGAGGACAGAGCTTACTTTTCCTCTCCAAGCTCCTCGATAACATTTTCTGTTCTACTTTATCCCTTCCCCCAAAACTTCTTTCAGCTCTTTCCTGTGCAGATTCAGGTTATCACTTTCCTTCTTTACCTTCTCTCACCATACCCTCCATGTTCTAGTCCACTGAATCTTGGGCTTCCCATTGTCCTTAGAATAAAATCCAAATGGCTTGCCAGAGCCATGAGACTTTGTGTGACCAGGCCCATCAGTGGGCCTCTGTTCACTCCACTCCTCACAAATAAATGCCACCCACATTGGTTTTCTCGTTCCAGGAAGAGGTTAGGCTCTTCCTTCCTTGAATCTTTTCACCTGCTCTTACTACGCTCAGACGTTGAGTTGGCCTCTCTCTTCCCACGCACTGCCCTTCCTTGTCCCAGATCCCCAATTCATTACAACTCTTCATTCTTTGGGAATCCCATTCTCCAAGATGTCATCCATGGCCGCCATATCTAAACCCACACCTATCATCCACAGTGATATTCTCTGTCATCTTTCTTTATTTCCTTCATGACATGGCTCAGGACTTTATTATTCTTGTCTCATGTGTGTAGGGTTTTTTTTTTTTCTCCCTTTTCTGTCTTGCTTCCTAAACATGTCACTTTCCTGACTCTAAGGACTTTATCTTTCTCATCTTTGCATCACAAAGACCCCACCATATACCAGGCACAGTGGCCACTCAACAATTATTTGATGAATGAATGAGTGAGAAATACTAGCTCTAGGAGAAGATCAGATACACGCATTATTAGAATGTCTGCCAAGAATGTTTCGATTTCTGGAGAAAGTAGCATTCTAACCCAAAGGAACTGGTTTATAATTATAAAATTTTAAGCATCAGGGACCTGGTGAGGAAAGGTTTTGGAGGAAACCACATCATGTTAAGTGGTTGCCCATTCAATGTGTATTTTTCCTTGACCTATTTCTTGAATGTTTTGTCTCAGAGAGCAAACCTGCCATTTAGATGTAATCCTTTAGAAGATAGACCTTGTTAGACCAATCATGATACTGCCAAGGGTCTGGGGAGCCCATATTTTAGTCAAGCATGAGAATGTAGCTAATGAAGCAAAGAGTAATCTGCTCTTATTTCATACATGTATAGGGCAACTGAGATCTCAGTATTTTAATCTGCTTTATCATCCCAAACATCATGGTACTTTCTGATACTTGAGTTTTTTTTTTTTGTTTTTTGTTTTTTGTTTTTTTTTAAGATTTTATTTATTTATTTGACAGACGGAGATCACAAGGAGGCAGAGAGGCAGGCAGAGAAAGAGGAGGAAGCAGGCTCCCTGCTGAGCAGAGAGCCCGATGCGGGGCTCGATCCCAGGACCCTGAGATCATGACCTGAGCCGAAGGCAGAGGCTTTAACCCACTGAGCCACCCAGGCGCCCCTGATACTTGAGTTTTTAATTTTATTTAGAAGTGAAGATTGGAACTCTTTTCTGGACAACTATCAAGTAGCTGAGACAAAGATGGGGAAAAAATGGTCTTGCGTGGTGTGGTGTGTGTGGGGGTGTGTGGTGGGGTGTGGGTGTGTGTTACTGAGACCACTTTCAGCTGTGTTGCCTCCCTCTGGTGGAGGCTTTGTGTACATGGACATGGGTGGCATTGAGTCAGATTGTAGTTTGCTTTCTTAATGAAAAGAAAGAAAAAGTCATCATGTTCTAATGAGTGTGTGTATCTGTGTGTGTGTGTGTGTGTGTATTTGTCAGGGGTTGGGGGGAAGCATTTTTTTTTTAAACAAAGAATTAAGTGATTGAAATTGATTGACAGCATATAATTAAGAAAATACAAACTTTCTGCATTGGGGATAAAATTTGAAGCCTGCAGTGTTCATAAATGAAAGGAGTGCTCTGTGTATAAACCTGTAACAGGATCTGCGTGTACATTTAAATTCTCCTTTGTTTGGGAAACATCAACATTTCGTTCAAATGAGAAAATCTGCTAGTGTAGATTTTTCAAAGATAGCTTTTAAAATCTGCTGTGTATTTTTAATATTTTGTTTTGAATGATTCTTTTTGTGCCGTGTGAAGTTTATACTGGACAATACTAATGGGGTTTAATTTTCAGTCTGGGAAATCACTTGATTTTATCTTATCCCATATCTGACTGTGCTGGGGGAGATGCCATTGAGAAAAGGAGAAGGTCAAGGATAAGAAATCAACATCTTTCTTTTGTTTCTTTTTCCCTTTCGTGCCTCAAATCCAGAAATAGTCTCCTGAACATAGCCTGACACTTCAGCGTGACAGGTGTTCTGAAGACGAGGAGGTATTCTGTAAAACCTGTTTATTCAGTTAGGATATTTTGTACCATTTGCATTCAGCGCCATCCCTATGATACCAAAATAGGCTCATGCAATGAATTTTTCATTTTTTAAACTCAAAACCAGATAAATCACCTGCAAATACACACTATGTAATTTCATTTCATGTGCCTGATCAGTATCACTGCTGATACAGAATACAAATTCTGTATTCTCCGTGTGAAGGAGACAACAAGATTTTCTGTTTCTTTATGCATATTACATATGTGGTGCAGTATTTTGGTGGGAAAATGGGTCATGTTTATATTTTTGGATTCAGTTTATTTTTTTTCACGAGCTTTCTTATAGCTCTCAAAGTTCCCTGCCTAGTTTGTATGGATTTTAACTATGAGGAATGGTAAAGTGCCGTGCAATTAAAGCACAGTTGAACTGTCACTCTGAAATTTGTGTAAATATTTATAAGTTATTGGCATTATAGGAGAAGAAACACAATACTTGGATTTTTTGTTGTTGTCATTTTTGGTTTGGTTTTTTGTTTTGTTTTGTTTTGTTTTTTTAAGAAACATAGAGTTTCTGTAGTAGATCATAAGGACTTACCTGAATTCGGGTCAGAACTTCACAGAACGGAAAGGGTATGTATCTAGGGTGATCAGATGTGCCTTCATCAAGCCAAGTTTGTAATAATGGGTCAGACTGACCCCATTTCGGTCAATAATAGCACAGAATTTGAAGTTATTTTGCAAAACAATTATAGTGCTGTAGCAATCACAATTTTCTAGTTGCATGTTTTATGTTTTATGCCCTTGCTCAGGTCATCTAGTTTCTTTGTATCTAAAAACTATTCATCCATCTCTCTATCTGTACCTCAATCTCTCCACATAGGTTAGTGTTGCTTAAAACCTGTGAAGCCTTTTCCAAAATATTAGCTGGGTATGGTTCCTTATGGGACCTCAGATTGAAGATGTCAAAGAGTTTTAACAGACTGCCTCTTCAAGCAAAGTAATCATCTGAAGGTTGTTTTTTGATTGTTGTTTGTTTGTTGTTTTTTGATTCATCTATTTTTTTCTGTAAACACTGAATGTAGTGTCTGCCTTTGTAAGCTCTAGGGAAACAATAGTGAGCAAAAGCAGTCCAACCTCTGCCCGTATCGAGTTTACAGGGAAGCAAGAAAGGGGTTATGAACAAGACCCTGCAGCTTATACATGAGTTCAAATTCTGTCCCTTCCTGTCCCTTATCTGATGATCGGCTTTGGAGAAGCTACTTAACTTGGTACTCTTTCTCTCTGTGGGGGTAATAACCGTATCAAATGCATTGCTTTGGGGCACCTGGGTGGCTCAGATGGTGAAGCGTCTGCCTTGGGCTCAGGTCGTGATCTCAGGGTCCCGGGATTGAGCTCCGCATCGGGCTCCCTGCTCAGCAGGGAGTCTGCTTCCCCACTCCCTCTGCCTGCCTCTCTACCTACTTGAGATCTCTCTCCGTCAAGTAAATAAATGAAATCTTTAAAAAAAAATTATTGCTTTATTATGAATCAGCACATAGGTTCTTAAAAAGTATCTGAAACTGCAAATGCTAAGTTAGAAATGCTCTTAAAACACTGCAATGAATAAGTCAAGTGGGCATTTGGCTGTACAGGGGAGGAGCTAAGAGGACAGGCTAGGATGGAGATTGTAGTTTATGATTCATTTGCATGTGCAGATGACAGTTTAAACTTGGGGTTGGATGCCATGTCCTACAGAAAGAGAAGGAGAGCAGCACCTGGATCCGAGCTTACTAAACTCACACTGAATGCTTGGATAGAGGAGGGGAAGCCTGAAAAACAGCAGATAAGAGGAGCAGGAGGAAACCCAGCAGACTATGATGTCATAGCAATCAGAGAATAAGAACATTTCAGGAAAGGCACACACAGCAGGTCTAAATGATGCTGTGAGATAAAGAAAGAAGGAGACAGGCAAGAACCCCTGGATTTACCAATCTGGGGCTGATCGTTGACATCAGTGAGACAGGCTGGTGTGAAAGTAGAGACAGGAACCAGTGTGGAGAGTGATGGTGGGAGATGGGTGGGAGGTGAGACAACAGAGATTCAATTATGGCCCATTCTTTCTAGAAGTTTGGCTAAACGTCAAGAGAAAAATGGGGCAACAGCTGGAGGAAGCGTTATTTTTAAGTGGAAAATACTAAAGAATTTTTTTTAATTTTTATTTTTTTATTTTAGAGATAGAATGCGAGCAGGGGAGGTGCAGAGAGAGAAGACAAGCAGACCCTGCATTAAGCACAGAGTTGCACGCAGGGGTCGATCCCATGACCCTGAGATCATGACCTGAGCCAAAATCAAGAGTCGGACACCCAACTGACAGAACCACCCAGTCGCCCCCAGAGAATGTTTAGAAATAGATCCAGTCTGAGACAGAGAGTTTGCATACAGAGGGGAGAACACAGAGAGATATATTCTAGAGATGCCTGTAGGGTAAGGCCCCACAAGAGAAATGGAGTGGTCAGCTTTTAAGGAAAAGAAAGTAGGTGCAGACACAGATGGACTCAGATGTTTGGCAACGAGAAGACGTGGGAGATCTGTCTGATGTCTTCTGCTTGTCTTCAGATTAAAGTCAGGTTGTCTACTGAAAATGAGAGAAGTTAGTGATGTAAGGAGAGTGAAGACTGCCTCCATCTTTGAGGAGAATGAGGGAGGAATTTTTCAGAGAAGTAGAACAGGGTTGCTAGATGGGGGGGCAGCCTCACTGCAGATGAGTGATCTCTTATTTAAAGTAGATCTCATGTGGGCTATTAGGTGACTTTCTCTGGTGAGAATCTGAAACTCAGGCAGGCACAGGAGAGACTGGGTTTGTGATTGGGTGGGTTTGTTTGCTTGATTCAAAATGCAGTGAAAGAATAGAGGGCAGAAGAATTTTCTGAAATAAGAGGTTGTATACCCTAAACCAATAAGATAGGAGGGGAATGTGTTCTTTTTCTTTTGTTTTGTTTTGTTTTCTCTCTCTCTCTTTTTAAATCTTATCAGAAAAACTGACCCGGGATTCTATGGCTAGGATTTGCTACTGTTTGAACTTGAGTAAGTCACAGATTTCTCCAAGGTTGTCTCATCATTTGCAAATTCGACATAACAATGACTTATTTCTCATGGCTCTGTGAGTATTGCACCATACTAGCAGTGGTTAACTCTTAATAGGTATTTGACTATTTAGCTGAATTTGAACTCAAGTTGGAAATGCACCAGAGTTTACGGGTGCATAAAGTGATTATAGTCATTTACTTATTTCTTCTTTTTTCTGTTGATTATTGAGGTCAGTGTTAACAGGAAGCTCCAATCTCTTGTCCTATCCCAACGTAGCTTTCCTTTCCAAAAAAAAAAAAAAAAAAGAGGGAGAAGAAGGGAAGAAAAGAAGATGACTTCTCATTCTCCTCTCCCCTACTCTAGGTGAATGCTTGGGAGCATGACAGACTGGGGGACAGCGTGGAAAGGGACACAAGTATTCAGAGTGAGCACTGCATGTGTAGTTCATAGGGCAGAAGACAGAAGAAGAAATCTTTGACTTTTCTGGAGTCAAGTGTTCTTATGGGATTGTTTAGAAACAGTCCCCTACAGAAGGAAAAAAAAAAAAAAAAAGATCTAGCAAGATCTTCCTTAAAATTATTGTCTGTTAGAATGCTGATCTCATTTTCTACAGATTTTTTTCCCTTGGAATTCAAGGAATTCTTGATACCTACGACATCTCATCCCAAGCTATTAGTATGCAGAAGGTGGCCATATATTGGGCAATTGGTGACTGGCTTTACTGCTTCAACAGCTTTTGCCACAGTGGCTCCACATAAAGACCTTCCCAAGCTGTAGAATGTGGTGGCAGCCAACTTGGGGTTCTTTGAGATGAAGTGGGAAAGGAAGCTTTGCTGTTCGTTTTGCTAGCAGCCTATCAGTAGCCTCAAGCCCTTCAGACTCCTCCCGTCCTTGGCACCTTGATGCTGGCCACCAGCTGAACTACAGCTTGGTTTCCCACTCCTGCTGAGTCCTGGAGTCACAGGGAAGAATAGACAATGGGCTCCCTGGGATAATTACCCTTTATTTATGCATCAGTCCATTTTGGAAGTTTTATTCACTTCAGATGCCAGGCCACTGATAGTTTTGTATATTTAATCAGTAGGGAGAGGTTTTTGTTTTTACAGGAAAGTGCATGTTGGTTTTAATACCATCATAACTAAGGCCATTCATAAAATCATGCCAGTAGCTAGTATTTTCTTAGGGAAAATTTATAATACCATCCTCTGTTCATTCCATCAATATGGCTACTTCATCTCTGTAGACTTCATTTGAGGTTGATATGCCTATCTCCTATGGGTTGTTGTGGGATTACAAGAAATGAAACATATTAAAATGCTTTTTAGAATTATAAAGAGCTTCATGCAAAGAGTTATTTGATCTGATGTGAACAGATACTCAAACATGGAGCCTGTGCCATAGATATCTTTCTAGTAACCGGGTCTATGCCTGGCAGGGAGTGGGTACTCCCCATGGGTTTGCTATGCTGTACGTGGTGCTGGTTTTACCACATGAGTCTTGTTTTCCATTCCAGACAGCACATATCAAGAAATGGAGGCACCAGCATTGCTAAGATTCTGAAGCAAAGGAAAGAAATGGGACATTTACATAGGAAAGGAGAAGATCTGAGAGACCCAGTACATGTCTCCACATATTTGCTGTGTTGATGGGTGGGAAGATGTATGTGTATATCTCCAAAGGAAAGAACTATGATCAGTAAACAAAAGGGGAAAGTAAAATTTGATGGATTCAAAAGAACCAACTCTCTACTAAATTCAGGACAAAAGCTCCCTGAGCAGGAGGCATTTTGCTATTGCTGCTGGTTTTTAAAGCTAAAAATGGGAATGGCCAACACATAATGAGCGGATGTTTTCCACATGTTTGATTATACTTGAAATGATTTGCAGCCTAACAACTGTGAGAAAATTATACTACCAATTTCTCCATTTGACAAATCAGTTAACAAGGGAGGGGAAGTGATTCGCCCAGGTTAACACCACTGGCAAGTCAGAAAACTGTCTGAGTCACCTGTCACCAGAGCCCAGCACAGTTGGTGGGCTAACTAATTGGGCTAATACCAATACTTGGTATTCTTAGTTACTTCATATGTGTGACCTCTAGTCTTCCCAAGGATTTTGTGAGCATGCCTTGTTATCCCCTCTTGAGATGAACAAAGAGAGGGAGGTTAAGTCAAGTGCCTATTGTCATGCTTTGGAGGAGTGGCTAAGCTGAGGTCAAAACCAAACTCTAACTTACCCCAAACCCTTTGCTTTTGCCAGGCCACCACAGCTACTGCTCCACCTCTCACAAGTCAATTTGATCCAGAAAAAGAGAAAAACCAGTTGTCTCCATGCCCTTATAGCGGGTATTTGGGCAGTCAAACCCTAACGTGGTTGATCATCAGATCCCTCTGGAGAATATTGACAAAAGGCACATGCACAGCCTTCTTTGAAGACCTATCAAACCAAACATCTGTAGGATTTACCTAGAAACCTCCTTTTTTCACCATCTTTCCCTAGGGTTTTTGATGACCCCTGGGGTTGGAGAATCTCTGAATCAGATGCTGGGGCAAAGTCCTCTCAGAGAGAAGAGCCTCTGAAACCAGCTGTTTTCCTTGCTTGAAACGTGAGGTTCTCAGTATACATTTGTTTGAGCAAATGAATGAATGTATAATTGAGCGAACTACCTTCTTTGGAAATGAATTGAAAAATAAATAGATATGGGCTCTAGGGGGTCCATCCTCTATGGACTGTATATTTGTTTCTTTTCTTTAGTCCTCTTGGTCCTATCTCAGTAGAATTCTTCTCTATTAGTGTCTGTTCACCCCAAGTTTAAACATCATGAAGCCCCAGTCTTGCATCCAGATATGAGGATGTTGGTGGAACCGAGAACTGGCCAGTGGGAGCTCTGTAGCGGGTGAAGAACAGCCAGTGACCGTAAAGCATGTGTCCTCAAAGTTTATGCCCGTGAGTTTTTAACACTGGTTGCTTGTTCTAAACTTATTATTTGAACCAACTGCATTGGAAGCCATGTGGGAACAACTCTTCAAATGTGTTAGAGAATTTTATGCTTGCCAGGAGAATAGCTTTTTTTTTTTTTTTTTTTTTTTGGTCCAATTTTAATGTTTTCAATTCTAGACTGACTGGAGCCAGGGAATTGTCAGCTGTTTATATAAAGTGTTTCCTTTCCTTCCTTTCCTCTTTTCCTCCTCCTCTCCCTCCTCTCCCTCTTCCCTTCTTTCTTTCAGCAAATAAAAATGTTCATCTAATGAGAAACTTCAAGGGGCTTGGTTAAGTGTCAGTGAATGAGATGAAAAAATGGCTTCAAGTTAGGGGCGACTATTGTTATATTTTTCCCCAAATTCCTCTGCTAATCCCCACATCTTGGCCCGCTAACTATAGAACTCTCCTGACTGTTGTAAGAACAGTATTTATAACCTATCTTCCGGAATGTGGAAATGTGCACAAGATCTATAAATTGTTTTAGTGTTTCCAGATTGTAACAGAGACACTCGTAGTATAGTTGAGACTATGGATTCTGCACCTGTGTGTCTGATTTTAAGCACAAAGTGTCTAACTCCAGAAGTGCTAAGTCCCAGGTACCCAGGGAAACTTTTGTAGAGAATCCCTCTTTGGGTTAGCTTTCTCATTCATAGCCTTTCATGCACGGGGCTGTCTTGTCACAATCCAGCCAATGCTGAGACCGTTAAGATTTTATTGGGTTTGTCCTGGTGTCATTATATTATGTAATCGGCAGTGCTTATTGACAATTCTTATTTTCTGTACTATGATTTTTATAGTCTGAGTTTATTAAGCGCTCCTGGAATACAGGCTCCTGGAATTAATTAAAAAAAAAAAAGTCTTCTTAGGCAGCACTGGGAGGGAAACACTTTGCTGAAAGCTTTTACGTGATTTATACGCTTTGAGTCTCAGTTCCTATGAAAAGAGTTAAATTAGAGTAAAGTAGCCCAGAATAACTGTTGCCATTACGGTCAGCTTTAACAGAATGGCAGGGCCAGGTTCTTGGAGTCTCCAAAGAGCATCTGTTCCATGTTGATTTATACTCAGCCTTTGGAAACTGTGTTTTCTATTTTCAGTGAAAATTCCTGTTTTTCCTTAGCATCTTCCATTAAACCATTCTTTACAATCTCTAGTTTTCCTGGAAAGGAAGCATATTCAGTGCAATATTCAAACAAATAGGAAAGGAGAAACAAAATCAACCAAACAAAAACCAATTTTTGCCCTCGATATTTGAAACTCAGCTTGTAAGCAAAATCTTTTATTCCCAATATTTAGAGACTTATAAATGGAAATGGCCAGTGAACTTGAAACATAGGTTTGTTTATTATCTTCTGGAAGTAGGACTCCTCAAGTGAGAAGCAGGCAGAGTTGGGAGAACGTGCTGTCCAAGTTTTATTTCTTCTCTCGGCTGGACTGGCTTTCACCTTTTGATCCCTGTTACAACCAGCTTGGGTCCATGTGCAGAACTTCTGGAATCTCTTCCCTTGCTTGCAATTTTTTAGCCTTCAGACCAGCACAGAGACAATCTCTGTCCTGCAGCGTTTTTCCTGATACCCCAGGGACTAGGTTAGAGCTCTTTATGCAGTACCGTAATTCTCTGATACCCTAAGAGTGGGATACTTTACATAGTACCGTAATTCCCTGCTTATTAATTTCTCTCCCCTCACTGACTTTAGTCAAGCACATGAAGCCAAAACCCACATTAGCTCCGCCTCAGACTGTATTCTCATTCTAGTGCCCAAGAAATATTGGTTGAATAAATGAATGAAAAACATGTTACGTTTTCATGGGTTTTTTTGGTGTCCATTACAAGAAGCATTTTTAGCTTCTATTTATTTGAAATCTATGCTCAATTTCTTCTATAAAATTAGAATAATAATGCTAATCTTCTAAGGCACTTATAAGATGCTGTGGGTCAGTGGTTCGTAGCTGGGGGTGATTTTGTCACCCCAGGGGACATATGACAGTGTGACTGGAAACATTTTTGGATGTTCATGGCAGCCTCACACAGAATTATCCAGCCCAAAATGTCAATAGTGCTGAGTTTGAGAAATTCTGGAGTATATGGAAAGGCATAGAACTTAGCAGGTTCAAGGTGATTTTATTTTGCAGTACATGTTGGAGTTCACCTCTTTGGACAACATAAATAACCATAATTAGGGAGAGAATAATAGTTTTTATTTATTATGATCTTGCCTGTGTCAGACATCATGAAAACTTTCTGCAAATACTATCTTATTTAATTCTCTCAAGAATACTACGAGATAGGAGCTATTTATTATCCTAATCTTTCAGGTGAGGGAAGGAAGGTGTCAAAGGTCAAGATCCTGAGGCTACTCCTTGTCAGGAGTGGGACAAGAACTGGGGGGCTATGCGTTTGACCATTCTACTATAAGGCTTTCTTTTTTCCTTTTTTTTTTTTTCTCCTTTTATTTTTCTTATTTTTTTTTCTTAAATTAACATATAATGTATTATTTGCTTCAGGGGTACAGGTCTATGAAACATCAGTCTTACACAATTCACAGCACTCACCATTGTACATACCCTCCCCAATGTCCATAACCCAGCGCCCCCATCCCTATCCCCCACTCCCCAGCAACCGTCAGTTTGTTCCTGAGATTGAGTCTCTTGTACTTTGTCTCCCTCTGGATCCCATCTTTCTTTTATGAATAGAGTCTTCAGCTTAAGGTCTGAAAGCATTTCTGCTCTCAGTATTACATACGAATTAGCCTGAAAATATAGAAGAAATTTTAGCCTACTTCAATGAAAAAAAAAAAAAAAGTCATTATTGCCTAGATGTTTGTAATTTTACACTTGCACTAATTTGAACAAAGATACAGTATATTGACTGACATATATAGGCTGTCATCGATGCAAGGATTACAACAAATCTGCTGTTTGCTGTAATTTTGTGGGATTCTCAAGAAATTCCAAGAAAACCCTGAGAGTTTGTTTTCATTCAGAACTGAAGTTGTCATAGCTGATTAACGTATTGTGATCTTGATGGGACTTTTCTTCTGTTAAGGTGGATAAACCATGACAGTTTGTCCGAAGTAATCCTATTAGAGGATTTCTTCAGGACCACATCCTCCTCTTACATAATTACAAAAGAAGCACTCCTAAGTAGAGTCTGTCAGCAAGAGAGCAAGGCCTGGGGCAAACGGTGAGGGGGGTGGGTGGGGCTTTTCCCCTTCCGTACAGAAGACGAGGTGCAGACAAATGGAAAATGTGTAATTTGGGAGCATGATAGTTTCCAGGTCCAAAACCTGAGTACTTTGTTACCTCCCAGTGATTATTGCTTTGCGGTTGTCACGTGATGACTTTTCTAAGTAACTTAGATCATCCTCAAGTACTAGCTCCTTGTTTCCAGGGCCCTAAAACTTGGCTATAAACGTAGTTAAGAAACATCCATTCTTTTTGCTTAGGAACTTAGAACTCTGGAGCAGCTGTTTTTCTCTCCGAAGATTCTATTTATTCTGTGCTGGCATCCCATGTCGAAGATTCCTGTGGAATACTCAGAACTGGGTTAGGTTCTGTTCTATGGGTCTCACTTTCCTACCTCCTGTGAAGAGTAAATGCTAATGGCACCAAACAAATGTTTGTTCTTAAATAAATCCTGCTGTATCAAGTGGGCTTCCCTGATTACAAAAAAACTTTTTAAGCTTCTACTGGGCTTTAGTGCTTGTCACTCATACATACATTTTCAAGGGTATGTTGAGGCCAAGTGTATGGTATGTCATTGCACTACTGCTCCTTCTACAAGACGTCATTTATGTAGAAGATACAATTTGAGACTATCTCCTGGGGACCAAAGTGATCAATATGCCTTATGCTTTTCCTCTTCCTTAAGAGTTATTTGATATGCTCTTGCATTTGTTTTATAGTTAATAAAATAAAACGTTTGAATGATTAAATAAGATGTTACTGTGTTTAGGGAATGCCTCTCAGATGTTAACATGCACATCCTAGGTTTTTGCTAACATGCAGATTCTGCTTTTCCAGCAACTTCCCAGCTTGAGTTCACATTCCTGGACCAGGATCACCTTCCAATAGCAAGCTATTGGGGAACACTGAGATGGCTTTAAAATTTGAAATCTGAGCTAAGGATGACATCAGGCTGATGACATTAAACTCATTTTTCCTGTACTATCCCATTTGTATTATAAATTATTCTTTAAGCAGATAGGGAGATTTTTGCTGGAGCAGGGGGATGGCTCCTGTCTAGTGGTGAAACGTATATTTTTAAGTCTTAACAAATTAAATTATGTTTGGTTTTTACATGCAGTATCATAGCTTAGGCAGTTTTTGCCTGGACAAACATTCCCTATCCCACCCCTTTCCCTTTAAAAGCTTTTGAATAGTAAGACATGCATTTTGCTGTTTCAGGTCACCAGAGGCTTTTTTTTTTTTTAGGTGTTCACAATTTTTTTTTTTTAAGTTGTGGAACAAATTTACAATATCCTTGACACTTAAACAGCATTTACAGTGTTTTTTTTTTTCTTTTTAAAATTATGTTTCTAAAGATAACTAAGGGAACAATTTCAAGTAGTTCCTCTGTGCTTCTAGATATAAGTTGTTTTGAGTTTCTGTCTGTTGGTGAGAATTAAGAAACTCATAGCTTGCCATGTCCTGTCATGTTAGCTTATTTTGTAAGGAAATCAAATCTGGCACCGTTCAATTAACTGCTTTACCTCTCTGATCTAAAAACAGACAGAACACACAGAGCAGGAAGGCATCATTTGCCTTTACTTCCCCAGCCGGGTGTGCTATCATTTCAAAGTCTGCTGAAGGTTCTTCTTGAAAAGTAGAAAAAAAGCCCTCACAGAGGAGAGGAAGGTGGTAGAGTTGAAAAATAACTTATTCCCAGTCATGAGCTTGGCAGCTCTCAAGGAGATTGGAAGGGTGTATCTCATCTGTACGTGGCATCTGTACGTGGAGGTCCCGAAAGGGGGAATAAATAGAAATGTTATCATGGACTGGAGCCTAGTCGTTCTCCTTGGTAACTCAAGCGTAAACTATTTTGGAAAAGAGTGAAGATGAAAAGAGGCAAAAAGTGGGGAAGAAAAGAGAAATCTTCTCTCTGCCTTCATGCATGCTTCTGTGTGTTACTTTTATCCCTCTCCCTCACAATGTCAGATCAAAAGGACACATCTTTTTATTTTATTTTATTTTTTAAATTAGTTTCAGAGGTAGAATTTAGTGATCCATCAACTGCATGTAATACCCAGTGCTCTTTCCATTACGTGCCTTCCTTAATGCCCATCGCCCAGTTATCACATCACCCCACCCACCTCCCGTCCTGTAACCTTGTTTGTTTCCTAGACTTCAGCATTTCTCATGTTTTGCCTCCCTCTCAATTTTCCTCCTGTTTCATTTTCCTTCCCTTCCCCAATGTTCATCTATTTTATTTCTTAAATTCCACATATGAGTGATCATATGGTATTTTACTTTCTCTGACTTTATTTCATTTAGCATCATATCAAAAGGACACATCTTTTTAAAGGACTTCATCAGTCCCTGTCTTGCCTTTGTTTATTTATAACTAGAAAGGGTTTCATGTGTTTGCCCTCAAATTGTATTAATTACTCAGTCGCTTGTGCCGTCTTGAAACAAGATGTGACCAGTTGGTTTGTAGGTGATCATCAGGATTGATTCAGTGTATTCAACAGTGAGCCTTGTTCTTTTCTATTTGGTTATGCAAATGAATATGTAAGAGAAGGTACTGATGGGGATGTAAATTTCACAGGGTGACCCCTGAGGGTGAGAGGCAACATTGAATCATGTTCCCTTCTTGAATACCTTTTCAACCAAATTATTGTTACTTAAAACATCACTTTAAGCCAGCTCCTGCCTCTCTGGTCACTTGGTCCCAGTTTTTGAAGGGCAAAGAATCAGATTAGCCCTTCATCCATTAGGACCTTAGCTGACTTTTTTCTCTTTGCTTTCCTACAACAGGTTGCAGATTGAGTTTAACCAAGAAGTTCAGAGTCTGATCAACGCTGACCTGATCTACAGTACGAGAAGGGAGTTCCAGTTCTGCCTGCCCAGCTGGGCCCCTGGTGACTGCTGAAAACTTGGCTTCACTCATTACCTGTGTGTGAAAATTCTCCCTATTGAATTTTTTTTTTTTTTTTTTTTTCACATGGAGGACAATAACAAAGAAGACAACACAGGCTGATAAAACCAGAGACCATAGGAGAATTCTTTTACCACAGGCCTTCAAGACTTTTCCTCTACTTGGAGTTCTGGACTTTAACAGAACCCTGTCCAATCACTTTGGTTTTGCTATATATATATATAATTTTCTTTTTCTTCTCTTTTTAGTTTCCCTACCACCTTGTATTTTGTTTCTGTACTTCAGAAATGGGCCTACAGACCACACAGTGGCCCAACCATAGGGCTTTTTTCCTGAAATCTTGGCTTCTTATCTCCTTGGGGCTCTACTCACAAGTGTCAGAAATCTTGGCGTGCCCTAGCGTGTGCCGCTGCGATAGGAACTTTGTCTACTGTAATGAGCGAAGCTTGACCTCAGTGCCTCTTGGGATCCCGGAGGGCGTAACCGTACTCTACCTCCACAACAACCAAATTAATAATGCTGGATTTCCTGCAGAACTGCACAACGTCCGGTCCGTGCACACGGTCTACCTTTATGGCAACCAACTGGATGAATTCCCTATGAACCTTCCCAAGAACGTCAGAGTTCTCCATTTGCAGGAAAACAACATTCAGACCATTTCACGGGCTGCTCTGGCCCAGCTCTTGAAGCTCGAGGAGCTTCACTTGGATGACAACTCGATATCCACAGTGGGGGTGGAGGACGGGGCCTTCCGGGAGGCTATTAGCCTCAAACTGTTGTTTCTATCCAAGAATCACCTGAGCAGTGTGCCTGTGGGGCTTCCTGTGGATTTGCAAGAGCTGAGAGTGGATGAAAATCGAATCGCTGTCATATCAGACATGGCCTTTCAGAACCTCACAAGCTTGGAGCGTCTGATCGTGGATGGCAACCTCCTGACCAACAAGGGCATCGCCGAGGGCACCTTCAGCCACCTCACCAAGCTCAAGGAATTTTCCATCGTGCGGAATTCCCTCTCCCACCCCCCTCCCGATCTCCCAGGTACACATCTGATCAAGCTCTACCTGCAGGACAACCAGATCAACCACATCCCTCTGACAGCCTTCTCAAACCTGCGCAAGCTGGAACGGCTGGATATATCCAACAACCAGCTGCGTGTGTTGACTCAAGGGGTCTTTGATAATCTCTCCAACCTGAAGCAGCTCACTGCTCGGAATAACCCCTGGTTTTGTGACTGCAGCATTAAATGGGTCACAGAATGGCTCAGATACATCCCTTCATCTCTCAACGTGCGAGGTTTCATGTGCCAGGGGCCCGAGCAAGTCCGGGGGATGGCCGTCAGGGAGCTGAATATGAATCTTTTGTCGTGCCCCACCACGACCCCTGGGCTGCCCGTCTTCACCCCGGCCCCAAGTACAGCCTCTCCAACAACTCAGCCCCCCCCCTTCTCTGCCCCAACCCCCAGCAGAAGCAATACCCCCCTGACTCCCACCACCTCCCGGCTGCCCACCATTCCTGACTGGGACGGCAGGGAAAGAGCGACCCCGCCAATTTCTGAACGGATCCAGCTCTCTATCCATTTTGTGAACGACACGTCCATTCAAGTCAGCTGGCTCTCTCTCTTCACGGTGATGGCATACAAACTCACGTGGGTGAAAATGGGCCACAGTTTGGTGGGCGGCATCGTCCAGGAACGCATTGTCAGCGGTGAGAAGCAGCACTTGAGCCTGGTGAACCTAGAGCCCAGATCCACCTACCGGATTTGTTTGGTGCCCCTGGATGCTTTTAACTACCGAGCTGTGGAAGATACCATTTGCTCTGAGGCCACCACCCACGCCTCCTATTTGAACAACGGCAGCAACACTGCTTCCAGCCACGAGCAGACGACTTCCCACAGCATGGGCTCCCCTTTTCTGCTGGCCGGCCTGATCGGGGGGGCAGTGATATTCGTGCTCGTGGTCTTGCTCAGCGTGTTTTGCTGGCGCATGCACAAAAAGGGACGCTACACGTCCCAGAAGTGGAAGTACAACCGAGGTCGGCGGAAAGATGACTATTGCGAGGCCGGCACCAAGAAGGACAATTCCATCCTGGAGATGACCGAAACCAGCTTTCAGATCGTCTCCTTAAATAACGATCAGCTCCTTAAAGGAGATTTCAGACTGCAGCCCATTTACACCCCGAATGGGGGCATTAATTACACAGACTGCCATATCGCCAACAACATGCGATACTGCAACAGCGGCGTTCCAGATCTGGAGCACTGCCACACGTGACAGCCAGAGCCCCGGCGTTAGGAAGGCGGACGGTGAGACTCTCCAGAACACACACGTGTGCGCACCTAGAGACGCGCGAATTACATTTGATAAATGTTACCCAGATGCATTTGTGCATTTGAATACTCTGTAATTTATACGGTGTACTATATCATGGGATTTAAAAAAAAAAAGTGCTATCTTTTCTATTTCAAGTTAATTACAAACAGTTTTGTAACTCTTTGCTTTTTAAATCTTAAAAAAAAAAATAGTCGCTGAAGTACTGTACAGGGTTGTACAAGGAGAACCCAACGCCAAGGCAAAAGACGGAGTGATTCTTCCTCATGAGGCACATTAACCATTTTTGCTGTGGAAGCTGTCAGAGTAAATTCCTTTCTTACCGTCGGCCGGTGGTTACATGAAAGGGCAGATTAGAAGAGCTCATCAGGGTAGGCTAAGTGATGGGGGTGAAACAAGAAATGGCCCAGATACCTTCATGCTATTTCTGCCCTTCCTAGTCTGGAAGAGAAGTTAAAAATCTCCAAATAGAAGAAAGGAGGTAGCTACCCTGAGTTGACCCAAAGCAGGAAATAGAGAAAAGCATCATGAGGAAGCCCGTTCCTGTAAGATAAGTTAACCCAACCCGGCAGAACCCAGCAAATGACATTTCGGAAAAGAACTTCAAACTCGGGTGTTGGCTTTCTGACCGGGAGCTTAAAAATCACTCCTCATGCTTCCCTGACCCTATATGATAACAGAGTTAGAGACCTGAGTCTGATTTCAGTCATCTGCAGGGACAGGTAGGATGTTCCAGCAAGAAAACTCCCTTTAAAAGTGTTACTATTCAAATTATATGTCAGGTTGAATCACATTCAACAGAGATATATTCTAGAATACTTTTTTAGAAGAGGCTAATAAAATAATGGGAAGAATTATATTGAATGGAATTATTTTTGATAATGAGAATTATTTGGGTAGATTCACTGCAGCTATGTCAACCTGATATTTAGACCAACAAGAGGTTAGTGTTTGGAATATACTGAACTTGTTATTTAAAAACTATTGATACCATTTAGACAAAAACAAGTCATGAGTGTTTCTGCTATACTTTATCAAATGACTGTGTTAACACATATCATGTTGAAATAGCTTGCATTAATACCTTTATCCCCTCGCAAATTTGTCTTCCAATCACCTCACATATATTTTCGTAATTAGCTATTTATGCTACATTTGTTTGATTTTTTTCCCACTCTGCTTAAAATTTGAAAGAAAATTTTAGATGACAGTTTTGGTTGCACAAAATATCCATATATACTTAAACACTTTAAAATGTATACTAATTTTCAGTGTTAATAATTCTATGGGGACACATCAAAGCTGGATGGTTTTTTTTTTTTTTTAAAGCAATACTGAGCTTCCACTTTGAACTGACTTTGACCAGTGTTCCAGTTTTGAAATTTCATTTATTCCTTTTCAGTCTTGGATGTCCCTCTTGTTTGGGAACCATGGAGGGATGATCAATCTTTTATTAACAGGATAACGTGAAAAATGAACAAGTCAGGGAGTGTGAGCTTGTTCCCCTAATCTTGGCAGAGTGGGGCATACAGCAGAGGGCACAGGGAAGGGAGAGATGTTGTGTTTAATTCTAGATATTTTTGAAGCAATGCCCATCTTCACAAAGTATGTATAATTTACTCCTTTTCATCCCTTAGATGTAGAAGGGCTATCGATCGCATACATTATCTAAAATACACACACCCTTGGAAAATTCCTTATAAAATCAAATTTCATCCTATGTTGCATATTTCCTTTACCGCTGGCCATTTTTTAGGGACCTATGAAGTTAATGTCACAATCATTTTCGCTTTCTCTCTCTCTCTCTCTCACTTTTAACAAAATAGAACTGTGATGTGTCTTCTTTGTAAGAGTTTAGGTATAAAATGCTATGCAAGTTTTTCTTTATAGTAAGAGCTTTATTTTCTTTAATAATGTACCCCCAACTTATATGTTTTAATCTCCCTTGTCCCTCAGAATAAGCAGAAAATATAACTGAAGTTATAATGTTGTAGAAGCAAGAATCAAAACTGCAGAGAGTTGAGCTGAAATTAGCTACGAATTAATTTGAATTAATTCTAAAGTGACTTAGGTTTCCCTTTTAGTCTATTAGCTAGCAAATTTTGGCTGTTGCTATTTTAAATCTAATTCCACACAGCAAAGGGACAAGACAGTCTGTGAAGATGATCAGTGTAAACGGTAAGCCATGTAACATTCAGGACAATGACATGGGGTTTTGTGTACTTACCTGGATAATTCCCTTCCACTGTCCTCTTCCCCTTGGCTGTGTAGATAAAACAATGTGTTGAAATGATGGTACTTGGACTTTTGAGGGTTTTTTTCTCTCTTATCCACAAATAATCATTTTCACTTATTTCTATTGTGTGTATAACCCTAGCGTGGTATTTGGCTGCTGAGACATTTTTGCTTTGGGCCAAGAAGACCAATGTTGGAGAGGTTTCTATGACGTCTTATGGGATTCATAAAATTATTTGGGGCTTAACTGGTACAATGAAGACCTAGTCACTTGAAGTGGTTCCTTTGCTAGAAGATGTTCCTGAAGAGATAGAATGTAGTTATAGGCTTCACTTTGCTCTTGCACACAATATGGCAGAGACTGCTAAAATTCATATCAATGTGTCATTTGTCATGGCATACCTGGGGCTCTCGCTTATACCAGGATAGAAAGCACATCACTGTATTTGTAATGTTTTATGTGTCTTAGGAAAACTGCTGAATAACCAACCATAGGTGTTGGATTAGGGTTTGACTGGCATTTGCAGTCACAGGAATGTGTTCTACTCTGTATTCGAGCCTCTTTTGCTGTCATTGTTTTGTATTTTGAGATTAGTCAAGAGTCACAGTTGAAGGTGCAGGCCCAGTCCGTGAACAAAGCCATACACAACGGACTGGCTTATAAAGAGCTTGACGCTGTTTGACCAAACAAGATGATCAGATAATACGCAGCCACTTTCAGAGCTAGGGGACTGTCACTGTGCAAAGGAAATTCTAAAAGGAAAAGATATAGCCATGATCACACAGATATTATGGATCGTTATTCATACCCAGGGTTGTCACTAATACCTATTTGTTTGGGGAGACGTGCTTGAATAGAGAGAGGCTCTGGGCTTCCCACAAAACTCTCAAATGCATTAACAGTCATTGCAATGCACAACCACGGACAGAGACAAAAAGTGTGTTTCCCTGTGTAAGAAGTGGAACACATTCCATCCCATGAGAAATAATGCAATTTCTAATTATCTGGATGCTTGTTGAAAATATATTAGATATGTTCCCTGAGGCAAAAACAAAAACAAAAACAAAAAACCTGTAATGTGACTAGTCTGGCAAAATTATTAATGAAATAGCTAATTCTAAGTCCCCATTTCCTATGAGTGCAGATCATGATGGTCTAAGTCATTTCACAAGATCACAATACTTCCCCTTTGTGGAAAACCTGCTCTGCACGCGGCCAGCAGGACAACCAGTCCAAACACAACTTACAGGGAACAGTTGCTGCACTAGTCTGGGGAACCTCAGCTGGAGAGCTCAGTGCAACTTTTGACCATGAAGTGGTTCATTTCCATTGCCATCTTTGCGTATAGCATTTTTCTTGAACCTACAACAAGAAGACATTACTTTAGAACATGAGAAGAATGGTTTTGCCCATGATTTTCCTGCTTCATGGGAAAGCAAAGCAGTTTCTTTGTGCCCCAAAGGGGAAGAGATACAAACATGAAACAAAACACTCTCCTAGTTCTTAATCGTAGTCAAAACTGGCCTGATTTTGTTTGTTTGTTTTTTGTTTTTGTTTTTGTTTTTTTTTTTCAGTCAGAATACTAATGAAGAAAGCCGTAGCTTACATCCTTCTCTGATTTCTTCAGCAGGGTCAAAAGACAATTACTGGCAACGGGGATGTTTGTCACAGATTGTGGGGAGAAAGATTTGTACATGTATGATACTGTTGTTGTAACAAATGGATCAGAGTCTTGTGCTATCATTTTTCTTTTTCTAGCGGCACATTCACCGAAGAGCACAAAGCAAGGCCATTGCAACAGACATTTTTAAACGAGTATGAAACACACACGTGCGTGTGCACACACACACACAAATGCACACCCAGAGGCATTTATAAAGATATCCATAGGTTGTAAGATTTATAACCTTTTTGAGGTAAGGTGAAGCTGTTGCCACTGTCTGTTCCTCCTAGGACCAGTATATATTTCCTGAAAGTTAATTCCAGTGATTTGTTATTGTTTGAACCATACGTTGATTTGCTTCTGGTTTACGTTTAGTATGTTCTCAGTGACAAGGGACTGCAAGGGGCTGGAAGATTCTGCATTACACACCCTCTGAGACCTACCATGTCACACACTTTGTTAACTATCAACTTCACTCCACACTATACAGTACCTTGTTGATATATTCAGTAAAGGCTTATTTTAAAAGAAAACCACATTGTGTTTATCTGAGTAAGTTCATTGGGGTTCTACCAATACTTGCATTCTTAATGTTAAAAAGAAATATGGGATGCTTCCTGATGATGCAGGAGGGTGGCAGGGATGAAGAATGTAGTAGGATCTTTCCCTTTCTCCTACCTTAAAGAAGTGTTTTTTAAGGCCATGTGAGCCTTTTTGTGTGAGGGATTTCTATGACATCTTCATGTTCTTTTCTATTTCCCAACTAGATTGTGTGTTTCTATAAATATCTTTTTAGTATACACACATACATCAAACATATTGTTTTGTATTTGTAAAATCCGTGTTGTTTAGGATAGAGATAAATACCAATGTAGTTATCCAATCAGAATAATCTTTTTTTTTCCTATTTCAACACATAAGCTATTGGTTTTAAATGTCAATTTTCTTTAACATATTTTCATGGTACATTTCTACTTCAGATCTGTTTACAGCTCGTGTATGCATACTTCTAATGAGCACTCATGAAAATATATCTATTCATATGCTCCACTTCAACTCAGATTAATCTCAAGGTTTGCCAGAGCCCTTTCTCTAACTCTTCTTGACCATTTCACTAATAATGTATTTGACAGAGATTAAATCAGGAAATAAAATCACGACACTTCAGTTAACTAGTGTTAATTATTTGTAGACTCTCTGTTGGAAAATTAAGTATGAAAGACAATGGTAACAGGTGATTCACATTACACTTGGGAGATTTTATGTCAAGTAATGTCCAGGCAACTCCTAGTTACTTTTACCAAGAATTACAGACCTTACTCTGTGAAAATCAGACCCTAAGTCAAGGAATACAACTCATACAAAAAAAAAAAAAAAAAAAAAAAAGGTTATTAAGATCCTTCTACTTTGTTCCAGGCACCTGGGTGAGTATAGAGTTTTCAGAGAGGAATAAAATGTAGTCTTCGGCAAATCAATCATATCTTCCACTTCCCTGTGCTCCTAAAGAAATCTGTCCATCCAAAGTATTTACTCCTCATCTACTTTCTACAGAGTAGTATGTTAGATTCTTCTGGGGATTTGGAGAAAAATATGACTCTGCTGTTAAGGAGCTCATAGATCATGCAATAAGCTCATTTTCTAACACTTTCCAGATTTTCAGAGACTGCATTCTCTCAAACTCACCAGAGTGTCTAAGGTGACAAAAGAAATACATGTACTTCTTGGTAAATTTGATGATGCATTAGTTGTATATATTAGATGATCTTGGTGTTTAATAGATGACACAAAGTGATAGTGCATTGATAAAATTTGAATTGAATTTGAATTAACTTTTCAAACATATACTACATGATTGAACATTTAGGAACTGTGTTTGGTAATTAGACATGCAACCTTAAATTTCCTTTGGGCACCTGAATATAAACTAATCTAAAACAAGAATAATGGCACCTTATAATCATTGGTCACCTATGTAAGACCATATATAGAATGCTTTGATACATGTGGTCACATTTTGTCTTTATCCATGTAAGGTACGTTATCATCATTATTCAGATTGTAAAGCTCAGTTTCCCGAGAAGTATAGTGATTGGTCCATGATCACAAAACCTGTAAAATGACAAGAGTCGGAATTAACCTAAACGTGACTCTTAGGCTCCTAATTATTTCCTGTCTCTTAATAAATTGACTAGCTTTAAGACTGACTAGGCTTCAAGGCAACTTCTTTGTCAATGATTAAAATTTGTGATGATGGAGATATCACGACTTCACTCAGTGGATGATATTAACTATTGTTCATGACAAATCAAGGGAACATTCTTAAAACCTAAAAAATATCCGTCTTTTAAATCCATTGGTTACATATCCCTGCTTTTTTTTTTTTTAATAGAAATTCTGTGCTTGTTATTATTGGGTGACTGCACATTTATCTGATTTGAAAGCTTCAGATGGAATCAAGATATGCCTAAACCCACAGGGTGAGCTGAAAGAACTATTAAAAGGACCTGAGTCAGGTTATTTTTGGTAATGAATTTGTTTCATACTTGAGAGGTTGCTCGAAGTATTTTGGAGATCCTGCTGAAGATGCTCATATGTCAGAATCTATTAGGGCCTTAGCAAACTGGCTTCTGGATTTACGCCTTTTTTTTTTTTTTTTCATAGCACAAGTAGAAACCGTGTGTTTTAGAGGATATAGGAGTTTTGTTTTCATTAGTTATACTGAAAGTTAAGAGTAAAGACTTTGTAATGGTACACTCTAAAACAGATGCCTTTTTAGCACACACACTAACTAATGAACCCATTTACCCATTTTCTTGGTATGAAGTCTAAACTAAATGAAAAATTTATTACACCTTTAAGGAGATTCTGGTCATTTCAATGACATAATCAACATCCGTATTGGGTCACTCTATTCTTAACCAAATATAAAATTGTGCTTTTTGAGAGCCTGCTAAACTCCGTGATTTGGGTAATAAGGGTCTTTGTTAATTTCATTTTTTTTTTCCCATTCCACAAATATTTGCTGAGGCCTGGTAAGTTTTGGTGCTGACGGTAACTTTGTATCATTGAAAATCTTCCCTGGAAGTTACTGGCATTCAATACATGGGTTAGGCTTTTCCCACTTCTTTGCTTTCTTTAAGTGCTCACACTCTTACATTTAAATAATCTGGCACATTTCTACTTCCAACAGTTGTAAGATTTCACGAATGTATTTTCTTCTCTCAGTTTCCAAACTCTGGCATGGCTAGGACGCTCCCTGTGGTCTCTAGTCCACTTATATTTTTCCTACACACTGTGGGACAAAAGGACAAAGATCAGTAAAGAATGCCTGACTGTGACACTGTCTTGGTTTCAAAATATTCCATTGCCATGACTTTAAGGGAGAATTCAAACTCTTTGTATGACATATATGCCATATATACATTGCTCTCTGACATTCCTTGCCAGAGTGTCCCCCTCGTTCATTATGTGCTCTAGACTAGATCCAAATTTGATATAAACAGAGTCTATCTCCAAGGAACCTCCAACTCCTGACTCCCGTAGTTTTGCTCAAGGTCTTTTATCCTATGACATGCACTTTCTCCTTTGCTCAGTGACCTGTTCCTTCCTCAAGATACAACTCAAGTGCCCCCACCTTCGGGAAGTTTCTCAAATAATATCTGTCAATTATCTGAGCCTTCTGTGCAGCTAATATAACTTTAAAATACTTTTATTTATGGCATCTATACATTGTGGTTTTTCATGGGTCTGTTTCATGCCTATGCTCCAAGCCCCCCGAAGACAGACTACACATTCTGTCAATTGCTATATGTCATCCAGTGCTGAGTAGAGTGTCCAGACCTTGACAGGTGTTTAGTTCATGCTTTTGGGTAAAATGAGAGTAGAACACATGAGACCCTGCCATGATAGCAGGCTCCCTGTGGGTCCAGGCTTCCCCGAACAGCAACTGCTTAAATGATATCTACCTTGTCAGTCTTCTATGGCTCGATGCCTTTCTAAAAAGCCTCAGAATGTTCTGTGAAATTCTGGATATGTAGAATTAAGCTTGTTCAAATTCCACAATATACACTTTACAAGAATACACAAAACATACATTTTTCTAAACAAAAACAAAAATAAAACAAAACAAAACTCTGGTTTACCCATGGCAATTTCTGTAGCAATTATTGCTTTCATGATTATTTTGTGACCACACATTTATCTGATTTGAAAGCTATATTAGAAAATCAGGATATGTCTGCACCCACAAGAAAGGCTGAAAGAACTATTCAAATTATTTGAAGAACATACTTCTTTTAATATTTTGCAGACAACCCAAAAGCTCTGAACTAACTTTCAGAAAGGAATGTAAAGAGATATATTGAAGAATTATCTTAAAACAAAATGTCATCATATGGGAAGTACCTGACATATGGATAGACATAAAGTCAAAGTAAAACACTTTGACAGTTTGCTAGTCAAGATGAATTTTTCACATGTAAAACACAGAAGAAGATCTTTTTTTGTTTGTTTGTTTCCGTCAGCAATATCAAACGGGACAGTCATTATTCACTGTGTCATATCTTATATCTAAAATATGGTATGCATTATTTAGAGGTTCACGTATTATTATCTCAGTTATTTGTTACAAGAATACGTAGTTCTCTTCTAGAAATGATATTCCCATAAAGAAGGAGGCAGGGGAGGTGGTATTTATTAAGAACTCACACCTGAAACAGGCTGAGTTATTTTGGAAACCTGTCTCTGCCCATTGACCTTGTTAATAGCTTATACTTTATGGCCATCAGTTTCTTTGACCTGAAATAGAGACAGTGAAGTTGAACACGTATGGTGGATGTCAGAACTGCAGGCCTGGAGAGCAGCTGGCAGTCTCAGACTAAGGCAAGCATTAAATACATGGCATTGAGCACCACGTATTTTCCAGACAAACGTCGTTCGTGAACACAGGGTGACATATTGCCAACTTGATATGAAGAAACCAAACTTTGTGAGTATTAAGATCAGAATTATATGTAAGAGTCAACTATTCAAAAGAATTAATTAGCATCCCAAGTTCCACATAACTGTACAACCATTATCGATACAAGTTGACGGGTTTTTCCATTTTCCCTATTTC